>NW_026592636.1:166522-360361 GCF_907164565.1 Psammomys obesus
AAGAAAGAAAGAAAGAAAGAAAGAAAGAAAGAAAGAAAGAAAGAAAGAAAGAAAGAAAGGAAGGAAGGAAGGAAGAAAGAAACAAACAAAGAAACAAAGAAACAAAGAAAGAAAGAGAGAAGCCAGTCACAGGACAAACCCTGGTAGATTGAGTAAAAGCTGGGCTACTTTGGTAACTGTCCTATGGCTAGTAGGGAGACTACTTTCTTACTAGCAAAGTGGCTATAAAGTTGTGAGTTTTCTAGGAATAAGGGAGGGAAGGAAGGAGGCTGACAGAAAAAGCTGTAAGCAGGCCTACCAGCATAGGTTTGACCTCCATTCTGAAACAGTGAAAATCAGAGAGGAGAGTCGTTCAGTGTGCCACACTAGGAAGAGGGACAAAGAGGTCCTGACTCCCAAATCTATTTTCAGGGTCTGAACATGAGGTTCAGGCTTAAACAGAGGGCAGGAGGAGGGCATAACTAAGCAGTCCTGGTCAGGGTGTGGTCCTGCCCGTCCACTCACCCATCACTGTCTCAGCTCCAGTCTCTCCTGCAAGGTGGTCTGCAAGCTTTCAGAACTCTGGGAGGTCTCTGAGAGACAAGCGCCCTCGGGCTGGCTCGACTTCAGCCTTTCTCTCCCTAAGCATGAGATCCTTGGGGCAATTCCGATGACTTGGGGTCCAATAGTCTGATGGCCAAAGGGAGAAGCACACCTGTCTCTTTAGAATTTCTTCACTCCCTCCAGGACACTGTCCCACAAGGAGGCAGTGAAAGTGAAGGACACTTTGCATTTCCTGGCTCCGCTCTGACTCTGGACACTTCTGAAAGCTCAAGATAATTTTCTGAAAGCTAAGTGCATCAACAATACGTTTCTTTGTGTTTGCAGGTGGTGCGTGTATGATGGCAGTGTCTCCCTCTATCATCCACCACCTTACTTGCGGGGACATGATCTCTTGTTGAACCTGTAGCTCACAGGATTCAGCGAGGCTGGCTGGTCAGCGGGCCAGCGAGCCAGAGAGCCCAGGAATCCTCCTGTTTGCCTCCCCAGTGTTGTCATGCCTAGTTTTTAACAGGGATGCTAGGGGACCAACTCAGGTCCTCATGCTTGCAAAGCAGGCACTCTACCAACCGAGCCATCCCCCAGACCCAACAATAAAATTTTTAAACAGAAGCAAGCAAAGCAAAAGGCCGGCATAAGCCATCACAAGCAGGACTTTGAAACTGAGCTGTGGGCAGTAAGGGAGCTGACAGGGCTCAGGTGGAGGCAAGAGGACCACACCCACCCCAAGGGAGCTCTGGCAAGTTCTTTAGAGTGGACCAAGGCTGCTGACAGGATCCTGGACAGTGAGGAACAGCAGTGTGCTTTGGAGATTTGCTGGGGCTGCGATGGGGTGTGGCCACAGGCTTCTCTCTGAGGGGCAGATTAGACTCCACACGTAGCCAAGAGTTAGCCAGAATCCCTCCGAGACACCCATCTTCTGCCACCTGCACTGCCCAGAGCTTCCACTGGACACCGTGTAGTGGCTCACACTGTGGGATACTAGGGCCTGATCAGCTTCATCCAGGGACCTGGCAGCTCAAGGTATGTTCCTCATCTAAGTCTACCTGGAACAAACCTAGTAGCTCTGGCTCCCTCCCTGTGACCCTGGAGCCTGGAATCTAAGGAATTAGAGCTGACCTCAGTGGCCCAGCCCCACTTCACCTCAACATTAGGTCTCAATTTGCCAGGCCATGAACTAGACATAGAGAAGAAAACACCTACTTGACCAGGTACTTGACTGGGTACTTCCCATCCGCCTTTCTCATTGGTACTGGCCCTCTGGCCACCAGTCTGTAGAAAGTCAGGCCAAGGACAGCTAGCTTGCCTCTGCACAGACTTATAGAGTTCCCCTATGGCCTTCTTATCATTCTAAGAAGTCACCTCCTCCAAGCAGCCTCCCAGATACTCTTATCATGTCCTTTTTATCCTTAGCCCTACAGCAGGCCATTTCTCCTAGTTAGTTTCCAAAATGACCAAAATGCCCTATATTTGTTTAATTCTGTAAACACATGAGCTTAGGGACCTAAGCTGTGCTGGAAGAAGGAAGTTCTTGTCCTTTCTCAAGAACAACCCTTACCCAGGATTAGATTTTTTATAATTCACCTTCATAATCAATGGGACCTTCACAATCATCAACAGACAAAGATGTGAGGTCCTCAGGGTGTAGGATGGTTTGCATGTCCATTGTGCCTTTGACATGCTAGCGTGCCCACACTGTGCTCATCCAACACACTGTGGCCACTGTTAGCAGAGCTGGTACAATCACACGTCAGGAGGCCCCTGGCCCCCTGGTTAATTATCAACTTGACGCAGTCTAAAATCACCAGGGAAAAGAGTTTCAATGAGGGACTGTCTAAATCAGGTTAGCCTGTTGGCATGTCTGGGAGGGTTGTCTTGTTTACATTAAGATGGGGAGATGGCTCAGTGGCTAAGAACACAGGCTGCTCTTTCAGGGGGACCCTGGTTCAATCCCCACCACCCACAGGGCAGCTCACAAAACTGTCTGTGACAGTTTCATGGGATCTGACACCCTCACACAAAACACCAATGCACATAAAATAAAAATTAATTAATTTTTTTAAAAAAGGGTGAGAAGATCCAAGCCTGAAAGTGGGCAGGAGCCATCCCCTGGCTTAGGTTCTGGACTGTGTAAGAGTGGAGAGAGTGAGCTAAGTATTGAGCACACATGCATTTATTATTTTCCTCGTTTGACAGTGAATGTGATGTGACCAGCCATCTCTAGCTCTGGCCTCAGTGGTTTCCCCAGGATGGTGGACTGTAAACTGGGGCCATGGGCTAAGGTACCCTTTCTCTGCTAAAGTTAGTTTTGCCAGAGTGCTTGCTTTATCCCAGCAACAGCGGTGACACCAGAACACCTGCCCTCCAATAAGCACTCAGCTTCTGCACAGACCCAACCTGGTACATTGCTCCTTCCTAGTCTTGTCCCTGTCATATCCATCTCCCCAATCACCTATCCTTATCACAGACTCGGTCCTGGCTCATGGCCTTCCTGAAATGGATGCTTAGCCCTGTCACTGGCCTGAGAGGGGCCTAGCCCAAGAGAGAGAATTTGTCCTACTTGGGTCTCCTTATCCTGAAACTCACACTCAAGGTCAGCCTCAGCATGTTGTCCCTCCCCCCAACCCCCATCCTGCAGACTTCTGTTCTGTCCTTACCCCTTTGGGTATGTCCTTCACGCTTGCAGATATATCTGCTCAACCAACTCTGAAGATTATGGGGGTTGAAGGAAACCAGGGAAGGATTAACAGGAGCCCAGCTCAAGCTCCACTGTAGCATCCTCTACCTCCCTCTAGCTCCCCAGGTCTTTCTTCTCACATAAGATAATCTGGCTTCCCTCCTCTGATCAGAGGCCTTGCAAAGAACATAAGGAGGCCTCTCCTCATAAAATAGCCCCACACATCTTTGGAGAGTAACTGTCCTGTAGCCACAATACAGATACCACATGCAGCTCAGGCAACCCTCCTGTCCCCAGATCCCCCAGGGATTTTTCCTTGCCTGATCACTCAGCTGCTCCAAGTAAGAAAAACACAGCCAGACTCACCTGTCCCCAAGCAATCAAAAGCCTCAGTCCATCTCCATCTTGGCACTTGGTGTCAACTCCTGAGAGACCCATTGTCTCTGCTTAGTCACAAACCCTTGAAGAGCCTTTTTCTCCCATATTTGTCCCAAAAGTGGCTAAAACTGACCCCTACACCCACATTTTCCCTCAGCTCTCATCTTATTGATCCCCTGGCCTGGGCCCTCTGAGACTTCTCTCTGGAGTCTGTCCTCTTTTGATGCCTGCCTCTCATTTGGGTCATGCTATTCCTGCCCCTTTGCAGATTTTCACAAGATACCCCTTCTCTCCATCCCTGACTTTCTCTTCACTAATTGAGACAGAGTCCAGATGTCTTCTTATGGATGATACATTTCATATATATATACATATACATATACATACATATATATGTGTGTGTATGCATATGAATATCTATATATGAGCAGATACATCTTGAAGTGTGAAGAACATACCCAAAAGAGTAAAGAGAGAACAGAAGTCCAGGGTGAGGGGCCCTCAGGCTGACCTTGAGCTTGACTCGGGATGAGGGGCCCAGTAGGAGAAACTGTCCCTCATGCCTGGCTTGGGATGTGGAATCCACACCAGCTTCTGTGTAGAAAGAATGCATCAGGGCTCAGCCTTGCTCTCCATGGCAAGACCCAGCAACACTCATGACCCAAGGAATGATTCTACAGGAAGAAGCTGAGGGTAGAGGTCCTGCCATGTCACAGTACACATGTCCCAAGTTCTCTTTCTGTCCCAAGTGCATTGCCAATATCCTTTCTTTTTCCTCAGGCCCCATGTCTAATGGCCAAGGTTCTGGAAGCTATGTCTGCCTATGGATTCCCTTTGTTATGGCATACGTGTTGCAAACAGGGGCCTTCTCAATGACACATGTCCTAGCTTGGCTCCTTCTTCAGTGTCCCCTACCAAAGGACCAGCCTCGGGTGAAGGTCCTCAAGGAGAAGCCTTGAGGTTCCAGAATAGCTGTGGTAGATCTGGCTTGAGAATGGGATGCAGCAGGAAGCCCTGCCTCTAAGATGGAAGCATGCTCATTGTAGCAACTGCTCTTCTCTACCTGTCTGAGACCAGCCTGGTACAGCTTTGCCAAGGCCACCAAAGAAAAGCCCACAGGCCAGGGGCTTCAACAGAAGCTGTCCATTTTCTTCCCACATTCGGGGACTGGAGGTCAGAGATGGAGGTGTCACAGGGATGGTTCTTCCAGAGGCCTCTCCCTTGTCTTGCAGAGGGATGCCCTCACAAGCGTCGGTGCCCTGATTCTTCTTGCTATAAGAACCCCAGTCACATTGGATCAGGGCCACCCTGGTGACCTATTTCTACCATTATTATTATTTTTAAAAGGTCTGGGCTTCAAATATAGTCATGTTCTGAAGAGCATAACAGGAGTCAGGGCTTCAGTGTATAAGTTTTTAGGGGACACACTCTCTAGTAAAGTCCATAGGGCCATCGTGCCTCCCCAGCCCTGAACCTTAGGTGCCATCTCAGAAACTCAGCTTCCTGCCTGACCTCCAGACCTTCCCTTTGTCTTTCTGCTTCTCTGTCTAACTCCCACCTTCAAAGATATCCATGCAGCAACCAAATTGCCACCAGACTACTTCCAGGGCTCTGCTCTGACATGTGCATGGCCCATGGTGTGGTTTTTCCTCCTCCAGGTGGCCACTCCTCTGCCTGTCACGATCCGGGAAAGACAAGCCATACCATTGATAACTCGATGACTTGCCACAGGGGACCTAGCCTCCTTGCTGCTGGAAGGGGCTCTGCAGAAATCCACATGCAATCTCCATGCCCCCTGATTCTGCCTGTGCTTTCTACCAAAGATACCAAGGAAGCTATCTACCAAAGCAGACTTGCCTTTTGCTTTCTGCCTTGGCCTGTTCACATCCTTGGCCCCACACTTTAGACTGCTCCTAGTTTACCTCATGCCTTCTAGTCACCACCTTTCACCAAGCCTGTGCTCCTGACCTACTCTTCTCCCAGAAACCCCTTGTATGGACCTAAGTGACAATGTATCCCAGGCCATGTAAGCTGAAGCCTCCAGAGAAGGCCTAGGTCCCTATTTTTCTTACATTTTTAGGGCTTGGGATTAAACCTAGGGTCTCACACACACCAGGCAAGTGACATGCCACTAAGCTATGTGAGTGCACTACCATTAAGCTCTTTATGATTATCTGAGACAGGGTCTCACTAAATTGCTTAGGCTGGCCTGGAACTCACTCTGTAGCCCAGGCTGGCCTTGAACTTTTGATCCAACTGCTCAAGCCTCCCAAAGTAGCTAGAATTGCAGGCTTGAGGCCCCAAGCCCAGGCTGACTCCCTATCTTAGCCTTATAAGGGAATATTTCCCCCTGTGCACTGGGTTTTTCTCTTCTTTCCCTCTCCACCCAGCTGCCTCAGAGAACCTGCATAACTTTGCACCAGGTCTAGTGTAAAGAGTGAAGGCAGTCTCTTGGTGTGGTTAAATCTGGCTTCCTTAGATGATGCCATCCGGCAGCTGATTTTCTAACAAGGTAAAGGTACCATACAAGGCTACTAAGATTTTAAAATTAGGATTAACTAGTTTAACTAGTTGGTTTCCAAAGGTCTTAAATTTCAGCCAATATAGGGAGTCAAAGATCCATCTGATCCCAACCCACACCATGTTTGAGTGGGATAAAATGATGCCAACAAAATCTTTTTGCCTAGGGGTCGAGGATACATTAAAACAAGATCCAGATGACAACACTTGGTGTCCACCGTTACAATTCACACAGAAAGATATATGGACTCAAACTTTCTTCGTTGAGACCACAGAATTCCTTCTTCTGTTTCTTTGCTATTTGAAGCCTACCAACTAGGCCATAGGAACCATCTTGTATAGTCACGTTAATCTAACTATGGTGTCTTCTTAAAGAAATCAGTGACATAGTCCACATTTAATGTGTGTTACGTGTGGGATTTGTGCTGTGGTAGAAGATGGGCTCACTTTATTATGGGGCTGAGCTGATGAGCAGAAAATAACCATGTGTTTTGCCACTATCTTGGCTAATAACATCATAAAGACGGTGAATGCCATGTGATAACCAAATGGCTTAAATAAAAATAATGACACCCATAAATTTTCTGGTGCTACTGAGCCCTCAGGGGACTGTTCTTTTCACATTATACTAAGGAAGTAACACCATATCTCTATTGTGTTTGTTTTGTTTTGATTTTGGCTCATGATATTTACTAGGTTCTAGATGGAACCTAGGAGTTTTTTTGTTTTTTGTTTTTTTTTCTCTCAGTCATGTGACTCCAACACTAGCTAGGTATCAAAAGAAGCTGACGTTTTTGAAGTGGTTAGACATGCAAGGCTCGTGTGAGTTTGTATCAGCTCACAGTGGAATATTGAAAGCACAGTGCTCAGGATGTGCTGACTAGTTTTATGTCAACTTGACACAAGCTATAGTCATCTGGGAGGAGGGAACCTCAATTGAGAAAATGCCTCCATAAGATCTGGCTGTAGGATATTTTCTTAATTAGTGATCAATGGGGGAGGGTCCACCCCATTGTATGCAGTTCCATCCTGCTCTGGTGGTCATGGTTTCTATAAAGCATGCTGAGCAAGCCAGGAGGAGCAAGTCAGAAACCAGCACCCCTCCACAAGCCTCTGCATCAGCTCCTGCCTCCAGGTTCCTGCTCTGTTTGAGGTCCTGTCCTGACTTCCTTCATTGATAGACTACAATATGGAAGTGTAAAGTCAAATAAACATTTTCCTTATAAACTTGTTTTTAGTCGTGGTGGTGTTTCATCATAGCTATAGTAACCCTAATCAAGACACAAGGGGAACCAAAAGAATGCATTGCTAGATGTTAGACAACTGTGCCAGCTGTGCCAGTGGGCAGCTACAAGAGCTGGAGGCAACAAAGAATGTGTCTGCTTGGGCAGTATGCTCGAGATGCAGGCTATGTATGCTGTGTCTTACTGCCTGCTTTTGGTACCTAGAATCTCCGAGACTATTTGCCTCTAAGTTACTCAGGTCTCCTTTGCCCCATGCTTGCTGTTCGCTTATTTTTCGCCTCACTGTGCCCTGGAAACCTATGATTTTGCTTTCACTTTCTAGTTGATAAGTGTCTCCTTTCTTTGTAGTCACTCATGAAGAAAGAAATAAGAGCTGGGAACTCTAAAAGAAGACAAAGAAGATCTGGGGGACTTTGCAATATATCTTCCCTTGTCTCACAGATGGGAAGTTGTTGGTAAAGACCCCCCTTACTGTATCCTTAGCCATTGGGGTCCCTTCCATCCATGGGCCTTAACAAAGAAATGTCTAATATTTGTCTATACACAGGCCTCACCTAAATATAAACTAAAGGAGAAAAAAGTAGCCATTATAGAAAAATAACAGAATATTATATTGTCTGACAATTTGTTTCCTTTATAGGGAAGAAAGTACTTGCTTTTTCAGGTTGTTTGCCTCCATTTACAGATGCACCTAAACTGTCAGTATTGGTCACTTCAAGTCTATCCAGGGATGGGCCCAGACACTTGTATCTGCTTGATCCTCCTCAATCATGGATGTTGACTGCTACTCAGTCATGAGAAGGTAACCCTTCAAATTCAATTGTTCTGTTGTTATAGTACTTTAACTCATACATATATTCTGTCTCTTTTAATCCCTTTTCCCAACATGACCCAACAGGTGATGACATTAATCTGGACAGATCTACTTGGATTATAAGCAATTCAGGTGCTTTTGGTCTAGCTAGTTTCCATTGGCCTCAAAAGCAGGTCTCTTGTCCAATGTGAACCAATGGGTTCTGTTTTATAGAGGAACAATACCTTGTGTGTAGAGGGCTATGTCAGGAGATAAAGACATCTGTGGTAAAAACAGCTAGCGGGATGCTCATCCTTGGAGAGGCTAGATCGAAAGATCAAAAGATCTGTCGATAATAACTCCAGCGCCACGCTTTTCACAGGGATTTCTTAGCCGAGTTTTGTCGTGTGCTGCAACCATAATGTGAGGATGTTCTGCTGTGTATCTGCTGCTTTTCTGCCCCTGCTATGCACACTCTTTCAAAGCCAAAAGGGTGGCTGTATCAGTGGCTCCATGCAGTGTACAAAGACTGTCTTGTAGTTACATGAGGTTGACCTGGAAACTCAAGGCCTCACAGTTAACAGTGGGTACCGATGTAACATTAATTAATAAATTGTTATCACATGTGTCATATGTATTCAGCTTTCTTTTATTCAAGTAGTACTGCTCTGCTCTGTCCCAAGCCAAACCACTGCTGTATTAATAAGGTCACCTGTACCTGCTCACCCAATGCTGTGTCTGTTGATTGTTGGTGTTCTTTCTTAGAAGGGAGTGTGTAGCGAGGGTCATTGGGCCATCATTCTGAGTATCTAGCTTCTCTCCTGGACAGTTGTAATTCTTCCCTAATCACATATTCCCTCATGATTTTGGAGAGGAGCTAAAAGTATGTATGCTAGAAAAGGCGAGGGAGAGGGAGTGCAGCTAGCGGAAAACCATTACAGACACCTGATGAAGACTTTCCAGCGTGGCTGCTTTTGTGAACCCACACTCCTGTCAGTAAGCCCTCACCGATGGTCAGTAAGTAAGCTCAATGTACTCACTGATTCCACAGGGTGAACTCTGGGGAAATTGAACCTTAGTTTTTATTGGAACTTAACAAGGAGGGGGTATACATTTTGCTTAATAACCCCTCAGGGAGAAAATTGTCACAACAGATGTTAAGTTCACTTGTTAATTATTATTATTATTATGTCTCATGGTATCAACAAAGAAAAACAGTAGAAGAAAGAAAGAAAGAAAGAAAGAAAGAAAGAAAGAAAGAAAGGAAAGAAAGAAAGAAAATGTTAGGAGATAAGCATGGAAATTGTTTTAGTAAAGAGAGATTTATATATACATGAAAATTAAAATGGCTAAGTGTTTCCAGAATGGACAAGACTGGAAAGCTTATGTAAATTATGAAGGTCTGAGAAAGATGCTTAAGATACATAAGGGATGAAACTTTGAGATGATGTGTATGGTATTAAAGTCTCTAAGGTCAAAGATCAAGAATTATAAGGACTGGCTAAGGGCTGGAGAGATGGCTCAGAGCTTAAGAGCACTGTCTGTTCTTCCAGAGGTCCTAAGTTCAATTCCTAGCAAAACCATCTATAATGAGAAGTGGTGCCTTCTTCTGGTGTGCAAGCAAACATGTAGGCAGAACACGATATCCGTAGTAAATAAATCTTAAAAAAAAAAAAAGACTAGTTAAAATGGATTTCTTGTCAAAGTTTAGTAATGTCTGATTTTAAAAATTGAACAGTAGCTAGAAGTTCCAGTCTGGTGTAACTGATCTTCTGGGTATTCACTGGCCATGCTTGGAGACTATTCTAATATGGCCAGAGGGACTAAAAGGGAGAATATTTTCCCCTTGCCCTCCAAGATCACTGAAGTTCTAGAGGACTTGAGCCATCTCAAAATGTTCTAAAAGAAGTATAGATGGTCACCTATTCCCTTATTCAGGGAGGCCATAGAAACCCACTCAATGAGTTCTAACTAGCATTCAATCAACAAAGGAGTCAACACAGAGAAGAGATTGCCTCAGTGCTTCCTCGAGAAGCCAGTCAGGACAAGCAAGCAAGGCCTTTGACTATCTTACAGAGATGGACGACTGGTAAAGAAAGGCTCGGAGAGTCAGAGGCTCCTCTCAAACCCACATGACCCCTGAGGACTGGATTCTCATCTGGCCTTGACGGTATAGAAACAGAAATTAATTTTGACTACCTTCATGGCCTTAAACATCCCATAGGAAAGTATAACTGAGAGGGTTAGTAAGAGTCCAATGGATCACATATACCAGACAATTAGACATAAGTTTACACGAAATGTTATTTAGACAACTGTATTTCACTAATATTTTCTTCTTAATAAAAAGATTGCATAGAACACTGTATACATAGTAAATTTGGCACTGCAGTACTTGCCTACAGCCAAGGCAGACATGTCTGCTATTGTTTTAGCCTAAAATTTAAATGATGGCTCAATATCTCTTTCCCTATCGACAAGTATTGGCAGATGTCGGTCGCAGGTGCCACAGTACAGAAAGTGGTTCACCAAAATGCTAAGCCTTCATTTCCCAAAGGAGCAGAGGGGTTCAGCCTCTTCATAAAAGACTGACACCCAGCTAGCTCACTTCAGTTATTTTATTCAAACATTATACAAGGTTAATTGGGGCTGGGAAAGATTCCAACTACCAAAGTTACCTTGCCCTTGCTGCCCGTGAGACCACACAAACCTCAGCCCCTTTTGACCACGGCTAGCCATAAACAAAAGTAAGAACTCCAGGTTTGCCAGGAGTGTCTTAGGACCAAGGTCTGTGCAGCTGCAAGTTCTCATGTAGCATTAGGTGCAGATTCTCTAAAGAGACAACATTTCTTCAAGGTTCAACAGTCTCAAAACAATTTTCATCCTCTAGTGATTAATGCAAACATAGCAAAGGCCTAGCTGAAACATTTCACTTACACAAAGGCTTTTTTATACGTCTCGCTACATCTTCCCTCTTTTCTCTTAAGAGATGGGGTCTTGCTTTCAGTCTGTATTTGCCCTTCTGCTCCAAGGGAGGTTTCTGTTCTTAGGACAGAAGGTTTTGCCTTAGGACACCTGCATTACTGTTTGACAGATGTACCACCCCAGTCAAACTATACGGAGAGAACATCGCGCTATAAGTTAGCTGATCCAACAGCTATCAAAGGACATGAAAACAGACTGTGCATTCATCACTCTATAAACCAATCTTAGAGGCCAAACAACAAGGATCCCAATAGGTGGAGTCTATTATGAGATTCTACTTTTATTTGGATTTTACATTTTAAAATCCTGTCTAGACACCAGTCAAGGACTTTCCTTTTTTCCTACATCTAACATTTGGGGTCTTTTAGACAGACCCTCTCAAGGGGTACCCCAAAACTGCCATGCCTGATGCCCCAAATTCAGCTGTGTCAGGTCTAAAAGAAACCAAGGCAAATGGACAACTGTGGTGCTTATTAGAGCATCAAGGCACATGCTGGCTTCCAGGCTTTTTAAGCATTGTAAGAACTCTGTTACAGAGGCCATGCTGGCACCTTGGCTCCTTTCAGCTCTTCCCACCCCACCACCTACCTTAAATTTCTCTAGCTCATGGGCTTCCCTTTCCCCAGCTTCTTCTTCCTCTATACCGGGCCATTTTGGCCATATGTTCTTTTTGATCCCTCTCTTCGGCCCCCTCCCTCTCGGCCTTCTCTCCTCTTTGTTCTCTCTCTCTCTTTTTTCCTTTCTCACTCTCCACCTCTCCCTTTCCTCTCGTGGCACAGTCCAGTCTGCTGGCCATGTAAGTCTACTGCTTTCTCTCTTTGCTCTGGACTCTTCCAGATGCCTCTGGCTGTACTATCCTTTATATCTAATAATAAAACAAAACAAAACAAAACAAAACAAAACCCAACCTCCTCCTTGAGCAACAGAACCAAAATATCTGGGTCCATGGGTCTTTTCTGAGACTGATACCCCAACCAAGGACCATTCATGGAGATAACCTAGAACCCCTGCACAGATGTAGCCCATGGCAGCTCAGTCTCCAAGTGGGTGTCCTAGTAAGGGGAACAGGGACTGTCTCTGACCTGAACTCAGTGGCTGGCTCTTCGATCACTTCCCCCTGAGGGGGGCGGGGCAGCCTTACCAGGCCACAGAGAAAGACAATACAAACAGTTCTGATGAGACCTGATAGGCTCGGGTCAGATGGAAGGGGAGGAGGACCACCCCTATCAGTGGACTGGGGAAGGGGCATGGGAGGAAAAGAAGGAGGGAGGGTGGGAATGGGAGAGGACGAGGAAGGGGGCTACAGCTGGGATACAAAGTGAATAAAAAATAAACAACAACTCCTCCTTAACTATACCTTGGAACAGTAGTATCCTCACTTTCTACATCTGGAGTTGAAACCCTGGACCTGACAAGCTGGAAGATGCCAGACCAGTCATGAACCCAATCCCATAATAGCAGTTAGGGTTACCCCTTCAGAGGAAGGAAGGATAAGAACAGAAGATGGAAGTTGACTAGGCAGTTTAGGGTAAAAAGATCCAAAAGAAAAGCAACCAGTTTCTTTCTTGACTAAAAACTAGAAATGTTCTTAGGACTCTTGGCAGCTTCATCTTTCCAGGGGCCAAAGATACCAAAAGTGTTTTCGGATCTCTGATCTTGTTCCCAAGTGCTTCTAGGGTCTTCAGAGGGGCAGAATAATAAAGCAGCAATGACAGTCTTTTATGAGAAAACCCCTCCTTAACAAAAGAAAAGGATCTCTGGAGCCAGGTCAGTCTCCTGGTCAAGGGACCACCCATAAGAAAGTGGGTTCACCTTAAACCATGCTAGTGAAATAGGTGTAATAGTTAATTCTTTGTAAGGACCTAACTATGTCTTACTGAGTCAGCTACTACTGGAGAGGTGCACCCTCCCCAACTCAGTGTTTTACTTTAAGATACAACAGAATGGCCAAAACTAAGGAGGGGTTTATAAACAACGACAGATACAAGCCTTTTCTATCAAATACTCTAAAACTTAGGACAAGGAATTCAAATATTTTTATCTCCCCCACCTTGTAAGAGTTATGCAAATTGTTTAATTTCCCCACTCAGTAAAACCTTTGTTTATACAAAGGCTCCCTGCTGCATTCCAAGAATTTGATGGCCTGAAGCAGTGACCCTTTCCCCCTTCTTCCTTCACTCCCTGTGTGCCAATTCTTTTCAGACTAGCCAACTAACTTAAGACTGAGGGCCCCTGTGAGAGGGGGAAAGATGCAGGCACTACCTGAGTCAGAACAAAAGCCAAGTGCGTGGTCCTATTCTCTGTGTTCCATCTTTGAGCGCACCCTCTTGATCTGGAAGCACGTGTGCCTTGCCCCGACATTTCATTTGAAGGGATAGTCTCTGTCTTTGTGACTGTGAATGTATTTCTAACGGTACCCAGACCCTTTTTCCTTTAAACCCCACAAAAAAAAAAAAAAAAAAAAAAAAAAAAAGAAGTCCCAGATTATAGCCTGGGGAACTTTAGTACTCTTACCTTCAAGTGACACACAAACCTCAGCCCTCCAAGCCTGCCTTTCTTTCTGTTCACCTGAATGGTCCACATGGGCTCACCATCCAGGACCTGGGTGTCATACTGTCCCTACAATTCCTTATTCAAGTGAGTCTGTTTGATCTCCATAATGCCCCTCTCTTTACCCCTTCACTCTGCCCACACCCCTCCCCTCCTAGGGCACACTTCTGCTGTCTGCAGTTCTGTCTTCTGCTGGAAACAAACCAGAAGTAGGCTTTGCTCATCTCGTTCCTGCAGTAGCCTTGCGGAGATATTTCCAGCTCTAAGGGCTCCGGGTGATCTGCCCTGCCTGGTCTGCAGACATTCTCCTCGGCTGTGCCTGTTCACTGTCTTTCCAGGCAGAGCGGAGTATGTCCCAGCACTAACTCAAAGCCTCCCTTTCTTTATCACTCTTTTAACCCTGGATACTATTTTAGGTGTAGAGACAAGGGCTTGCCCTGATCCTATACTGCCCTTGGAGTTTAAGGAGTCAATGACTCCAAGGTAACAAATAATATGTGTACACTAGGGTGATGCTCTGCAGGAAGGGCTGTGTCTGACAGAGGCCTTATTATCAGGGAGCTCAGACAACATTCACCCTGACACACACACACACACACACACACACACCACCACCACCACCACCACCACCACCACCACCATCATAGAAAGACAAATGGCCAGCACTTCCTACCAGGAGCACTCTATCTCCGCACACTTGCTGGTCCAGATGGAATAAAGATGATGGTAGAGAATGGAGCCCTGAAAGGGATGGGGAGGACTGTAGAGTTGGATGGTCCTAAAATGTGAGAGGGTTAGAACCCAGGACTCAAGGAGTGTTGAAGCCAATGGGAACTGATCTGCTCTCTTTTTTGGAAGGGACCTGAATGAGGGCACCAGGAGCTCTGTTTTTTATGTTCCCTGAGAAGCAGAAGGAGGGACAAATAGTCTGTTGAGAATGGGGAGGGGAGTAGGAGCAAGAGGGAGGAGTGGGTGTGCATGACTCTAAGGCACCCTATAGGCCCAGAGTATCATCACATAGCTGGTGGGGCCTTTAGGACCTCCTAAAGGTCCTAAAAGATAGGGAGGCTTCCTGCCGTGTAGGCCTGGGAGTGGCTGGACCTGTTTGACAGACACACAGGAGGCCAGCATTGAGTAGTTGGGGATTAAATCATTATACTTACGTAGCTGTAACCAAATACCTGAAAGAAACAATTCAGGATGAATTGAATGGGTGGTTTATTTTGGTGCTTGGTTTTAGGAACATTTCAGTTCATCACAGCAGGGAGGACAGGATGAGAGGGGCTCCTTCCTGGACAGTGAGAATATGTGGTAGAGATCCCTCACGTGGAAGCTGTGATGAGCACACTACACCTACATAAAAAAATGAAGTTCTTGCCTTTAAACGATGTTAGAATGTATTCAATAAGACGTTTATAAGGCATTAGTGGTTTAATGACAGCAGCTTGCCAGATAGTCCCACCTGCCCTGTAGCCTGACCGAATCAAATGCGGGCTCTTGTCTTCCAATTTTAATTGCTATTATTAACTCTCAGATAACACCCCACAGAACACACAATAAACACACCTATATCTATATTCACATATGCACTTTACAGAATGAATCGAGTCCCAGGCTCCAGCAGAGTTCAAGAGGCTTCAGAAATAGGCTGAGAGAGGGTCTGTACTGATAAGATAACAAACCAAACCAGTGCAGGAGGCGGCAGCTGCTGCAGCCAAGGTGTGAGAGTGAAGCTATGAAATCCAGGTGCCAGGAGAAAAATCCAAAGGGGTCTGGAGCAGGGAACGGGGGGTTCAGGTCCAGAGGAATAAACAGTAGACTGGCAGGCATTCAAGGAGGACATATCAACAGCAACCAGCAAGACCTGAGCTGAAGCTCCTGAGATAGGGGAATTCCTCTGCTTGTCAATCCTTGACACCAGGCAGAGGTGTCAGGCTGATACCAACACAATATCAAGTGTCCATCCGTTTGTGGGGTCCAGGTGAGAGAGTTATACCCTTTCCTTGGTGTGGGGTGCCTGATAAGTTCTTGGGCCTGGTTTCCCTGATATGATTTCAATACTCATGTGCCCCAATGGCTTCAATTGTGTGGTTCCCTTTCTGTTCCCAGGAATAAGCCATTTATCAGTCTGTACTGGATAGGGAGTACCTGAGAGAGGGTGAAGTTTCTGAGTCCACCTAGGGGCTGCCGTCCTTCTCCTCCATCAAAATGGAGTCAAGGCAAAGCTGCTTGTGCAATGGTGTCTCCCAGCGCAATGCAGTCTTTAAAACCACTGTTTTCTACAACATAGAGTCACTTAGTGTAGGGCACAGCCTACACTACTTCAACAGGGGCGACTAGACAGTAGAGAAAAAGACCCAGAGATAAAGAGTAGGGGGACCTGGAAAGTTCTGCTCTTCCTGACCTACTTCAGCCAGAGCCTGGCCCCACCTCCCAAAGGCCCCACAGTATGTGCATGCAGCCTGCACAAACATCTTTTAAAATTAGCACCACAAGGGCTGGGGTATAGATAGCTCAGAACTTGCCTACCTTGTGCAAGGCCCTAGGTTTTATTCCAGCAAAACACACACACACACACACACACACATACACAGTGTCACAAGCTAAGGACCTCTGATAGACACTTCAGATCTAAACCTAAAGAACAATAGACATATTTCTCTCATTCTGGAAGCAGAAGATGAGACAGTAAGGCAAACACCACTGGGGATAAGTGGGAGAATCTCCCCAGCTTCTGCCTTTATTTAATTACTGGTTTTCTTTCTGTCTCTGTCTCTCTCTGCCTTTGTCTTTCCCCTTCCGTTCCTCCCTCCCCCTCTCTCCATCTCTCTCTCTCTCACACACAGTGTGTGTGTGTGTGTGTGTGTGTGTGTGTGTGTGTGTGTGTGTCCAGATTTCCTCTTTTTGTAAGGACACCAATCACACTGGAGCACGCTCTTCCCCTCAATGACCTCATCCTAACTGGTTACATCTGCAACAAGGCAATTTCCAAATAAGGTCACATTCTCAAGTCCTGAGGTTTAAGACTTCAACATATGCATCTTAGAGTATGCAATTCAATCCTTAATGGGAGGGCTCAGCCTCTGCATCAGTCTGGGAAGATGGAGACAGGCCAGGCAGGCAGGGGCACCCTCTTTGATGGCTGGGGTCTGAATGAAACTCAGAAAAGATAAACTCTCCCACTTGAGATGGGACTAAAATAATGGATGAGGCAGCTCACACAGCACCCATGTGTCTCTGTACTTTCTGCTGCTACACAGTATCCATGAGGCAGACTTATAAACAATAAAGATTTGCTTTGCTCTCAGTTCTGGAGGCTGGACATACAGGAACATGGGGCTGACTTCTGGTGAGGCCTTCTTCATTCCCATTAAATGACAAGACAACTCTGTTAGGGAAGGCTCATGTAAAAATACACACACACACACACACACACACACACACACATATGTATGTGCTAGTAGGACATGAATTTTTCTTTGGAAGATGTTAGCTGCTGCTGAATAAGTCAGTCTAACCTATAGGTGGCCAATGGCTTCTACCTGCTTGTCCTCCAGCCTTAAGGACCAGCAAGCCAGAAGAAGGTCATAGAGAGTAGTGGCTGGAGTTCACAGAAAAGGGGTGTGTATGTGCCAGGGTACATGTGTGGAGATCAGAGGACAGCCTGTAGGAATTGTTTCTCTCCTTTCACTTTGTGGGTCCCAGGGATTGAACTCAGATCATGAGGCCTCTGGTCTCAAGCACCTTTGCCCACTAAGGCATCTTACTAGCCCAGAATTCACTTTTACAGCAAAGTCACTCCCCGTGATATGACCTGGGTATAAGCCCCTTTTTTAGGAATCCTGCCCTCAACAATGCTACCCTTGGGGACTTGCAATACTTCAGCTTTGAGATACCCAGACTGGGATTTCCCTTCAGGCAGAGCTGGCTCTGCAAGCCTGATGGGCCTGTGCTGGTTGGGTCTAAATTTTCCTCTGGAAGGTGCTACCTGCTGAATTAGAGGCCCTGAAAATTAGGAAGCCATCCCAGCTTACAGGTAGCCAATAGCCTCCACCTGCCCATCCCTTAGCCCTAATGACCAGCAGGCCAGAGAAAGTTCATACAGAGTAGTGGCTGGAATCCACAGATAAGGTGCCTGGATGGAGGAGCCTTGTGACAGACATAGGAAGCAGTTGAAATTCTTAAGAGGTGTCAGGACAGAAGTGAAATAGCTCTGCCACCTGCTACATGCACTGCCAGCCACTCACCAATGAAGCACTCAGGAGGGTCCCAAGGTAGCAAAGTGCGAAAAGGGAAAGGAGGCTGAAGATGAAGCAGGCAGGTGTTCTGATCCAATCTGCTGAACATTGCTCACCTGGGTCTTCATGTGCCTCCTCCTCAGGATTGGGATGGAGCAAGCCAGGCTTTGCCCACCACTGAGCTACATGGGTGAGAAAGGGCTCAGTGCCTTCAGGCAGGCTTGCAAGCATGGGTCTGCCTCTGGATGTCACTCTGTCAGTTCCACTGAGTTTCCCAAAACCCTCAGGCTCTCTGCTGCCCTTTGGCCCCTCTTCCCCTGCAAGACCTCATAGTTGGATTTCTTGCCCACTGGCTGGTGTTGAGCAAGAGGACCCTGGCTCCATTTTTTCCCTACCTATTCAGGCCAGTGAACCTCAAGGAGAGAGTCTCTTCCATGCTGTAGCTGCCCCAACTTGGCTCAGTGACACTTCAGCCCAAGTTCTGGGACTTTGGAATCTGGTCCTCAAACTCCCCATCACTCTTTGATGACCCAGAGTCTTGTTGGTTCCCTCCAAAAGTCTCAGTCCACCCCCCCCTTTGGTCCTGCCAGTCTCTTACCTCTCAAGCGAACCCATGGCTCACCACTTAATATCTGGGAACATCAAACAACTCTGAGCTTGGTTCCAAATGTCCAGAGCACAGAGACAGAATTAGAGAGAACTGAGCTGACAGAGCAAGGAGACACAGGCATCCAGCAGCTAGGAATGGGGACAGATTGAGACAGGCTCTAGATATTCAGACTATGGGAACATGGGGTGCAGGAGTCTGGACATGGTTGGAGAGCAAAGTCTAGTTAAGAGTGCCCAAGACACTCTTGAAGCATAAGACCTGGTTCCACCTTGTTCTATGAGCACCCTTGGAAGCAGAGAGGAAGCAGTGGGAAGCAGCCCACGGATGCTGAAGGGACCATGGATTCTGGACACCATGGCAGAACTAGCTATTCTCAGGGCTTCTGATAGGAACCCTGGAAGTCCACAAGGTGTCCCAGCTACATGGACCAGAACTTACCCACCTCTGCCCTCAGAACTTTTTCTGTCACCCTAGGCAGCTGAAGTTTGCTCAACACTTCCTGATGAGTGGTTTGGGCTTAGCTTTTTCTTCTTCTCTTGCAGCAACATAGTTAAAAAAAAAAAAATCCCCATAGGCTCAAAAACTTCAACCTGCTGCCGGAAGGAGGAAGTGAAACCTGCTGGGGTGGGGGCTCTAGGCCACCGCCCATCTACAGAGAAGCACCGGCAGCCACAACAACTGCACTCGCACCAAAGACATCAGGCCCATGGCGGAGGCTTCCAGCGATCCCAGCTGCGAGGAGCAGGAAGAGCTACATGCAGAAGACAGCGAAGGGTGAGCATCACTTTAGGCAGCTTCCTTTGTGCCAAGTCCTGAGGGGGCAGACTCTTGAATAGGTCACTTATTGGAGACTTAGAGTTCCGTCAGAAACCTCCTCTTACCACGGATGTCTCTTCCCTCTACCACTGTAGCTTGGCCTAAATGGGCAAGGCTAGGGTCCATAGCCAGGACAAAGGGGGTGGATGCTTGGTGTGATAGGGACTGGGAGTGCCTGAACAGTGGGAGAGAGTAAAAGCTGTGTTGGGAGAAACTGGGCCTAAGGATCCTGATCAGGCTCTCACCTGCAGGATTGTCTGAGGGCTCTTTCTTGCCTTAAGATACTCAGAGATGACCAGGCCTCAGGGGTTCCTAAAGCTTCTCTAGGGGGATAGAGAAGGCCAATGGCATCTTGTGGACCAGGCACTGCTGTTGGGTACAGTGGGTATGGGAAGGGAACATCAGCAGAGGTAAAGGGGGCCACTATTCTGCCACAGACAGGGTTGAGCAAAGGCCTGTAGGCTGCCAGCTGCTTAAGGGCATCTGTGATTTAAAGGATTGCTGAGGTTCTTCTCTGCGTTGGGTCATAAGCTGGGGGTTATGGAGAGGGAAACTGTCTGTGGGCAGCCATGGAGACTAAGCCAGGCCATTAGTGCCTGCTCTGTCCTTTTCCAGGAACACATCTCAGAAGAGAGTGTCAGGTCTTGGGGATAAGTCAGGGCCTTCAAGGGACAGAAGGGGACATATCAGGAGCTAGAGGCCTTATGGGAGCAGGATGTGCGGCCTGCGGTCCAGGTGCATAAGAGGAAGGGGAAGAAGGAGGTAAGACCTTAGAGGCCCTAGAACTGCTGCCAGAGTTGTCAGGCTGGCAAGGAGGGTATGACCCTTGGGGTTCAGCCACGGCTCAAGGAGAGAAGGCCCTCCTCAGAAGGTGTCTCAGGGTTTCTGCAGTCCCCAGGCTGTCTTGTGAAATGGAGCCAGGCTTCAGATCTCGGATAGCAACATTGATGCCTCAGTCCTTATCAATGATAACGGGAAAGAGGCCTCACTGTGTGTGTGTGGGGGGGGGGGGGTTAGAGAGCCAACCTCAGCCTCCCCACTATTGCTTTCCATGTGGACCCCAGTTTGAGAGCTGTTCAGGAAACTCCCAGGACAGGAAAGGAGTGTGAGGCTAAGCAGAAACTAGCCTGGCCTGGGTCAGCATCCATGTTCCAGGGCCATGTTGTCCCCAGAAAGGCTCTATAAAGGCTGTCTCCTAGGAGAGAGGACATGCACTATGACAGCCCAAGAAGGGCTCTAAGGACACTCTGCCCAGGCTGGGTGAGGACACAAGCTGTGGGGTGTGTGGAACAGGGTAATCGGACAACAGCTGTGACCCTGTTCAGAAATGTCCTCACGTCAGTGCCCCTGCCACCTTGTGCCCATAGAAGGGCAGCTGCAAGAAGCCAAGCTGGCCCCACCCTCCTCCTAGGCCCTTCCTCAGCCCCCTCTCTCAGCTGTCTCAAATGCCGAGATCCAAGCAACACAGTCAAGGGTGCCCACAGCCCCGGCAGGCACTGATCCCTAGGCATCTTACTATAGAACTGGGGCATGGCTGCACATGTGCCCATCTCTCAGGAACTCCTGTTCCACAATCCTAAGACCTCAAGGGGCCTGGGAGCCCCCTAAAGTTGTTTTCCCCAAAATGGAGGAAGAAAGAGAGCAAAGTGCTCTGCCAACCTTTCAAAATGAAACTGAGACCCAGGCGGAGGTGGGGCTGTCCTCTTACAGGATGACTCAGAGACCAGGGGATTCTCCTGTTTAATGTGGTAAAATGTCCCTAGTGCCCAAAGGAGCTATTTGGCCTAGGAAGTTCCCACTCAGGAAACCCTGGAGGGCTAGAGCTGAGCAGGGTCAGTTTTGACTGGAGTAGATCAGACTCCCCACCCCATGCTTCCCACAGAGGACCAGGCACACCAGGCAGAGACCAAACACTTTCCTCATATCTGCCCTGGTATACCAGGGTGAGTGTGACACAACACGTATGCACACCAAGTTCAAAGCAGGCCAAGCCCCTCCCACAGAGCCCTCAGGTGGCTGGGATGCTACTGTGTACCACTCCTGTGCTCCCATCATTGATTTGGGACTGCCACTCTTCCTCTCTCCCTGCCTGGCTACCCAACACAGGGTCATTGGCTTGTTCTTGTCCCTTGGGAGCAGGGTGTGGCACCTCCACAGGGCTGTAAGTGAATCTTCTGGGACTTCTGGGTGACAATGAGGGAATGTTTCGCCTCAAGACCAAGTTCAACTCCCCTACACCTCTACTATGCAATGCCTAAGGAGCTACAAGGCAGCCAAGCAGCTCACAGGTGGAGGGCCAGCATGCCCTTAGGGCCTCATATCCATGTCCTGGAACCCCAGCTCTGCATGGAGCCATGCTTTCTCTCATCAGGGAAGAGGTCTGGCCCGCTCCACCAGGCCACCTATTCCTTGAGTGACAGGGCTCATCTGGCCCCTGGGTCGTCTGCATCCTGATTTTCTCAGCATCTGATGCTGCTTTGCTGAAGTACCTGCTCTGGATCCTCATCTACCCTGGAAACTTTTCTGGCCTATGCTCACACCTGCTGACCAACAGGACAATCTGAAGGTCACCTAGGCAGGGTTCCTTCCTGGACCACCTGTCCCTCTGGCCTTCTGAGCTAGAATCAGAGGTCTGTGAGCACTATTGGAGCCTTCATTTGAGAGACAGGAGCCCAGTGGAGGGACCTCCAACCTTGCCCTCCCAAAGTGTGCTCAGAGGATGAGACATCTAGGAGATGAGAGCTGGAGTTCTCTCTCCAGATGGCAGAATTGAGCCAGGCCAGACCAAGTCAAGGGTCCCTGAAAACAGAGGGGGAAGCCAAGCTTCACCCAAACAGTATATGGGCCCTAGGCTTTCTGTCATCTTCTGTCCAACTCCTCTACAGCCCCATCTTGAGGTTGGGGAAGGAAAACCAGATGCCTGGAACATTTGTGACATCACAGGCCAATCTTGCTGATTCTAGAAGCTCCCAAATTGCCCTGCCTACTTGAGGTAGACAGTTCTGGGAGAGATGTCTGGGGACAGATGTTCCAGGATGGGATGTCCCTGTCAGGGTGACACTACTATTATACTAGTGGTTCTGTCTGTCTCAGTTTCCCTAAGGAGGTTATGAGAATGATTGGTGAGCCATGAGGAGGTGAGGGCTTGCCAGGGGAAGAAGACCGGGCCTTTCCCTCTGGGAACTCAGGCTTTTGGGGCAGGGGTTGAGGTGTCATTTCAAGGTGAGAGGGAGAAGGGTAAGAGCCACCCTTTGGTGTCTCAGTTTTCCCAAATGCACACTCAGAATGCAGGTACTCAGGTCTAGCATTCATGGCTTGGGTGTCTTTGCTGAGCCCTGTAAGGCTCCAGCAACATATTGTACACCATCCTCTCAAGAATGTAAAAGTAAGCCTTTCAGTGATGGACCACTGTGACTAGACAAGCCCTCTATGGGCTTAGGGTGAGACCTAGGATAGGCTGTTCCCGGCTGTTCTGGTAAAAATCCCCAGAGTGTGCCCACTGCTATGCAATGGAGCTTAACACAGAACCAGTGGTTTTTGTGGGACATAGACTGGGTCAGGGTGAAGGGCACTCTGTGGGAATAGGCCAAGTTTGGTAGCAGGTAATCTATGGGGACATCCCAGGCTGGAGGAGGAATGTTTTGTGGGTCATGGTCCAGGCCGGTATAGTCATGGGTCTCTGCATCTGCTCCAGTAGCACTGGACCACAGGGCTATGGGAAGTTCTTCTGTTGCTATGGAGCCCCCATCTTCCTGCATTAGATCACAGGGTAACTCTTGGTTGGCCTTGAGGCATCAGGGCCTCTCTTTGGATGGCAGTACTATGTTACCTGCAGAGGACAGATTTGGATAAAGGGGTCACCTGGTGACAATACAGCCCATTCCCTAGGATTAGGTTTTCACCAGCCAGCCACTCCTACCCAGCACCAAGGAGCTAGCAGAGAGGCAGGGGGCTGTGGGTTTAGAGTATAAGAGTTTGAGAGTAGACAATGGGTGGGTGAGGAAAGCCCCTGGTTTTTTCTTGTGGCCAGGCCAGTCTTACCAATTCCACTTGCTGACCACCTCCAAGTTGAGATATTGTAAGTTGACTCCTTCTCTTCCCTGTCTCTCCTTTCTCTTCTTCCTTCCCTTTCTCTCCTCTTCCTTCTTCACCTATTCTCTCTCCCCTTCCTCTTCCACTTTTTATTTTGCCTCCTCCTGTCCCCTCCTCATCTTCTTCTCCCCTACCTTCTACCTCTCTCTTCTCTCCCAGGAACCTCTCCTCAAAAAAGCAATAGAATTCATGACAGATGAATATAGCTAGTTTATTCCAAAGAAATCTGGAAAGACTCTGTTACCCTTTCTCCTAGTCCCAGCTCCAACCACAGTTGGATTCATCACCACACCCAGTTCCCTGGCCCTGCCCTTAGCTCTGGCCCACCAGATCCTGCTTGGAAAAGGAAACACATGGAGCTAATGAGTGCAGGAAACATTTGGAGGCTTCCCATTATGTAAATCAGGGCCACATTGCTATTAAAAGCCACCATCCCAGATCCCTCCACCAGTAGGCTCCCACTGCTTATTGTGTCTTTCCTCATTTTGGTACACACTGGTCTGTGAGCATGTCTGTTGAAGTATGTCTTCTGGGGGTTACCAAGATGCATGGACAAGGGAGTAGATCTGTGTCTCCAGAGCTCTGTTTAGGGTCCATTTTAAGAGGGACCTGACCTCCTGGGACCTTATTCTCAAGCCATACACTTTTGAGCCATGTCTAGCCATAAAATAAAGAAAATAAAAAGAAGAATCAGTAGTGGAGAAATACACAAATAGAGGGAAAGATGGATGAAGAAAAAGGTATGACAATAGCTAGGTGGATAGATGGATGGGTGTGTGGGTATATCTATGGATGGATGAATGAGTGGATGGATGGATAGGTGGATGGATAGATGTGTGGATGAAATGGGTAAATGAATGGATAAATGGGTGGTTGAATGGATATAGGGTGAATTGGTGCATTGGTGATTGCATGAGGTGGATGGATAGATTTTTGAGTGGGTAGATGGGTGGATGGTAAGTGGGTGGTTGGATGAATGGATGGATGGGTATGAATGGATAAATTGATGAGCGAGTAGGTGGATGGGTAGATGAATGGATATATACATGGATGGATGGGGGTTGGATTGATAAGTGTACGAGTGTGGATGGGTGGGTTATTGGATGGATGGATGGATGGACGGATGGACAGACAGTTGCATGGATGGATGGGATAGATAAAAGGATGTATTAGAAGATGGGCATATGGGATGAAAGAATAGGTGGACTAATGAGGAGGTAGATAGGACATAGATAAATGACTGGACAAATACAATATCAAAACAGGCAAATTATGACTGTAAATAAATAATGAATAAATAGTTATAAAAGTAGATGTATGAGTGGAAAGATAAGCAGATGACAGATCAATAAATGGATAAATTGGTATGGAATGAACTATTGAAAATACAGATATGTGAAAAGACACCTCTCCACATAAATTTATATTATCCTTCTGGAATACTTTCTCCCTTTGTGAGAAAATCAATCTCTCTCCTTTTCTCTCTCTTCTTCCTTCTTAAACCAAGAAGTGCTTATCCCTTTCCACTAAACTTTCCTTCTTCCTTGAGTATCATACAATGCATCTCAGTCCCTTGGTGCTCCCTGTTTTCATACCCCAACTCACACTTTCAGCAGCATTAACCATCATCTGCAATGTGTTGGTACATATTTACTTATTTGTTCTCGCTAAAATGTCAACATCATGAGCCCTGGAGAGTGGGGCTGAATTCCCAGCACATTAGAAGTTATTGGAATTCAATTCGTGCTTCTTGAATAAACACACAGATCGATGAACAAATGTGTGGATAATTAAGTGGATTTGTGATTAGAAGAATGACGCAGGGGAAAAGAGTAGGTGGTGAAAATTGGGCTGGTTTCCTATAATGTTGTATTGACTTGCCTAGATTACTATGCATACAGTGTCACACACAAAGATGTGTGCAGCTGGATGTGCAGCTTCCTATGTGAGAAGACTCTGAAAACACAGATGTATGAACAAATATGAAAAAAGAATTTAAGAAACAGAAATCTGCATGAAAATAAGAGCAGAAGACTATTTGGAGAGGGGACAGCATGGATTGAAAAAAAATTTGTTGGTTAGACAAATGCACATACAACTTGAAGGATGAAGATGAGGTAGTGTTAATTAGTATGCAATGGGAAGTTATTATACTCCAAATGGATGGATGGATTGCTGAACACTTCTTCTAAGTGTGGTAATGAAATAACTCAGTGTGGTAAAATGGTAATTGTCATGCAAGCTTGGTAACCGAGTTAGGTCTCCAGAATCCAGGTAAAGAAGGAAGGAGGGAACCAGCTCCACAACGATGTTTTCTGCCCCATGAATGCTCATTGTGGTATATGCAGCCTCTCTTAATAATAATAAACTGAAAATTTTAAAGAGATGTTTAAGTAAGTGGATCAATAAATAGAAGGAAGAACGGATGAACAGGTGGATGGGTGAATGGATGAATGCATGGATAGATGGATGGGTGCATGGATGGATAAAGGGAAAATGAATGGATGGGTGAATGGATGGATGGGTCAACTGATAGATCCTTTTTCAATGGAAAAACATGATGAAAGGTGAATAGACATGGTTATAGACGTATAGACTGAAATAATTATTCAATAGTAGGCTATGTTATATTCACATTGGGGGATGGAAAAGCATAAGGAAAACTTGATGGGTTGAAAAATGATACATAAAAATACAAGCACCATAAGGACAAGATGGATGGATGGATGGATGGATGGATGGATGGATGGATGGATGGATGGGTAGATAGATGTATAGGTAGATAGGGGGCTAAAGCAATAAGTCAATGAATGGATGGGTAGATGAATGGGTGTACTCATCCATGGATGGATGAGTAGATGGGTAGGCAGAAAAATAATGAACAGTAAGGCCAGTATCAAACATTCTGTCCTCTTGTCCATATATGTCATGGCTTCAAAGCCTTAAATTCCACATCTCTTCATGGGAACTACCCCTGATTAAGGCAGTCCTCCCTGTCTGGAAATGTTCTTCCTTCTTTTGAACCCAAATTGTCCTGACCACGCCTGATCACATGTCATTTCTGGCTGTCTAGCTGGAGTAGGAACAGGGGCCAGGGGGTGGTGTGGGGAGTTGCGGTGGTGCAGGCGCAGTACAAACTGGTTTCCTAGGCGATCTGGTTCTACTAGGTGACCTCCTCAGCATGGGCTTACAGGAGGGAGGTTCATACCAGCCCATCCTATGCCTTCAGAATGTGTTGTTCCTTATGTCTCTGAGCTTTGGTGAGGGCAGCGGACTCTGCTGTTTCTGCTATACTCCCTGGCTCCATCTCCTCCTGGGAGATGCTGGGGGAGGGAGATGCCGTAACCGCTGTGCTCAGAACAGCCGGATCTCATCCTGTAGCAAGCATGATAGAAAAGGCGGGTAGTCAGCTTCTTAGTCACTACACATCCGAGCTGTGGAACTGTATCTGTGCCATCACTTTAAAGCATGCCTCCTTCCCACCAGTAATCTATTCATGTGACCCCCCAACTCCCATGTCCGTCCTCAGTTGTCCTAAGTTTTCTGGAATCTCACTTTCTAGCCCACCTAGAGGTCACAATAACTCATGTGTGCCCATTCTTCAAGTGTGGAGATGGAGGAACCACTGGGGGCCAGCTGTGTAGAGTGGGGCAGTTGCTGGCCATCAATAGACCCAACTATGGTCTTGGCTATACCAGATTCTGGTTCTAGGACCTGGCCCAGCGCTGCTGGCCAACCTTGGTTTTTCCATCTGGCTCATGGGTCTAACAGTACAGCTTGTCCACAGCTATGAGTGTGGGTGATCCTGGAAGCCACTAGATGAAAGCCTTCTCGCCCAGAACCGGCCCATGGCAACTTCCCCCAGCCCAGCTACTAGCCTCCAATGTTCTCCAGTGAGTCACAGTGACTAAGCCCAACCAGAAAAACAATGGGCTGGGCTGCTTGTCCCTGGGTCTGAGCCAGAGGATAGGGTAGGGGGCTGGCTGGTGAGGGCACCGACCACCCTGGTACCCGCCATGACCCTGGGGACTCTGGCTTCCTACAAGAGGAAGATGCTCTCTGTGGTGTCTCTACCTCCCTGCTCTGAATGTAGCCTGAGGTTCTGGGGAGAGCAGTAGCCTCCCAACTAGGTGACCTGGGAAGATTCCTGGGGTGCCCAGCCTCCCCTGGAGGTTATACAAGAGCAGAGAGCTGGGAATAAACAGAGGGAAACTGAAGACCCAGAGGGAGGGAGAAAAGGGAGGGGAATGAGGGAGAAAAAGAAGGGAGGGAAAGGAATGGGGGAGGGAAGGTAGGAGGGAGACTGAGATAGGGATGAAAACGCCAGAAGAGTAGAAAAGGGCAAGGAGGGGCAGTCAGCCAGGTCAGGGCAGCTGAGGCCCAGATCTGGGAGGAGAGAACCAGGGGTCAGGGAGAGTAGGACTCAGAGCAGGGACCAGCAGGCAGGCAGAGATGGCCAAGAGGCTCTGAGGATGGGGAGGTGACCTGTGGGCCAGGCACCCAGAGTGAAGTGGTAGGCAGAGAGGTGGGAAGTGGCAGAAGCTGCCAAGATGGTCTGAGGGGGGCATACCACCATGCTGCCCACAAGCGGGTGTGGAGGTCCAGCCAAGCCCCCACACTGCGGGGCTGGGAGGGTTTCTCTCTGACATTTTTACTAGTCTCGGAAGGAGGAGGAGGTGGTGGAGGTGGAGGAGACCGAGGGGGCGGAGAAGGGGGCTGGGGGACAAAAGAAAAGCAGCTGCTAATCGTCCTGAGAAAGGAGAGGGGAGAGACCCACAGAGACAGGGTCCAGGGACAGTGGAAGGGCCTGGGGCTGCCATCTGGGAGCCTGCCCCTGACCCCCGCCCCCAAGGGCTGGAGGGGCTGAGACAGACAGACAGACATCCTTCAGACAGACAGGCAGAGGAGACAGGGAAGGGGTTTCAGAGCCAGAGAGACCAGACAGACTGACAGGGGGAGGGGGGGCAGGGACAAGAACACAAAGAGAGGGACAAGGAGAAGAGGGCAGGGCAGGGCAGGGGAGAAAAGAGGAAAAGAAAGAAGGAAAGGGGGAAAGAGAAGGCAAAGAAGGGAGAGGAGAACAGAGGTGCTGGGCCACAGCACCAGGAGCCTTTGAAGCTGCGGGCTGAGTCCCCAGGGCCAGGGTCAGGCCAGGTCACCAGCGTCGTCGCGGGCAGGCCCACAGCATGAATGGCCCCGCACTCCTGAGGAGAAATGCTAGCAAACGGGGCCTGGAGAAGCTCCTGAGGTAGGTCCCTCCCAGCCCAGGCACGGTGCCCGCGGCACCCTTGCCGACAGTGGTCCCCCTACACCCTGACTGGCAGATATGTGGCCCATAGGCTGAGCTGGGCTGCCTATGCACACCTATGGGAAGATACTGAAGCCCAGCATAAAACCATCATATTGGCCAGCCAGGCAGCTGCACTTCTTCCTCCCATCAGCCCTGTGTGTCCCCAGGACCCACGGAGAATGTATCCTCAGAGTAGCCGCTAAGCCCCCACTGCCATGTCTTCTTGCTGTCCAGGGGAACTAGCCAGACACCCTTCACTTTACAAATGAGATCGGACCCACAGCCATAGGCCCCAGAAACCACTGGCCTGATAGTCCTGGGAGTGGGAGGCACTGGAGCCGTTAGGAATCCTGACTCTGGCCACTGGACCTCAGGCCTTTGAGAGGCTTCACTCACCCTGTTTTCTCCTATGTAAAGTGTGTGTGAGAGGACAGCAATAGGCCCAGGCCCTACAAACCTCAGGCACTTCCAATAATTAAGAGCTCATTGCTGTTCTCTGAGCTACCTGCTGTGCCCTTCCTCTTCCTCCCTCTTCTGGCTTTAAAGCTCTGCTGCAGTGCCGCCTCCTCCGGGCAGCCTGTCATGGTCTCCCTAGTCAGGAAGGCTCCGCTCCTCTGCTCATCTGGTGGCCAGTTCCCTGACCCACTTTCATGGCTGCTTAAACCCCATGCTCCTGAAGGGTGGGGCTGGCATTGTTTCATATTTCTGTGTGTTTTGGCCCTGGCTCTCAGTGGTGAGACAGGGCACAGATGGTGGTGGGCAGATGCCAGGAGACAGCTACCTCCAAGTCCTAGACCTATCATGGTCCCAGCTGGCATCCAAGGTTAGGACCAGCCCTAACCCACCACCCTAGCCCCCAGACAATACCATAGCCATGCCTCATGCCAGTCTTCCAGGGTTAGCTCAGACAGCTCAGAGTTCTCATGCACAGCCTCCTCACTCTGGATGTCCCTCTTGTCCAGGCTGAGATATATCCTCCATTGCTACTATCCCTCATGATGTTCTGTTTCCTGGGAATTTAGGAGCACTTTTGATCAATCTTATCAACTCACCAGTACCACATAACGAGCAGGAAACTAATTCCAGCACCCTGGTGGCTGTCGGGTGACAGAAAGAGCCACAAGACCTAGCACCAGACTCATGTCCTGCTAGCCCAAAGGAAGGGCAACGGGGCCACTAAAGCTATAGACAAGGCAAGATCTTGGGGAGGGGTTAGGTTCGGCACCATTCACAGTGTTGAGCTGAAGAAAGATGGGGGGAGACCCAGAGACCAAGGCCTACAATGGTTAACCAGCAGACAGAACAGGAAGGCAGGTTCCTGGTAGGTCTTAGTGATCTCTGATGAAGTGGGAGAGTAGATCCAGCAGATTATCCCTTGTGGGGGATGACAGAGATCCGTCATACTGTGGAGCGGGTCCACAGTAGATGACATGGGTGATGCCTGAGGTAGATATACACTAAGCTGTGCATCTTTGAGGGCCCGGTCCTGTGATTGAACTGTCGCCACACCCCTCATGTGTACTGATACACATATGTGCAGACATATGCACGCTACTACCTAGTACTACAATACCCTCCACCCCTGAGCCTTTGTCCACATGTCTATAGCATCCAACACTGTCCACTTCACCCATCCCTGGAGGATAGGTGATGAGAAAAGTAGGCTTAGAGAGGTCAAGTGACTTGCTCAAGGTCACCCATCCATTGCCTTTGCCCAGATCTTTCCCCAAGAATTCAAGGCTCTCTCACCACACGTGGTAGTGGAGCCCTCCAGTCCCTCCAGACAAGCTCTGGAGCAGTTGCTGTATGTCATCAGAGGCCAAGGTGCACAGTGAATCCAGCTTAAGTTCATCAGAAATAGTTTTATAGACTAGTGGGAAAATAGATGGCACGTCCCTCTAAGTCTCCTTGTCTGAGTCTGGGTATGAATTGGAGGCTTAACATGTCACTGGCCAGACTCTAGGCTTACTCCTACTCCCCTGTGCTAGGAATTTTCGTACCCACTTCCTGCCCCCAGGAGAGCAAGGGTCCTCCCATGTCCACCATAGGTCAGGCCAGGGTTAAAGAGAGTCACCTGGGCTTTCAGCTGGCTACTTGGTTCTGCCATATCCCCCCTCCTCCTGGGGTGGCCTAGATTTAAGAGCATCTGGGCTGGTCAGGAACACCTTGGTTTGATGCTATCCTAAGAGACTGAGCCAAGAATCACCTTGGCAGGCATCACCAACCAAGGCTCCCTTGGGTGGTATGAGCCTCTGTCTCATCAGTCCCAGCACCCACCAGCCAGCAGATAGCATGGCATCTGTCTATGGCTCCCCTGGGGTGTAAGTCTCTTCAGGCAGGCTCCCACCCAACATGTGGCCCTCTGGGACTCTGGGGATCCCAGTGTGGCAGAGGTTAGTAGATGGGGCTGGCAGTCTGCTGGGTGGCCCAGTGGGGGGAGGGGAAGCCAGGCCTCCAACCACAGTGTCCAGGGAGGCGTGGCTCCACGGGCCCATTGGAGGCCGAGATCCCGAGGGTGGGGCGGCCCCACCCTGGCAGGCCGGGTGGCCAGTGGGCGGCACCCCTGCGGGCCGGGTGGTCTGTCTGCCAGAGCCTGTCCTGCCTGGAGCCTGGCCGAGCCAGCAGCAGGGGGTACAGGGACCAAGTGGCCCAGCCCCCTGGGCAGGGTGTCAGGGCCAGAGCCCAGAGGACTGAGGTTCCGGTTCCAGTCCCAGCCGGTGCGTCAGAGCTGGGTAGATCAGGCGGCAAGCAGCAACCAGGGCGCCAAGGCACCCAGAGACTCACCTACCCCATGCTTCTGCTGGAATCAAGAGGGGACACCCAGGGGTTCTTGGGACCCTCAGGGTAGCTGAAGGATCCCAAGCCTGCAAGGACGCTGCTACAGGCCCAGAGCATCTCTCCAGAGAACAATGCCAGGATGAACTCCCAAGGTCTCCAGAGGACAGGTGGGCACATGGGCTGCAGGAGGGCAAAGGACTTCAGGTGGGCATGGGGGCTAAAGTGGACAAGTGGCTATGGATAGGCAGGGGGCTTTAGGTGGTAGATGGGGTTAGAACCCCTTGGGTGGGCAGAGAAAGGTTCTCAGGCTCTGGGACCAGACCTGGCCCTCAGCCCACAGATCTGGTTGTGCAGGTTGCTGTCCCAAGGAGCAGGAATGTGGCTATGAGGGTCTGCTACTATCCACCCAGGACAGGGGACATGCTGAGGCCAGCTGGAAATGGCACTCCGGGAGGCAGAGGGCCTGGAGATGATGGTGCCAGGGGAGTAGCACATTGGATGCCCCCGGGGGCTTTGAAAGTCCGTTGAGAGAATGTGTCCTACCAGGTAGGAAAGGAGAAAAGGAAGAAGAAAGAGCAAAGAGGGAGGAAAAGAACAAGATACATGGAGCTGGGGTGATGAGGGGTTCCTAGCCAGCAATGGAGGGAGGGTAGCTTCTCTGTAGTCCCCACTTAGCTGACCTGGGCAGGGGGTGGTTGGTATTGAAAGGGAAAGGATAAAGGTGATGGTGGGAAGAAGCTTTCAAGCCAGCAAGAGAAGGTAAAGGACAGATGGAAGGAGGAAGAACTATGGGAAGGGAGGAGCCGGTGTCCCCCTGAACAACCACCCCCTGACTGGGTTCTGCTTCTCTACCCCTGTTGCTGCCTTGTCTCCTCACATTTAATTCACAGAAGATGAGGGGGTCACCCTGTCACTCACAGGTCTAGGATGCTGCGCTTCTGAGCCGCAGCATGCGTGGTGGGGACACGGTGAGGACCAGTGTGCCTGCCTCTCTCCCTCAAATATGGCTGCTCAGTTTGTCTCTCGGCATTGGCCAGGAAATGGGCTCAGAGGGCCAGCACACATCCCACTGGCCTCAGCTGATGTGACCTCCACAGGGATGTGTGAGTCTCTCACAGCCCATGGGGGATTGCCCTTTCCGGTTTCGTGCAGCAGCTCGGTTCAGCTTTGAGGGATATTATCAGGCTGCAGGTTGAAAGAGGCTGAGCTGGGATAGACCTCTTCCTCAGCACCCCAGGAATGATCAGTCCCTCCTAAGTGGTTGGGTAGCACCCAGAGCTTAGATGTGGCCACTGGGCCAGGCAGGGTGTTCCTGGATCAAGGAGCAGATACATGTCGAAAGCAATCAGTGAGTGCCCAGCTACTTGTCTAGCTCCTCAGGGAGGCAGAAAAATTGAGGCGCACAGGAGGCTCAGGGCCAGGCATAGGATGATGGCTTGGGGGCGTGACTTGGCCACATACTGTCACCTGCCATGAATCTGCCCAGGTTGGGCAGCCAAGTTAGACAATGTGTAAACCTGTGACCAGATGAAGGACGAGGAATTTGAGCAGCATCCATTAGGAAAGCTGTAGCCAGGCCTTCGGGGCGAGGTGGATCTGGGTACAGCCAGCCAGGGAGGAAAAAGGAGGGGATGGCAGTCTCAAGCCAGTGCCAGCCACCGTCGCGTGTCAAGGAGTGTGCCAGAGTCTTGCCTCGTGAGCCCTGTGAGCATTCTGCCAGGGCCGTCTGCTGCTGCAAGCCACAGTCTCTCTGAGCCCAGTCCTCACTGGGAGCTTGGTGATGAGTGGGCCGGCAAGAAGACATCTCTTAGCAGCAGAGCTCAGGCACCAGGGAGGTCTCATGGCTGCTGTGCAGTTGGCCCCAGCCGTGTGTCAATTCTGGTCAGTGACATGGAGTGTGTAGAGCCAGTGAAAGCAGAAAGCAAGCTCAGGCCAGCACAAGCCGCCGTTATGACAAGAAAGAGTGGACGGGAGGTCTAGGCCCTAGTGTCCACCCCTAGGCCCTGAGGGTCAGGTGGGACTGGTCAGATTGGGCTAGAGACATTTGAGTTAGGAGTCCTGAATGAGGAAGCTGCCAGCAATGGACTGACCAGAAAGCACATCATAAGAGGTAGGGTTCCCAAACCCAGGGGAAGGGATGGGCTTATTAATGGGACAGCCAGCTTGGGTCTAGACCTTATTTTGATGGCAGAACACCGATGCAGCCTCCAAGGGAGGTGTAGGATAGAGGGGCCCTGCAGCATCTCCATTTTTCCAGCCTCAAGAGCTCAAAGTGGGGCTCTGCAAATCCCAGCTGTAGACGCCTCTGAGGAAGCCACACTTTTGAGTTGAGTCTTTGACTGTCTGACACTTTTTTCAAATGCAGATTTAGGGGGGCTTCTTAGGCAGCTTGGGTGGTGTGATGGACAGGTGTGGACTATATCTGACTCAGCCAGGCTCTTCCAAAGGGTTTTGTGGCCCCTAGATAGATACCCCTTCCTGAGGTATGGCTCCAAGGTTCAGCCCTTCTTTGCCCCAGAGGAGAGATATTGCCTGTCTCTCCTGAGTGTGCATCACCCCAGGAAGGAGTGTACAGGTGGCAAGGTATGAAATGGGTAGCCCCAGATTGTGAGGTAAGGATGGATGGGAGAAAATACAAGAACACCCCCACCCCAACCCCTTCCTGCCTAAGGCCCTCAGGGGCCAGGGAGCTGCAACAAGATGGTGTAGAATGTTCCTGGACCCAGGGGCATAGAGACAGGAGAATGTGCCTCTGTACTAAGGATGGGAAGATGGGAACACTCTGGAAGGGAACCAGCTTTGCCACTGGACACCTTCCCCTCTCTGGGTCCCCCAAACCATGGTGTCTTCTGGAGATGTCTCCCGGATGCCTGTGTGTTTGTTTGAGGCCCTGACCACTCTGCAGCAGCCACTTCTGCCATCATGCCACCAGGGCAGCATGGGCGATGGTACCTTGCCTTAAGTATGCTGTGTCAGTTGAATGTCCCCGCCTGCTGCCCCGTGTGCCTGAAAGCGCCCGTGGATGGTTCTGTGGCCCTTGATCTACACCAAAGGGCCAGGGCTGGCCTCTCAGCACCACTAGGATGCACTGGGGTGGTGGAGAGCTTACCATAGTTGGCCCCGGCGGGCAAGGGAATGCTTAAGAAAGAAAGGGAGAAGTGGTCTATGGGAGGATAAGGGGGTGCCATGGTCTTAAAAAGACAAATGCAGCTAGTGTGGGGCAGTAGAACAGATAGTAGATATTGGAGTGTTATTGAGCAGGAGCAGATTACCAGGCCTTCAGAGCCAATGACTGTAACAGAATGAAGCCTTGGTCTCTCTGACTCCCCTTGCTGGTGGTGAAGTCCCGGTTACTGCCTCTGTTTTCCCACTCCTCAACTGAAAAAAAAAAGAGGGACATCCCTTCCCTGTTCTACAGAAAGAACTGAAGAGATGCCCGCTGGGTGGAGTTTGGATCCAGCAGTCAAGAGGGGTCGGTGGGACAAAGGCAGAGGAGGAAGCCGGGAGGACTCCGAGGGAGCATGGCCTGACACTGTGGTCTGACAGGCCTGACAGGCAGGATGTCCTTCTCTAAAAGGCCTTGGCGCTGAACTCCAGGCAGAGGCCAGCTGGGAAGACTGCAGATTTGGGGATCCTGGGTGGACACAACTAGATGTTGTCCGATTCAATGTGCTACCCCATGAGAAAAAAGCAAAATGGGGGGTATATGGCCTGTGGGGACAGCAAGGTTATGATGGAGACACAGGACCTTACTTGTCACAGGAGGAAGTGGGCGGTTCTGGGTCAGCTCATAAAGACAGTTCCTCACGAGCCCCACCCACCCCAGAGCCTTTTGCATTCAAAGGGTACCAAGAGTGGCAGTCAGCAGGCCCACTTAGGGTGGACAGTGCCTCCTTCCAGTGGGAAGGAGAAAGCTGGAGTTCACAGCCTTCTCTGAGGCCCTTTGCAGGATGTCTAAATCCTAGAACCCCAGGCTGGGCCTGGAGTCTGACATAGAGGCTATGTGTGTAGGGGAGTTCCTTCATTTCTCTCTCCCTTCCAGAGCTGAGATCTCACCTAAACCCCTATCCATGTTCCCTGGGACATGCACCCATAGGCTTCCCCCAGTTCACCTCCACATTGCCCTCCCACTGGCTAGCTTGATCCCTTCTTTTCCTTAGGGCAGGAAACAGCTATGTTCATCCTGATTCTGCAGCTTTCTCCATGTAACATCCCCATGCCAGGGCCTTTATGCTGGGCTGCCCCAATGACAACAATTAACTCCCCGCTTACTGTATCTTCCCTCATCTGCCTTTTACCCTTGAGGCAGCCAGAGCTTCCTAGCTCCAAGCATCTCCTCTCCCTGCCAGAACCTTCTGTGATTCCCATATCCCCAGCCAACCAATCTTCACTTTTTAATCTTCCCAAGGCCCGCCCCTTAGGCTTGGCTACCATGAGCCTTCAGAGCTATCCCTTGCACAGATAACACTAACCGACTCCCGAGAATTCAGGCCACTTGCGTGTCCTGAGGGTAGGGAAGACAAAGAACTCAGCACAGAATAGAGAGCTTGATTCTTAAAAGTGAAAAGAATAGATCCCATAGGCAAGCATGGCTGTTCAGGCTACCTGTGACCAAGGGCAGCAGCCTGAGAATCTTAGCCGTTGGCACTGAGAGATGATTTTTCCCTCCTCTCCTGGTTGTATACGCTGCCCGAAGTGGATAGAACATTGACCTGGGCAGTGCCCTGAGGTCAATGGTACCCAGGGAAGACCTGGGTACCAGGAAGCCAATCAATCCAGCCTTCCCTGTGCTGTATCCCAGCTCCCCTGGGCTACCTCTGGCCTTCTCAAGCTGTTGCTTCAGGAACCCTTAGAGAGGGCCTCCAGCAGCCATAACGCAGTCCTGACTGTCTGCAGGGGCCCTCTCATCCCATGCTGCATACCCAGGCTTCATTCAGTGTCTCTCCCAGCTGAGGCCCAGGCCTTGCTGCACATGTCACGGACACTGGGTTGTTCTGAAGACCACTTCCCTGTCCCATTCCCATCATGGCACAGACTTGGCTGTTCCCTCCTACTTCCTCTGGCCTGCATTCCTCTCCCCCATCCTCTCCCCCCCCCACAGTTCCCAGAACCAGAGCTTCCTGGGTGTGGGATCAACTCACACCCGTAGGGGCCACCCCGTGGGTCACAGAGTCCCTCTGAGGTCTACAGGCTCCATGTGCATTGGTCTTCGTGTTGCTCTCTTTCTCTCTGGCCTAAAGGTCTCACTCATCCTTCATAACTGTGGTCAAGATCATGCCCTCCCCCTTTAACCGACTTATTGCAGTGCTTTTCTGGGCAGTGGAAACAGGGTCTTGTCCAATGAAATAACCCCCACCACCTCCATCCTCAGACCCCCATCATTGGCCCTGACAACAAGAAAAGAGTAACCCACCGTGTCCATGCTTGGCTAGAAAGATGATGGAGGGAGTCCTGGACCAGAGCCAAGTGTCCAGGGAGGGGGCCCAGGTTCTTTTCTCCTCAACTTAGCCTCAAAGAGGTGACTTGAACTCTCCTGCCTGCCCCGCCTACTGACCAGGGGCTCTGCACTCTGAGCTGGCTCCACACACCCACCTCCAGGACTCTTCCCAGAGGTGGGTGGCAATTGAGCGTTCATGCACCCACACCCCTTTGTTTTCCACAGGGAATGGGACCCCTGCAGCCAGCAGTCAATGGGTCCTGCAGATAGCACACAGGGACTGGTGCTCAGAAGTGTGGGTAGTGGCCTACAGTGATCGCTCAAGACTGACCCTGAGTTCCAGCTTCAGAGGTCTGCCCCTATCTTTGGGAGCCGGAAACAGGAGGTTTTCCCTTGTTCTGTCCCTTCTCCCCAGGACTATGCCACTGGCAGGTCAAGTGCACCACTGATGGGCAGCATTGTGGCCCTGGGGAAGCTACTCCCCTGTGGGTAAGAGAGCCTGGTGATCCCTTAGAGTCAATTCAACCATTTCTTGTGGCTGCCCCCAGGCTCCTCACTACTTCCAGTCCCATGGTACCCAGGAGACAGTGGTGAGAGGGCGTCCCTGTATCCTGAAGGAGAAGGTCACCTGGGATAGCCTTACATGATCCCTCTCCCCAGTCCTCTCTAGTGTCCTCTGGGGAGCATAGGAACAGTACAGGTTGAACCTTTGGGTTCAAGCTGGCTGGAAGGGCCAGTCACATGGGCATCCTGCAGGGGGCAGAATTGCAACAGGGACTGAAGCCTGCCAACCTTCTGGAGCTATCCTTGGGAGGACAAGGAGGGTGGGTAGCTGGCAGGGCTGGACCCCAGCTAGGCGCTGCTGGGCTCTTAGCAGGGTCTAGGTAGCAGCGGAGGGGGTAGGAGCGCAGAAGATATAGAGGGACAAGACACTGAGTAGGGGCGCAGAAGGCAGAGGCAACTGGCTTGAGTGAAAGAGCCCCACTCAGAGTGGGATGGGGGGGGTCTGTTCTGTACACTCTGGTGCACCTGGGTGGGGCCCCAGCCCCAAGCCCAGCTCCAACCCCATTCCCAGCCTGTGGTAAGCCCTGTGACAGTGTGGGCAGGATGTGGGGGGACAGGGCCCCACTCCCCAGCCCCTAGGCTGAGCCCTGGGCCCCAGAGCCAGAACAGACTCAGGAAATGGCCTGATTGCGTTTGTACGGGAACGCCAAATCCCTTGCAGCTGCGCGGGGCCAGGGCCACGGGCGGGGCGGCCATCGCCAGAGTCTTGACAGCTCCGAAGAACGTGCCAAGGGGTCTGGGCCGCTGGCCGGGGGGCGCCTTTCCCAGGCCAGAGGCCCCCACCCCACCCCACCCCAGGAGAGCCACCCCCTTCCAGTTCCCAGAACGGAGCCCAGCTGTGGAATAGTGACGGGGTGAGGTCATGGGGAGGGGGCGCATTACTCATTGCTTGAGGCAGGCAGGAGGGAAGAGGCAGGGGAAAGGGGCCCCAGGCCTCGTCAGCCTCAGAGCAGGGTCAGGCGCTGGGACAAGCTTCTCTCCAGCAAGGGGCTGGAGGGGGTGATACCAGTAGACCCCTATCCTGCACCCCCACTGTCCCCAAGACTTTGTTCAGGAAAGGGCTAAGTTAGGGTAACTTTGGAAGGGGGTGGGTCCCACAAAGGATGTTCCCAGAAAATACACTTTGGCCTCCTGCCAGTCCCAGGCTCAGGCCGGCACCACGTTGTCGGGGTGATGGTTAGGAAAACAGTAAATAGTGAGGCAGGGGCGGCCCCCTGAGGGAGCTTGGGAGGGGACGGGACCTGCTGTGTGTGTGTGATCCCCTGTTCCCTGCCCTTGCCTGCACATGTTTGAGGATGACCCTATGTACTCATGTGTGAGCACATGCGCTGAGGGCCTGTGTGTGAGTGCCTATGTGGCCACAGGAGATGTGTATGTGTCCTGCACCCTGCTCAGGAGAGATCTGTGTTTGGGTCACTGTATTCGTCCCTATATTCATTTCAAGCCCGAACCCCGCAGCCCCCTTCTTCAGGCTTTGTGTGATGGTGACAGGCTGTGGTAGCTTAGATCCTGTGCTCCAAGAGTGAAGTACCCACAAGGGGCCCTGAACCCAATGAGCTTTGCAGGGAGATTGCACTTGGTAGATGGGGCAAGGCTCTGGTCCCATTCAGAGTGAGATCCCCTACTCAGGATAGCCACACTCCCAGCGCAGAGCTGAGTCCTGTACCCCAGTCTCAGAGGGCTTGTACACACACGAGAGCTTTGCACACAGGCTCAAACAGATGTACAGCTACCCTGCACGTACACAGGCTCAGAAAGCAAGAACAAACCCACCAGGAGGGTATCTCACCCACCGGGAGGGTATCTCCTTATGGGCTGCCTCTGAAGCAGGCAGAGTGGGGAGTCCTCTTCTCCCCATCCACTCTGCCCTGACATTTTGTGGGGGCTGCTGGTAAATGTGTGTGTGCAAGGAGTGACCCACAGCCCCCGGCACACAAAGCTGTACTTCACCAGGTGGAGAGGGGCCAAAAGCGGCCCCACATTGGCTGAGGCCGTGGAGGGAACCAGGAGGCCCTCGGCATCTGCCGGTGATGGGAGCCAGGTGTAGGGAATTAAGGGGCTTTCTCAGGCTGGAAGTTGAAGGCCCTTCTGAGGCTGAGGCAGGCAGCTCGGCTTGGGGGTGCAAGGTAGGAGCAGGCAGGCAGCTTGCGTGGCTGGAGTCCCATGTGGCTGGCGGGGCGGGAGGTGGGGGGGGTGAGGGAGGAGTGAACCTCAGCCTGGAGCCTGTGGAGAGGCCTGGCTTTCGTCTGAGAGGCTTAGGGGAGACCTGGAGAGATTAGATCATGTGCTGGCAGGGCTTCCTGGCCAGGGGACTGAGGCCCAGAGGGGAGCGGGATGTGGGGTCATTCGGCGGACACTGCCCGGGAAGCACAGAGACCCCAGAAGGGAGACACAACTCTGAGAGGCTCAGGCACCTTGGGCCTGGGCACCAGGAACTATAGAAACAGAGGACACAACCCCTCTCAGCTCCAGGCAGCCTGGGGGAGGGGGGTGCTATGGTGGTATGGTTGGGGAAGAGGGCAGTGGCCAAGGCCTGGGGTATCCACTAGACACCAGCAACACAGATTTGCTGTGTAGGGTCTCCAGATCCTTCAGACCCAGTCTAGCCTGATTCTCTGACTGTCCCCTGGCTTAGGGAGAGAGATTCTGAGGAGCCTGAGTGCCAGCATGCTCTGGGAGCTGCAGATGTTGCCTGCCTCAGTTTCACCACCTTTAAAACAACCCAGAAAGACTCTCCACAGAGGACCCTGGGGTGAGGGTGGGGTGCTCTAAGGTCCCTAAGTGCACAGTAGAGAGAACGGGCTGGTAGGAAGACAAAGTAAGCCTGATCTGTCTCCACACTTGGGGGCCGTGTGGTAACATCAGTCTCCCAACATGCCATTCTTGGGAGGCAGGGGCTTCCAGATGGGGACTGTAGGGATAGCTATCTGACTAGTATCCATGACCTAGGCTCTCTCTCTGGACTCCCTGTCACCTTTACCAAAGCTTTTCTTGGTCCCCACATGGAACAAGGCAACCCTGCTCTGTCATAGGAGGCAGCCAGCAGGACAGGACAGTTGGTCACCAGCTCCAATGCTGGGTTGCCTGAAGCCTGTGTGGACACTGATGTCTCTTCCTTTCCCAGAGGGTCACCTGTGTGTACAGAGCCCTGGGATCACCTCCTTGGCCAGAGGCACTTTTACAAGTGCTTTGCACAGCCTCCATCTTTAGAGTAAACTGAGGCCTGCAGATTGGTCCAGGGGCCTTCCCTCACTAGCCAACAGCAAGGCTTGTCCATTACCATCTCATGTCACTCATGGTATGACTGTCTCTGTGTCTGCCCCTCCAGACTCACGACTCAGTGGAGAGAAGAAGATGAAGAAGAGGCTGCCCGTGAGCAGCGTCAACGGGAGCGAGAGAGGCAGCTGCAGGACCACGACAAAGATGAAGATGAAGATGAAGGCGGTCATTCTCTGGAACAGCCAGGACAGCAGGCACCGTAAGCTGCTGGGTCCTGGACCACTATTTACTGCCACACAGGACCTGGGCAGAAGCATATACTGGGGGTCAGGCCTTGGTCTTGGAACCACAGTGTAGGAATTAGAGGAAGGGATCAGCTCTTGGGACAAGGGTCATTACAATCTCCAGTAAACACCATCTGTGGGCTGCTGACTGGCCAAAGGGTCCACAGAGCTATGTGAGGCCTCCCCCTCTCAAACAGCCTCCAGGGGCCCTGACTCAGGCTCTGGACACCCTGAATGGCCCCAGCCCTGGCTTGGACTGGTGCTGACCCCAGCCATGAGGCCCTGGCCCCCGAGCCCCCCGCCCAAACTCCTGGCTGCCAGTGACTCACGGAGGCCACGTCCAAGTTGGCGGCCACGGGCCGGCTCGTTTCCTCCTCAGGCCCAGGAGGCTTCCGCGGCTGGGCTGGGCTGTTTTTCCAATAACTCTCCCCTTCCTCCTGGCCCTGTTTTGTTCCATTTTCTCGGAGTCAGCAGCTTTGGGCGGGGTGGGGTGCTGCAGGGGTCATGGACTCTCAGCAAGGTCTTCAGTTACTGGGTCCTTGCTAGCCCCCAACTCCTTCTTACTCAGTAGCTCACCCTGTAGCTTGGGAAAGGCTGTGAGGACCAGCCTGAGAGTCACAGCAACCTCAAGGAACCCTCGATGGATGGGGGAAAGTACAACCCTCTCTTGTGGAGCCCTAGACTGAAGGAGGAGGCAGAGCTCTGCTTTTGTAGAGTCATAGATTGGTGAAGGAAACACAGCTCTGCCCTCAGGGAGCTGTAGAAAGCATAGCCTTGTCTTTGGGGAGCCCTGGCTTGAAAAAAGAGGCAAAGTTATGCTCTTGGATAGACCTAAACTAATCTGAGCAGAATAGCCTGGCCTTCAAGGAGCCCTAGACTGATGGTGGAGGTATAGCTCTACTCTCAAAGAGCCTTCCACTGAAGAAAGAGGCATAGCTTTGCTCTCAAGAAGCCATAGAGTAATGCAGGATGCATAGCCTGGACTTCAGAAGGCCCCAGACTGATGGTAGAGCCATATCTGTGTTCTCATGGAATCCCAGACTGTTGGTGGAATCATAGCTTTGCCCTCAGGGAGCCCTAGACTGATGGTAGAACCACAGCTCTGCCTTCATGGAGCTTTAGACTGATGGTAGAACCATAACCCTGCCCTCAGAGAGCCCTAGACTGATGGTGGAGACATAGCCCTGCCCTCAGGGAGCCCTAGACTAATGGCAAAACCATAACCCTTATCTCAGGGAGCCCTAGAGTGATGGTAGAACTATAGCCCTGCTTTCACAGAGCCCTAGACTGTAGGTAGAACCATAGCCCTGTCCTCAGGGAACCCTAGACTGTTGGTAGAACCAGAGCCCTGCTCTCATGGAGCCCTAGACTGATGGTGGAGCCATAGCCCTGCCCTCAGAGAGCCCTAGACTGATGGTAGAACCATAGCCCTGCTCTCATGGAGCCCTAGACTGATGGTGGAGCCATAGCCCTGCCCTCAGAGAGCCCTAGACTGATGGTAGAACCATAACCCTGCTCTCACGGAGCTCTAGACTGTTGGTGAACCATAGCCCTGCTCTCACGGAGCCCTAGACTGTTGGTGAACCATAGCCCTGCCCTCAGGGACCCCTAGACTGATGGTGAAGCCATAACTCTGCCTTTGGGGAACCCTTGACAGATAGGGAAAGCACAACTCTATTCTTGTGAAGCGATAGGCTACTTTGGGAAGGCACAGCCCTACCCTGGGTGATTCTCAGACCACAAAGAGATAAAACCTAGCCATGGAGAGCCACCACTGAAGCAGATGGTTGCTCTTACACTGGGAGTCAGGGTCTAAGGGAAGAGACAAGGGAAGGAACATAAGCTGTAGCATGAAGGTCTTTTCCTAACCCCCCCCTTTCCCTGCTCTTTCAGCCCCAGCCTGAAGTCCTCTGAACTGGATGAAGATGAGGGGTTTGGTGACTGGTCCCAAAAGTCAGAGCCACAGCAGCAATTCTGTGGGAACGAGGGGACTGCAGAGGGAGCTGAGCTCTCTCAAAGTGAGAGTACAGAGGAGAAACAAACAGAGGAGAGGCAAGTGTGGACCAGGCTGGGTGAGGCGTTGACTCTCTCTGACCCCAGCTTGGACCTAGACAATTCCTTTCTGCCCACCCTTCCCCAAAAGCCCCCCAAAACACTCCGAGAGTATGAAGTGGGTAGGGAGGTAGGAAGAAAGGGAGAGAGATGGCAGGATGGCCAGTGAGGGGGCTACAGGGAGAGAGCAATGAGGATATTGCATTCCTGGGTTCCCCAGGGCTGGGGGCCCCATCCTGACCAGCTGTGGCCAACTGGGGGGGGGGCGCCACATCAGCACACAGCTGCAGCCCACTTACGTAATGTAGGCGCTTGCAGCCCACGCCCGCCCACCCTCCCCAGCCTGGCTGAACTCCATTCCCACGAAGGGGAGCAGGTACTTCCAGATGTGCGCCTATGAGGCGGCCCAGGGGACACATTTTCCAGATGTGTGGATGTGTGTGCCTGTCTAAATCAGGACAAATGGGGGTCCAAAGCCCCCTTGGGTCTGCAGATGAGGGGCTGCTGATGAAGTCTCACCTTGCCTTCCCCCCAGTTCAGGACCAGGTGTGAGGATAAGTCTGCCTATTCCACCAGGCCTAGGCAGAGAGGGTCCTTGACCCTGCTAAGGAGCCCCAGAATTGGAGGCCAGGGCCCCATTTCCATGAGTGGGCCAGAGCCAAAGGCTGAGCTGTCTTTCCCTCAGCAATCCAGCCCTTCCTGGCCCCTCGGAGGCCCCTGGGCCAGCAGGAGCAACTGCTCAACTCTTTCTCGTTTAATGAACTTCAGTTTCAGCTTGCAATTGTCCTCTGCACTCCAAAATGCATCTCTCTTTTTAGGGCCCTGGCTCTGAGCCTGCCCACTGCCAGCTATCCTGGGTTTACCCATCATCAGCCTCGATTTCCCCCCTTTGGGCCTACGTGCTTTCTGCACGTTCTGGATTTCTAGGCAGGCAGCTGCAGCTCTGCCATCAGCTCACTCCCTTCTCCTGATCAACAGCAGGGGGCACTTTAGATCTTCCAGCAGAACCCTGGTGCTGTGGCCTCCACCCTGCTCTCAAATCCGCCTGGCTGCCTGGCCCGCCAGCTCTTGAATGGCCCCTCTGTGTGGCTGCTGCTGGCTCCGACCCCAGCCCACCTTGGGCGGTGGGTTTGGGTTTTGGCTGGCACGTACACCAAGGGGCCTGACATCATGGAAAATACAAGAATTTACTATCCTCTCCTCCAGGTTCAGAGCCGCTCAAATGCCACCCATTGGATAGCTGCCCCTTCCAAAAGCCCCTAGCCTCAGTAATGCAGACCCTTCCCTGGCATCTTCCATCTACTGACCCAACACCCCAAATACTCTGGGCCTGGGCCCCCAGTGGTCTCTCCTCAATGTTACATTATGCTGACCCATTTGTCCATATATGGGCAGGGTAAAAGCCGCCAGAAGCTGGCCTTGCCCAGATTCAGGGCTGCAGGAGGCATCCAGCTTCAGTGCTTGGGTGGCCTATAGAGTGAGTAGCTAATGTCTTCAAAGGGGCCTTACAGGACCTCTCGGTACGGAGGCAATAGAAGATAGTGCTAGCTTTGAACAGAGCTTTACATATCCTTTTACGAAAGTGCTGTGGCTGGGCCTATAAGATGTTCGGTGGGTGAAAGCGCTTGACACTAAGCCTAACACCCTGGGTTAGATGCCCAGGACCCACATGGTGGAAGGAGAGCACTGACTTCCCTCAAGTCGTCCTTTGATACCCCTGTGTCTCTTTAAATAAATAAGTAAATAAATAAATAAATGTGAAAACCAACTTTTTTTTTTTTTTAATAGCTAGGGTCTTAAGAGCCCTGCATGCCAACTCATTGGACTGTCCCCATCTTACAGAAGACACTCTAGAGCTTTGGAACTAGAAAATAGCCTAGATCCAAGCAACAAATGGTTCTCCACAATTGTCTTTGTCTTCCTTTTCTCCCATAGGTCTCACCAAGCCGAAGTCCACCTGGAGGAGTTGAACCTGAGCCATGGGGAGCCAAACCCAGAGGATACTGTTGGGAGTTCTGGTGGGGCAGAAGAGGTGAGATGTTTCTAAGAGCCTGGGTCTGTGACACTTCATGGGTGCTGTGGTCTCACAGACTGGCCTAGAAGAGACATCATCCCCAACCCTGTACTTGAGTCCTTCCAGGACACATTCTTGGAGGATGGTGAAGCTGGTGACCCTCTGGGCAAGTTCCTCCTCCATGACCAAGAGATTCTTCCCTGCAGTCAGGGATTCCAGAGCTGTGGCATGTCAGGGCCAGACCAGGACTGAGGCCCCTGGAGGGGAAGACCGCTGCTCCAACAGGCCCTGGGTGGGGCAGGAGGGTGCAGGGAGGGGTCATCTGTGCTGCCTGTGTTTCTTATCCCTAGCACATAACAAGTCATCAGGCCAGGACCCCCAGCCCTTTGGCCTTGGAAGACACTGTTGAACTGAGTTCACCTCCACTGAGCCCCACCACCAAAGTAGGTGAAGCCCGAACATTCCCTTGCTCACTGCTCATGTCTACTGTTCATGTTTTCCTCATCCCCTGCTGCAGCGGTAAACCCCTGTGATATGGAAATGGGGTTTGGGTCAGTGGGTAGACTCACTGGGATTGGAACATGGACCTGATGTGGCTATCCATGACCCACACCTCTGTGTACCCTCTATAGCTGGCCGATAGGACGGAGTCCCTGAACCGTTCCATACAGAAAAGGTGTGTCTACCTGCTCTCTGGCATTCTCAAAGACAGGGTGGGAGAGCGACTGTGGGTCCTGCTCAGGGGATGTGGTGTTCTGAGAGGGGCTTTGGGTGGTCTGGGAGGACCTTGGAGGGAAACGTAAGGCTTATCCTTGCTTCTACCCCCAGCAACAGTGTGAAGAAGTCCCAGCCAACACTGCCCATTTCCACGATCGATGAGCGCCTGCAACAGTACACCCAGGCCACTGAGGTGAAGTACTCAGCTCTCTGAAGCCAGACCTCCTCTTTAATATGCCATCATCCATCCTCCCCCCCCCATACCACCTAAGCAACTCACTCCATCCCATCATATCCCTCTCACTACTCGACCAGTATCCTTCCATCCGCTCACACTGCCTCTTCCATAAACCCTGGGTCTCTCACATTACAACAGGCCTTCCTCTGTCTGTCCTGTCATCTATCCCATTCAGCCTGTGCCCCTCCCACCGTACAACACTTCATTATACAGCCAATATGCCCTCAGTCCAACAAAACCCACTTCCTTAAACAACATCCCTCCATCTAACCTGTACTCCTCTATCAGGACTTTTCTTCATTTTATACCCCTCCACCTAAGCAACACCTCCATCCAATCAGTATCTCTTTCCCTAGCTAGTACTCCTCCATCCAATCAGTGTCTCTCTACTCAACCAGCACTCCTCCACCCAATCTGCACCACCCCATTCAGGCAGCATTCCTCTACATACTTTTCCTTTATCCCATTGTGATAGCCTCCATCAAGCCCACACTCTTCTATACACCAACACCCTTTCTTCAGGCATTCCTCCATCACAGCAAATATCTTCTCCATCTAACTCACATACTCCATCCAACTAATGCTCCTCCAGCCCCAAGACGTGTAGCATGAAGCTGGACTGAGGGGTAGCTCGTGAGGCATCAAACGAAGGATAGCTATCTGTCCAGAATCCCCACCTCCCGCAAATGCAAAGATGAACAAGATGCTGATGTCTACCATGCTGACTGTCTCGGGGCTCTGTCTCCTCTGCAGTCTGCTGGCCGAACTCCCAAGCTGTCCCGCCAGCCCTCCATAGAGCTGCCCAGCAAGGCCGTGGCCAGTACCAAGACTCTTTGGGAGACAGGAGAGGTGCAGAATCAGTCTGCTTCCAAGACATCCTCCTGCCAGGTAGGATTCGTACCCAGGCAGGCCAAACTGGGAAGGCTGAGCATGGAAAGTCAGCCATCATGGGGTGGGGGTGGGGTCCTTTGAAAAAGCAAAACCAGGATAGCCAAGGTAAAGTGTAGGTGGACAGGCTTCAGGGCACAAGGAAAATCCATGTTGTCCTGATAAACAAGCACTATGCTTCTCCTTTCCTCACTGCCAAACGTGAGGTGGGTAGGTCCTCCATCTCTCAGCTAGGGAATACCAGGCAGAAGAAAAGGCCCTGTGACCAGTATCTGTCCTGTGACAGACCCTGTGTTTGCCCCTAGGATATTATAGCTGGAGATATGAGCAAGAAAAGCCTGTGGGAACAGAAAGAAGGCTCCAAGACCTCATCCACCATCAAGGTAAGTATGTCTCTCTGTGATAGGCACAGGCTGATAGTGAACAAAGATGGCTGCTGTTGCCATCCTCAAAGACTTCCCAGAGGCAGCAGTATCTCCCTTTTATAGCTATCTCCTTGACACTTAGTTCTCATCTAACAGAGCACTCCATCTGGAAAGAGGTACAAGTTTGTGGCCACTGGACATGGGAAGTATGAGAAAGTGCTTGTGGATGAGGGCTCAGCGCCATAGACCATGTATGCATCTTGGTGAGTCCAAGGATCAGAGAATGACATGGGTCTTCCTGGGGACATGGACAGGCCCTGATTGACTCTATCTCAGGTCTTGAAAGCTGAAGACTTGGCCTTAGAGTTGCCATATCTTTTGTCTGGCTACCAGTTGTCTTCCTGGCTCTGTCCCTTCAAGCAGGATCAGGTTGGCCTAATACTAACCATAGGAGACTCAAAACTCCATTTAGGAACTTCTACCATATCCAGTGAGGTTCATCATAGTGTGGGCCAGCACTGGAGAAAGTGTGTGTGGCACAGCCTCTAAGAGTATGGATTGCTATACAGTAAAGAAACTGAGACCTTAGCTTGGGCCCCTTGCCCAGCTGAAGGCCCCTGGGAACTCTGCTGCTTTTCCTGTCCCGTTTGAGAACACAACGTGATGTCTGTATGTATATACATACATTTATTTGTGGTTCCATCCAGTCATAATACCCACCACATCCCAGGACAGGCTGCCAGCTCATCCCCTTCTGAATCCTGTTATGGTGGCTGTGATGGGAAGCCTCTCCTGGCTCCTCTGGGTCCCTCCTCTCACAGCTGACATTCTACCAGGGTCTGGCAGATCTTAGAGGTTTCTCTAGTGCCTAGACCCTGCTTCTCTGTAGCCCTCTGGCTTAACCCATCCTTACCCAAATTTTGAAACTTGGCTGTGATTTTTGCCAAGCCCTTCCCTCAATACAGTCCTACCCAGTAAGCCCTTGGTGGCATAAATCTGAAAGGATGCACATGGGACCACAGAAGATTCTTCCTCCACTGTCCAATCCTATGGACATCTGAATACCCCTCAACAAATCCCTCTTGCACTAGGCCTAAAGCCCTGCATGAACCCTGGTCCTGAGGTCAGGCTCCCACCATCCATAAACATTCTCTATCCTGGATTCTCCTCCACAACCCCAAACTGCCTTCAGCCACATGTTCCCAGCTTCATTCACCTCTCTCACTTGCCATTTCTGCTCCCACCAACTGATCTGTGTCCATCCAATAGGCTACTTTCAGCAGGCAGTGCCCAGCTGCTGGCCATGTACCCTCCTGACCCATTGTGTTCACTTGTGAGGATTGAGGGCCTCTCTCTGTATCCTCAGTCTCCATCAACCCCAGTCCAGAGTTCCCAGAGGCTATTCTGTCTGCATCACTGCAGCCTCCAACCTGCTGCTGTCCGATTGAAGTTCTTGGGCCGGGAATGCAGCTCCAGAATGGGGTGGAGGGTAGGAGAGGGCCTGGCAACCTCCTGTAGCTTCCGGGCGTTGAATCGAGGTCGACACAGAAAAGGCAGGTGGCTGAGGCAGGCCAGGGGGCGCCCCCCATCCCCAGGCCCCACGGGGTGGCCTCTATGGGACTCAGCCAGTGACATGCGGTACAGCACTGCATCCCACATCCTGGAGGCCCGGGAGGCAGGGGGCTGTGGGCCCACAGGGGCTGACCTCTCTGGCTGCGTGGGCTCTAGGCTCTGCTTCAACTCTGGAAACATAGGCTCTTCTGGCTCCTCCATGAGCTGCTTCTTTAGACGTGTCCAGCCACTAAGGCAGGGCTTGGGTGCAACTTTGGGAACAGGGCATGGGTGGAGGCCTGAGAGACCCGAGGCTTCAGGGAGGCTGGAGACATGCTTGGGCTCCATAGCAGGCCTGGCTATAGGTAGCTCCTCCAGACGTTCTGTTTCAGGAGCTACAGGAGCTGGGCTATAAGGTGAGGGCCCAGGTGAGCGGTATGTAGGGGCTATGGGCACCACCACCCTAGCACCAGCTTCTCTGGATACTGAGGCCTGAAAGCTGGGTGGTGGCCTCGTTACAGGGGCCTCCTCGGGCCCAGGACTGGCTGCCTGAACCCCAGAGGGCAGTGGGCGAATATGTGCTACTGGGATGACAGACTGGGTGCTAGAAGGATACGGGCCTTTATCTCCATCCAGGCCCATCCTGGGGGACTCAGAAGTCCCAGTATGCAAGGATGGTGACAGCCGGATATGCACTTGGGTAATGTGGGTACCACTTGCTGTAGGGGCAGATACATGGGCAAAGCCACCGCGGGGCCCAGCAGTTTCTAGGGCTGGAGCGTCAAGACTAGGAGGTGCCTTGAAATGAGTGGCCAGAGATCTTTGCTGGGGAAGGCTGAAAGAGAAAGTGGATTTCTGCAGGGGTGAGGCCACGTGATGAATAATGGGAGTGTGTGGGGAGCGGGGTAAGGGAGTCACCGTGTGAGGGGCTTCAGCAGGAGGCAGGATTGTAGGCTCCAGGTCATGACTGGCCTCACTCACGGGGGACAGGGAGGTACGAAAGGCCCCCGGTGGGGTGGGAGTCGTGCCCACCATCTTCTTCCGAGCAGCTTTTCTCAGTAGCTTCTGAAGTCTCTGGTTGTCCTTTCCAGGTTTGGGCAGCAGGGGTGGTGGGGGCCCTGGGGAGGGCTCAGGTCTCGGGCCACCTGCTGCCGGAGGCATTGACACAACTGAAATGAGCATCCCTGAGTATGCTCCCTAGGGTAGAGGGGAGAGACAGTGGTCAGGCTACCCTCCCTCCCCTGCTCCACGGGAGGGGTATTCTCCTACTGTATGGAGTGGGAGAATATGCAAGTTCTCCTGTGAGAAGCTCACTTCCCATGCTCCCCAAAACTGCATAGTACCTTCTAGCCTTACGCATTACTCACTGTGGGTGGCTTCGTTATACCCTGGTGTGGAGGTGAACTTACAGTAGTTCCAGGTCACTGGGTGGGTGACAAGGACTAGAACATGCCTTCAGGGATCTTGTCCTCTAAGATGGCCCAGCACAAAGCTGGCCCACCTGCGAGTACCAGCTTGGGCCCAGACTTAGAGTAGTGCAGGATGGGAACAGAGACCCACTGATGAACTACAAGCAAACTGCCTGTGCCTGGCCAGCTGCCGGACAGTGGTGGAGGGCAGGCTGCCTGCAGACACGTGAGGGGCGCCTTGCCGTCGCCAGCCTGACCACAGGCGGGTCCGTGTGCTTTGAGACGGTGGTGAGGGGTGGCAGCCAAAAGGCTCAAGCAAGCTGAGGCTGTATTCTTAGAGGTAGATTGGCTGGAAGATGGGAGCGGTTTTTGCTGAGCTACACTGAATGGGATATCCCCACAGCCCTCCTGCTGAGGGTGGTCCTGGCCAAGCTTCCTGTCTTGGTTTCTGGGCGCCACGTGTTTGCAAGGACATTGACAAATGGCATCTGGGCCAAGCTGGAGGCCATCTGGTTGGGGTGGAAGAAGGCCTATGGCTGCTGCAAAAGGGCCTGTTCTGCTGAAGCAGGAGCAAATACTGGCAAGGGGTCTGGAGGGGTCTTTCCACACTTGCTCCCAGCTTCTGGGTTACCTCTAGGGAACTGGAACTTGGGAATTGGGCCAACCCTGAATTTGATTCAAGGGGGCTGCCTCAGTGGGTAGTCGGTACTCTCTGCTGAGCCAGCCTAGGCCCAGAATACTGAGTTCTCAGGTAAGTGGTCCCCATAAGCAGCAGCTTCCCTGGGTAATAAGAGGGTGTATAATGAGGTCTGATGGTTACTAGGAAGGTAGGGTCATAGAGGGGGCAGGCTATGCCTCTCCTTCAACCCTAGCCTAATGGACCCTATACCCTTGCCTGTGTTCCTAGGAGAGACTCCAGCCAGATGCCGCTCCGAGCCATGACCAAGAAATCACTTCCTATTGCCAGTGTCCTGCTCTTGTGCCTCCAACAACCCAGCTGCCATTTGCCCCTTTTTTTGCTCCTGGACCCTCCATTTTCTATTTTCTCTTAGCCTCATGATCAGTCCACCAACTCTGCCTCTCACAGTCAGCTAAAGGCACCACTCCCTAGAGGAACCAAGAGCTGCCAAGGAAAGATGGAGAAGAGAAGGCAAGCATTCCAACCAGATCCAAGGGGTACCTGTCCCCATGCTGAATGCTCAGGACTCTGAGTCCTGCCATGCCCTGTTTTCAGATCCCTCATTTTGTGTAATAAAGTACCTTGAGTCCCCCATGCACTGGATCGTCTGTGCTCACTAACAGGGGCCAAAGTGGTCAGAACAGAAAGGCCACATCTGTTGGCCACTTGACACTGCATAGCATATATCAGCTCTGTTGGCAACCACTCTGGCCTTGCAGTGTGTTATGCTCTAGAATCTGAGGTATGGGGTGACACAGTTGGGGTATCAATAATGGATGTAGTCTACTCCTCTTCCAGAACATTGGTGACACTTCCTCTCCTGGAGGAGAATAAACCTCATAGTACCTGAATAAGGGCACTTCTGTTGTTCCTGGTAGTGACCACTAAAGACAAGCGCTGCCACCAGGGATTTCCCATCTCAGTACCCAGAGGGCACTCTCTGAAGATGAGGTGGAGGAACATATGGATGGGAAGAATTGTCGGATAGATGGGCAGGTAGATGGATGGGCGGATAGGTAGGTAAATGATAACTGAATGAATGAGAAGAGAGATGCAGGGGTGGAAAGATGAATGACTGATTGTTAGGTAGGTGGATGGACGAGTAGATGGGGGAATGATGAATGGACGATAGGTGGATAGACAGGAAGATGGTAAGTTACAGATGAGTGAGTAGGTGCATGGGTGGATGGATGGGCAGCTGTATAAGCAGATGGATAAATGGATGGGTGGGTGAGTGTATAGGTGAGGTAATAGATAATTTACGGGTAGAAAGAGGGATAGATGCATACATGCCTAACTGAATGGGTGGATTGGGAGATGGATAGATGGAGAAGTATAGATGAATAGTGACAGATGGGTGAATAGATGATAGGTGAGTAGATAGGTTGATGTGCAAGTAGTTGAGTGGATGCATGGATGGATGGATGAGTAGATGGATAGGTAAATAGAAAATAATGAAAAAGAGAAAAGAAAGGAAGGAAAGTAGTGATTGTGAGAGCTGATGTGTGGGGATAAATGAGTGTATAGTGGCTGGACAAGTGAATGAATGACAGTTCTATGGGATGTCCTCAGGGGCTCCCTCCCCTTGCCAGGCCTATTCCTGGGCTTAACTCTGAACCTTGTTGCCATAAGAATCTGGAGCTTCTTGACTGATGATGGCCTAAGCTTGACTGTGACATCTACCCAGGCACTCAGAATCTTGACTTTTGAAAAGCTTCGAACTCTACTGGTAGGAACACACAGCTCTGGAAGATTAAAGCTCAACAGATACAACTGATGAGGCAGACGAGTAGATGGCCACATCCTTCCTGCTCACATTCTCACCATGATAGAGCCCTACTCTGCTCAACCAGGAACTTCTCCTAGGACACAGGGCACTTCCTGCCCTTCCTTACTCAAATGAGGTGGTGACCAAGGACAGCTTCAAGGTTCATAACAAGACAGGGACCTAGACTCTAGTGTAGGACCAGCATGGGCATGCCAAATGGTTTGGGTGGGGGGGGAGGGTGTTAAAGTATTTATTGTACCATACTCCCATGGCTTGCCCAGACCCTCTCTTGGGCCTTGGGAGGAGAATGCAAGGTGTGCCCCTCTGATTACAACTCCACTAAATCTTACTTGGGTCCCAGGTGTGGAGCCCACCTCCTGTTTTAACAGTGCCCACTCTGCCAGGGACACCAGGACACTGCCCTTCCATCTTTCTGCCAGCCTGCTGAGGGGCCCTACAGCTTCTGCTTCTTCCTCCAGGCCCTGCTTGAAGTGAAGCCCCACTTCACTTTAGGACACAGAAAGTTTCCTAACACCTGTAGAGCCAATCAGTGTGTTTTTAGAACCGGGAGGAGCTCTCATGCACGGAGGCAGCTGCTACCCAGATCACAGCGGCTGAGTCCCAAGTGCCACGTCAGCCAATCCTATCCTGGGCTTGGCAGAGCCAGCCACAGTGGGTCAAGTAGGGGCGCCGGGTGAGGCTCAGGGTCTAGGGGCTCTTTCAGTCTCAGTCTGCTTAACACCCAGATTGAGTGGCCTCTGAATACCCCGCTATTCTGGGAGTCACCCATATAGGCCACTGAAGCCAAGACACTTGAAGGACAGGCTCTGACCTCTAGGCTCAGTTTTTTTATTGGCCAACTTTGTGGGATTCCCCACAACTATCCTGCAAAGCCTCAAACTCTACGGTTTCTCGGCCTCCTGGATAGATGCCCATACCCCCATCCAACAGACTTTGTGCCCCACCTCCACCAGGGTCTTTAGTCCTATCCCAGATCACCAAGGAGCCTTTTACCCTGTCTCCTCTCCCCAGCACGCCCAGCCAGGCCCCATAGGACCTGCTATGTGTTACCTTGCATGTGTGGCCTGCTCAAGTCTTTGGTGGCCGGCAGCAGCTGATCCAGCAGCACCCACTCTATGCTGTCCTGCTGTACCTTGGGCCTGGTCCCCTGAGGAGGAGATGACTGTTACCCAAAATAAGACATGACCTGTCTCTCTGACCTCACTGAGAGCACATGCCAAAGTCTTCTGAAGCAGGCAGCCATCCTCCCCTGCTGGCCATGAGGAGCCATTACAAAGATGGTAGCATACCTACCTATAGACCTCTAAGGACACCTGTTCCTCTCAGACAAGAGCTTCAGGATTCAGGGGCTCAACAACCACAGACTGGACCAAATCTCTCATGTCTGTTCTCTGTGTTCCTCAGCTGAGTGATGTGCTTGGTCTCAGTAGAGCCAGATAAGAAGGGAGGCTGGCATTACCACAGAAGATATTTAGTGTCCCTTTGGCACTAGTGTGGGGCTTCATCAACTCTATAGGACCCTCACAGTCATGCTGAGGTGGGCAGCCACGATATTTGGCATTCAAGGGCATAGATGGGTGTGGAAGAAAGCATAGGCTCTGGCCAGGAAGGTTGAGGTGGCCCAGCAATTCCAGGGGCCTCTAAGGGGCAGGGGCTTAGAGAGACGAGAACAGTAGAGAAGCCCTGTTCTATGAGCCAGCAAGCTGGAAACCTACCCCCCCCCCCGCTTTTGAACACAAGCTGAGTCTTGTGTCTCTCTGGCACTTTATGGCCCCATTTCTAACATGTAGGGAGTGGGTGATGGGTCAATACCAACCTTCCAGAAACTCTAAGATTCAGCTGAAACTGGGATATTGTGAGGCTCCTGCTGGTCATCTGATGTCTCTAACCTTAGGATGTGAAAGGACGGAAGCCCTGTCTGAGTTCCCCAAGGTTCACATACCCCAGAAAACCATCCACCATTACTTTATACTTCACACAGGCCCTCCCACTGAACTGGACAGATCCAAGGACCCCACCAGCTATGGCCAACCCACGGGGCCAAGGAGGATTGAGAGAGAGAGACTAGGAAGTGCTGGGTTAGTCTTTTGCGGCTTGCTGCTTTATTTCCCTAGAGGCAGGGCTATCCAGGCACACAAGGCCCAGGAGAGGTGTCCATGGTTGGATGGTGCCCCCTGGAGTCTTGAGGAAAGAAAGGCCAGGCACAAAGCCAGGCCTGCTCAGAGCCCAGCAGGGCCCACATCCCTGGAACAGAGATATGACCTCCAGCTTTCCACTATTTAGTAAGGAGCCCCGAGACCAATCACAGGCCCAAACATAACCCAGCCTCTCCTAATCACCGGGGAAGATGGATAGCTATCACAATGTTAAGGTCATCATTTCACCCATCTTTTCATTCTGTGTGTTCCAATAACCACTCGGAAAAATAGGCCTGGCCTCTAAGGGGTTTAGTGTGATGTGGGCCAGGGACCCAGGGTCCTTCATTCTGTAGCTATCTTGAGCTATCTCTATGATGGAGAGGTAGGGCAGAGCTGCGGGGGGGTATCACACGGAGGTAGGCACCAAAGTACCCACTCCTACAAGGCACCTTAGGCAGGGAAACAGGGTCCAAGGAACTTGAAACCCAGGCTCTGATGACCCCTTCCCAATAGCTTGGCTCAAGAACACCCTTGGGCTTGACCCAATCCATTCCTCCTCCCTCCCTCAGCCCATCAAAAACATGTGTCTGTTGCTGAGGGGGAGGGTAGGTAAAAATAGCAGCTGACACCTTTCTGGGACAGTTGGGGACCTTGCCTCCTCCTCCAGGCATGTCTCCTCCATCCTCGCCTCCTTGGGCCTCCTTCTCTGGAGCATTCCTATACTTGGTCAGGGGCCTGCTTGGGCACACCCTCCCCCTCTCCCTCCCCATGCCCCATGCCCCAGCCACCCATCTGCTGGCCAATGGGCTTCCAGGGAAGATCAGATGTCACTATAACATGAGGGGGTGAGGCTGTGGGACAGTGCCTGCTGCTGGTCCTGTCCGCAAGGAGCCCCCAGCCTTTCTCAGACTCAACCGCAGGTGGGTATGGACGTGAACAGCCTCCCTAGGAGAGGGTGACCATGTCAGGGCTTGGCTACCTAGCATCTAAGGGGCACTCAAATGGGGCCTGACCCTCATGGTGTGTTATATGTTGATGACTAAAAACATGGTGGGTAAGACTTGGGATGACACTGAAGACCTGGCCTGAAAATAGAATAAAAAGGAATAGGAGTGGGGAGGACGGGGCTCCTGGGAGCCTAAGGAAAAAGGAGTCCTCCTAAGGTAAGATCTAGGGAGAAGGGTTAAGATAAGGATCAACTCAGCGAATGTTGCCCAGAGCTCTGAAGACTGCCTGCAGTGATGCAGCTGGTTGGGAGCCCATCTGGGGCTCTGGAAGAATGACCTTAGGGAAGGAATGGGATTTCAACTCATCCCTGGAGCCTAGGGCTCTGGGACCTAAGCTACCCTTGCCATTTTGTAGACGTGGACTTATCTCAGGTCACCCTGGGAATGCGCTCAAGGGAGAGAGATCTGGGGCCTTCTGGGTCAGAGTCCTAAGGTTCAGGTCAAGATAGACAGGGGCCAAGCTAAAGCAGGACAGAGGGAATGGAAGGACCTGGGCCTGAGTAGAAAGCTTATGTCTAATCCTGCTTATGGCTGGAAGAACAGGTGATCCCAACAGACCCTAGTCCTCCAGGCCCCAGCCTCTCTAAAGTTTTCAGGCTAGGAACCCTAACTTCCTGAGTTTGAGCCTTCTAGAAGTCCTTGGGAATCCTTGGAAGAGATGGGACCGGGTTGGTCAGAGGGGACTGGGCCCAAAGCAGGAAGTGATCAGGATCCCATAGCAAGTGAGTGGCAGGGCCTCCTGCCCCATTTTGGACTCTGTCACCTTTAAAGGAGGGAAGGCTGGCATGTAACTCCAAGGAACCTGACCTCACAGACTATTTTCGTAGACCCCCTTCTAAGGCCAGAGCTCTCTACAGGACAACTGTTTTCCTTCTCAGTTGTTGCTTGGCCATCCCTGGTTCCATCCTTGCCACCCCACCCCTGCCCTCCCTGACTTTCAGGGATATTTGAATAGGGGCCTTCAAGAGCTCTATAGAGGACCCCAGGAGCCTCAGTTTCCCAACGTGGAAATGGAGGGCATTGCTTCCTCACCCTTGCTGGATGCCTGTAAAAGCTAGGAGGGGAGCCAAGATGACTGGGTTGCTCTCAGTACCCTGCCCCCCTGCCATCTTGGGTTTCAGGACAGAGGAGTCTTGCTAGTTTTGATGCCTATTTTTGGACACTTCAGCTGCCACTGGCTCCTTATAAACGCACAACCTCCCTGCCCCCCCTTTTACTGCTGACAGGTGTGTGGATCCAGTGGAAACCAGTGGTGGGCAAAGCAGGATGGGGCCTCAGCTCCACTGCTCTACCCCCCTGGCCTTCCCAACCCTCAGCATGCCCCTGTGAGGGGTGCAGAGGGCAGTAAAGGAGTTAAAAGGACTGATAGGGATCAGAGTGGAGCAAGAAGATTGGGGAGCTCTGGCTGGGTAGCTTATTTATGGTAGATGGAGTCTCACACAGAGGCTCAGGGATAAAGCAGGGCTGAACCTGGTGCTTGGCAAGAGCCTCCCAGGTATCTGTGGGTTAATTTTGCAGGAAGTTTCAGTTGTTCTGGGAAAGCTAATGTTATCAACAGGGCATAGAAACAGCTCCCACCTTAGCATCAAGCTGCTAGTGCATTTTTAGCCCCTGAACAACCGTTTTCTTATATGTGCTCCCTGGGGACACTGGAGCTATTGTCTTCAAGTCTAGCTGTGGTGTGTTGTTAGGGCCTTTGTTTGTCAAACCCCGAGTCAACATTCTGATCCAGTTCTATGCAGGTTCCCAGGCCCCAGGTCCTGCAGGCATGTACAGTGATCAGTTCTCAGGAACTAAGTTCTCTGTCCCTGCTGCCACCATACCTGAGCATGTGTGTACCCCCAGTGTATGTGCTGTGAGCTCTGAGGTGCTGTTAGCTCAATCCATTCAGCATATGAGTGTCAAACTCGAGCTTCCAGCAGACAAGTTTCTCAGACTCACCCTTGCGTGTTCAGTCTCCATGGCGATGGGCTCTGTAATTTGAAGGGGTACCTCAAAGGATTTCAGAGAACACAAAAGGAGACCTGGGATACCCCAAGAGGAGCTTGGAGTCTCAAGGAAAACATGAGGCACAGCAGGAAGTTTGAGCTCACTCAGGGAAGAGGAGCCCGGCAGACTGAGAATGTCTGTACCCTTGGAGCTGGGCTCAGTCATCCTGGGGTGGTTCCCCAGCCAGAGGTCATCAACTCAGACAAGCAGGGTGTCCCCAGATCCAGAGGGCCTGGAGCCTCCCCTTCAACCTGAGCAAGTCTCTGCATTTTAGATGGCATTCCACAAAAATACTGTAGAGGGGACACCTGTCCATGGTTGGATGTATATGACAACCTTCCAGCAGCCAGTCAGCTATGGAGTCTGTGGAGTCTAGCTCCAGGCTGGAGCCAGGGAAAAAGGAAAGGGGATCAGAGTCATGGAGAAAAGGGCCAATCAGGGCAACCAAGAGGTGGTCCTCGATTATACACATCCCCTCTAGGCCCCAATCTCTGAGAGCTTGCTTCCTTGTGAGGTTTCTAAACCAAGACAATTCCCAACTGTCCCTCTGTTGTCATTTCCTTTCCAGACACAACCCACTGCCACTATGTCTGACGAGGAAACGTGAGTACCCTGCTGTATGGTCACCTCCCTTGCTAGTGGGCGGGACTCCTGGACCTACATCTACAGATGTCTGGCCCAGGTCAGAAGCACAAGCTCACCTCTCTCTCTCAATCTCTCTCTCTCTCTCTCTCTCTCTCTCTCTCTCACCACTCCCACCACCATGACAGTGAACAAGTTGAGGGTAAGTATCTGCTCTGTTTTCTCTCTCTTCACTTCCATCTCTAGAAAGAAGAGTCACCTTGCTGTGGGGAGGAGAGCTTTGACTGTGAACAGCATGTGTTCCTTGGGAACCCCTTACCCTTGAGTCCTAGACCAGCTAGATCAGTCACTGAGCTTCAAAAACATTCTTCTTCCAAAGTATCTTCAATCTCTGGTTTACTTTTTTTTTTTTTTTTTCCTGTGATGTTCAAACCTTGACCTGCTCCAAATCCCAACACCTACCTGCATGTCTATGATGCACTGAGGACTCAAAGAGTCTGGGCAGCCTCCCTGTCCTTGTCACCTTCAGGCATACACATAGCCAAAGCAGGACATGACAGCTAGAGACATCCAGTGTCTCCCTTGTGGCTGAGATATTTTCCTTTCTAAAGCCACAAAGCCTGTGTGTGTGTTTGTGTGTGTGTGTGTGTGTGTGTGTGTGTGTGTGTGTGTGTGTAGGTGTGCTACAGATGTGTTCATAATGTGTGGGCCAGAGGTCAACTTCCAATGTCATTTTTCAGAAGCTGTCCACCTTGTTTTTTTGAGACAAGCGGTCTCTCACTGAACCTGGAGCTTGGTGATTAGCATAGACTGGCTGGCCAGCAAGTCCCAGGGATTCTCCTGCCTCTGCCTCCTCAGCGCTGGGACTATGAGAGTGTGTATAATCACACTTGGTTTTTTTATTTGAATCCTGGGATCTGATTCAGGTCCTCATGTTTACGTGGCAAACACTTTGCTGACTCTCCAAGCTGCCACACAGCCTCTTTGGGCTGAGGATCCCAGACCTGATCCCTAACCAGCAGAAAGTATCAGGCTAACCAGGGACAAAACAGGCTGATCCTTCAAAAGTCTCACCCTCCCCAGTTCCATTTCTGCTAATGTGGCTCTTTTCTTTTGTTCTATTCTAATGCAGAACAATACGAAGAGGAAGGTAACTCAGGAAGCCACAGGCCTCTCAATACCCATCCATGAGAAGGCCTGTGGGGACCCTCCCTGAGCTGACAATTAACTGTCTACTTCCTTCATCATTAATGCATCATTAACCATCATCACTTGTCATTAACTCTGTTAGTGATTAATAATACCATTATTTAATTAATGGTCAATGTCTTGATCATTAATTAAATAATTGATCCTCTATCTCTTCAACTGATTAATAGACAATTATTAACCACTCACACATGCCCTGTGGTCATTGTATCCATGGTGTATGAAGTGGGGTGTGTTCTGGCCATTAAAACTCTCATTTATTAATAACAAGGGTCTTGACCCCATTCACTGTAACTCTTAGAATCACTGTAGCTTCTTTTTCAGTCTCCCTATCTGTCTCTCCAGCTCTTTCTCTGTCTCTCTTTTTCTCTCTGTATCTCTGCCTTTCTCTCTGTGTGACCCTTTATCACAGTCTCTCTTTGTCTCTGTCTCTCTTGACCTCTCTCCATTTCTCTGTCTCTGTTCTTATCCCTTTCTCTGTGTGTCTCTCTTAGCATCTCTTCTTCACTGTACCCTTGGGCTGCTGGAGACCCCTCCCTGGCTCTGTCGTGCCTGGGCAGGTGTGGGCGGGCAAAGTGCTGAGTACCGGTGCACCTGGGAGCAGCCCGGCACAGCAGTTCCCAGGCCTGACAAGCTGTCTGCTGCTGGCACCTGCTCAGCTTAGGGAGGCTTCACGCATCTCACCAGACAGGCCATCCTGCAAGGGCTGCTGGGTGCCGTGTTTTCAAAATATTTTGAAAATACCTGCTACCTTAACAACCCGAGGAAACATCTTGCCACCAGAAGATGGAAAGACTGGTTTCCGAGTGAGATGTGGCCCTGGGGCTGCCCTTCCCTAGGGTTGGCCAGAAGGCTCTTGATTCCTCAAAGCCCCTTGACCCCAACCTTCATTCCTGGCAGCTAGATGGGACCTCCTAGGTCAGAAAAAGTCTGAGCTTGTGGGGATCCCCCCCCAAAAAAAGCATGAGCTTGATCCGACCCTCATTTGCATACCCTGTAAAGCAGAATCACAAACACCCAGACATGGGATGTAAGGTGCAGCGGGCCATCCCTGAGGAAGGTACAAACTCAGCACCTCAACAGGGATGGCAGTGGCTGATGCCTGAGGACCCCTGCTCACTGTGGCTAGCTGCTGCAGGCCAAGAATGGGAATCTGACCTGCTCATCATGCTTGGCCTAAGAGAGCCCAGGAAAGCCCCTGTTTCTAATGTCTGTCCTTATTCATTCTCTCCCCTACATGCCATCTCTCTCTCACCTTTGCTCACCCTCAGAGGAGGCCCAGGAGGAAGGTGAGTTGGCTTAGGACTTGACCCCTACTTGCCCTTGCCCTGTGTCCTAATGGTGAACTTGGTGTAACCCTCCCTCTTATAGGGCTGTGACCTCAGCCCCTGTCTCTAAGGGCCTGCTGTGTGCTCCTTTTTAATCCTATCCTCTCTCCTCCCTGCCACCCTGCACTCCCTGGCATTCCTCGGCCACAGAAGTCCAGGAGGAAGGTATGCGGATACAGGACTTCTGGTCCCCATGTGGAGCCTAGGGTCTGGCTGGAGCCATGTGGTGTGGGGAAGAGGGCATGGAAGCAAGGAGGCACCAGCCAACCAAGGGGCCCCCCATGTGGTCCCACATAACCCACTAACCATGGCCAATGCTTGACCAAAGAGAATGAGGACTCCAAGAATCCCCACAAACAGCATAGCTGCCCAAACTCTGCCAGGTGTTTTCATTGCTAGAGAGGGCAGCCTAGTACAGAAGTGCTGGGGCAGACTGTAGAGCCAGGTGTGGGTTGAGTCCTTTACCAGAGAAGTGAGAGAAAGTCCATAGTGTTGACTGAGACCTTGGCTAGTCCAGACTGACCATGCCAAAATGTCCAAAGAGCTCAGGTCATTTGGGAGAGATGCAGGACTAGTCAGAGGCCCCGCTTCAAGGCCTGATGTGAGGACATGCCAAGGCCTCCTATGCCAAGGCCTTCTCCCTAAATCAATTTCCCTAGCCAATTGTGTCCTCCATCAACCCAATCAGAGGGCCCACCACGACCCTCTTTAGGGGCTATACCATGCAGAGGCCCAAGAAAAGGCTTTTGCTCGTAGCTCTGGAATGGCAAGAAAAGAGGTGTTTGAAGCAGGCCTTGGTTCTGCACCCCTTGGGTACCAGAGCCTACAAGTAGGCTGCAACTGTAGGCTAGGGCCCAGCTGAGGGCAGATAGAGATGGGTGGGTGAGGGAAGGAACCTAGAGAGACACTGCAACAAAAGCAAGAGCCAGATTCTCAGCCCTCACCTCAGTTTCCCTACTCATGAGGCAGGACAGGTTGGGAGTAAGTTTGGTTCCCCTCAGCCCCTCGTATTCCCAAGTTCTGAGCGGGCCCCAGAATCTGGGTTGTGGGAGGGTGGTAGGACCCCAGCTAACTCTAACAGTCTCTTGCTCACCTCCCGCACGTATCCCACTCCCCCGGTGACCGGCTGTTTCCTTTTAACCTGGATCCCTTCTCTGACCTCTGACCTCTGACCTCTGACCCGCGGTTTTGCCTCTTGTTCCGTGGCCCTCCTTAGCCCCCGAACCAGGTATGTGACATGACTTTAATGCCATGTGACATATGTAGCCATGTGGGTGTGTGTGCAGGAGCCAGCCAAGAAGGAACAAGAGGGTGCCGTGTTCTCCTGTCTCCCCTGTACACCTCTTTCCCCTCCCCTCTCTCACATTGCCTTCCACTCACTCATTCTCTCTCCTCCCTCCCTCTCTCCTCCCCTGGTGCTGCTCCACAGAGGAAGTTCAAGAAGGTAGGTCCATGTGCACCTCACAGTCATGAGGAGCCTTTCCTTCCTTCCTCACCCATATCTGACTGCCTCCCTCTCACCACCTTTCCAATGTACCCATGACCAACTAAGTCCTGCTGGCCTCTAGGCTGAGAGCAGTAAAGAATAAGGAAGCTAGCCTGATCTGCTGGCCTAGGTGGCTGACAGTGACAGTCCTCAGTCACAGTGTTTAAGGGCAAGGAACAAGGCTCTTCTTGGGCCTCCGTCAGGAAGTCTGAATAGAACAAATGAGCTGTCCTGGGTCTGCAGAGCAAGTCTTAGGAAGATGGGTGCTAGAGATTCCCTGGGACCCTCTGGGGCCTTGTCAGGATAGGTAGCAAAGCAGAGAGTACGGCTAGGTAGCGTCCAACCTACCCCAGCTATCGAGCCAGAGGGAGGAAAGTAAGGAGGATGACGCTGAAGGGAGGGTGGAGGGGCAAGTGGGGTGAAGCAAAAAGTCAGGCTGAGGCCCAAGGTGGAGATGTCAGAAACCTGGAACAGCCGGGGGCCACGCATGTGAACAGGCAATCAGTCAGATCCCAGCATCCCACCCAGCTCCTGGGCCTGAGCCAGACACACCCATCAAGCAGAATTGACAGGGGCTGGGGGGAAGGTTAGAAGGGGGACTGTCAGCCTAACAGCAGGGCTGGTTACACTGGGGAAGGGAGGAGGGGCTGGACTCAGGGAACCCATTTGGCCCCTCCATTCACATGCAGGCTCCTGGTGGCTGGGCCTGAGAAGAAGTACCTGGATAAGAACAAGATAGGAGAGGGACCCAGGGATGTTCTCAGGCCACACATCTTAGGACACCAGGCCTCCCTGGGACCAGAACTGAGACTGACTGACAGACAAATGGACAGACAGGAGGGTGGGGAGAAAGAGCACTGGTGAAGCCTTACCTTGCCACTATGCAGCTACCTCTCATGCAACCCTTAGAATCACCCCATCCCTCCCTGTCTCCAGAATCTCATAAGGGGAGGGTGAGCCCATCAGCCCCTTCACTTCCTTCCCCAGGCCACTCCCTTGGACCTCAGGCAAGAGTAGGCTCTGCAGCATCCCACTGCTCCCTGGATGGCCACTCCTAAGATGTTAGGCAAGAGGGGCATCGAGCTCTTCCTGTGGATCTAAGCTGTCTATTCAGGCACTGCTGCCACACGCTTTGGTTGTTAAGTAACCATCTGTCTTTTGGAGGGGTGAGAAATAGGTGTTCCAGAAGGGCACTGCAGGCAACACCCCCCACCCAAGCCTTGGATGGAGCCTGTTGGCTACAGACCAAGTGCAAAGGTTCTGGGAATCACAGATGCTTCCCTGTCAGGTCTTCCTGTGTTCCACACGAGCAGAGCATACACATGTCAGTGGCCTTGATTCTGCCAGAAGCCAGAGCAAGGATAAATGACAACAGTGCGAGAGTGATGCTGAGCAGCTGCATTCCCTGGCTGAGGTCAATACCAATCCCTGATGTCTTTCAGAGTGGTTCACACTCCCAGGAAGCAGCCCTTCCTCAGGGCAACCAGCTTAGGCAAGGCTCTAAAGAAAAGGAAGTAGAGAGCCCCCCCCCTAAGACTCTTGGGAAAAAGCCTCTTAGGGGTCAGAGGGCAGGTTCCCAGGATCAGGAGGCCCTTTCCTGAGGGCTGAACCTGTCAAAGCTCATAGATATGGATGAGCCAAAACTATGTTTGGATCTCAGGCAGGCCTTACAAGCAAAGACTTTTAAGCAAAGAGTTTGAAAGAAAGTGACTGTAAAAACCATGGTGTATGCCCAGGTACAAGACTATGTAGTAGAAAGTAATAGAAGGTTCCATGACAGCTGGAAGGTAGGGTACAGCCTCAGGATCTTCCCAGTGGCAAACCTAGCTCCAGTGCCCATGTCGATATTAGGCAAGGCAGGTCCCCATGATCTCTAATCACAGACAAGCCTCCTTTGCCGGCATGCAAAAAGCCCTAGGTTCAACTCCCAGTACTGCATACACCAAGTGTGGCAGAACGTACCTATCATCACAGCATTTGGGAGGTGGAGGCAGGAGGATAAGGCATTCAAAGTCATCCTTAACTACACTGAAAATTCACAGTCTTGAAAACAAGGGTTCACGAAGGGGGCCAAGCCTGTAGGAGGGTGTAGGAGCTGACCTGCCACGTTCAGGCACTGGGCCCTGTGCGCGCCTGCCTCTGCTGTCCATGTGGCCACTGCTGCTGTGTGGCCTCTGCACTTCTGCAGCTGCGTGGCTCTTTTCTTGCATGTGCGCTTGCGCCCACACCGTGAAGATGCTGTCGCCGAGGAGGAGCAGGAGGAGGACGAGGAAGGTAAGGCCTGCCGGCCGCTGTTGCAGTTTCCCTGCTCCACCTGCACAGGACTCTGGCTCTGCCCGTGTGGGGCAAGAGGAACCGACGGTCCAGTGTCTACGTTGTTGACTTTTCAGCCCTTTCACTCTACCTGTCCATGTGTGTCTGTCTGTCTGTCTGCCTTCCTTTTCTCCGTGGCACAGGACCTCAGTGGCAAGATGCTAAGGCTCTATGTGCATCCACCATGGAGTTAGGGAGCCAGGGCCAGGCTTCTGCCCACTCAGAGGCAGCGGTTGGTTAGTGCAGACAAGCCAGCATCCCAGACTTTCCAGACAGGCGTCTTGTCTTTCTACCTCTCCCTCCCTTCCATCCCTCTGCGGACACATACGTCTTGTTGTGGTTTCTCCCTTCTTCCCTTCATCCCCACACCCTAAGTCCTTCTTAGAGGCCCTAAGAAATTTCATAGGTATGGTGCTGCTGGATAGAGGGGTGGGTCTGGGTGGGCTGAGTAGAACCCTCCAGTCTGGTGGTTCCTGTGGCAGGAAGGACCATCCTATCTTACCTGGTCTCTCTTTCCCCCTCTTTCCATGCTGGCTGTATGACTAGAGGAGAAACCAAGACCCAAGTAAGTATGGGATCCAGGCAGAGCTATGGGGGAATGCCAGAACGGGAGGGGGCAGGCTTGCTTTAGAAGAAAAGCCCAAATGGAGGAACATTTGATAGGGACAGAAGTTTCCATTCTTCCCCATCAGCCCACACAGTTAAGGAGGAAGCCACAGACTAAAACACACATATTCCATGCCTTGGTATGTTGGGAACTGCCCAGGTCTCTAGATAGATAGATAGATAGATAGATAGATAGATAGATAGATAGATAGATAGATAGATAGATATGGGCTTGAGAGGCTAGGATCTCCTACTTAAGATGAGAATCTACTCTGGATGGATCTGGTCAAAAATAGCCTACTGCTCAGGGGCTGAGCTCAGGGGCTGAGCCCACTGTGAGCTGCTCTGTAGGGATTTACCTCGGCCTCACGTAGCTACTTGTGAGTGCACCAGGGGCTGGTTGAATCCAGAATCTTGAGCTTAGAAGTCCACAGCCCTCCATACACAGGCCCTTCTTGTTCCTTTGAGCCTGTCTGCCTGTTCCCTGCTCTTGAACAAGGTTGAACTTTTGGCACTGGCCCCTCGTTTCCCTCCCCATCCTCGAGAGAAGAATGGAGCTCGGTGAAGAGTGTGGCTGGCCCATACTCCTCGCTTGAATGCTGTTTTAAATCAAGTTCACATAAAGTAATGCAGGATTGTTAGATAGTTTCTCATCTTAGAAAAATTATTTATGTTCTCAATATGAAAATAAAACACCTCATTAAGAAAATTTGGAAAATACATAAAAGTCAAATGAAGGGGAAAAAAATCCATCCATAATTCTCCCACTCACCCACCAGCCAGACTGTGGAAAGGCCCAGAGAGGGGGGAAAAAAGGTCTTTATTTCTTCCTGCTCTTTTTCTACATCAAGTTCTTGGAAAATAAAGATCTTGACTATGTTTTTTCAAGCACGGGACTGTCTATACAGCCTTGAATTCTGCTTTTAAAAAAATTTAGCACTATTCATAAGTATTTTTCCATGTTTTTACATAGTCTTCTTAAATATTTTGAATGGCCACATAATATTCCATCAATTGGACAAACCATAATTTTCCTAACCATTCCCCTATCACAGGCTTCCCCCAATATTTTACAATCATAAATAACGCTGGGCAGAAAGCATTTTCTGTCTTGAGGGCTATTTGCCTAGGCCACATTCCCAGAACTGGAATTACTGGGTCAAAGAGGACCAATGCTCTGAAGACTTTGGCATTCACTGCCAAGCTGCTTTCCACCAGGGCCCAGCCAAGGCGGTCTCCTACGTGGCCTGTGAGCAGTCTGTGTCCCACATCCTCTGTGCAGAGAGGCGGGAAAGGGCGTCTGCCCCTCACCCATTGATGAACGGCCAACCGCATCTCATGGCTGTTTGCTTTAGCATTCCTCCGATGGCACCACCGCTAACCGTCGATGTTCACTAACTGGTCGTCTTTCTTTGCGAGTCAGTGGCTTGTGCCCCTTGCTCGTTTATCTCATGGCCGACACATCTCCATGTTTGCTTAATCGTCCGTTTACTCGGGGATATAAATCTTCTCTGTATTTGCTGAAAAGATTTTTTTTTTCAGTCTGGTTTTTTCCCCTTCTGCGTTTCAATTTTGCTCTTTTTTCCCCCCCACATACATAAGTTTTTCATTTGCACAACATCATCTGTACAGCTTTCCCTTGGAGGGAACTTTGGGGCTTCAGAGCTTAGAAAAATCCCTTCCCGGATCTCCAGGTTTTGATCGCTGTTCAGCTCCCCTTTCTTCTGTGGCCTGCTTCTAAAAGCCGCAGTTGTCTGGGCTCCCTGCTCCATCTGGAATGTGTTGGCAGGAGGAGGGGGTCGCACGGCCAGCGGGCTGGGGGCTCCTTTTCCCCTTACAGGCTCTCCTTCATTTGGGCACCCAGAAAAAAAGATTAAAGGGGTGTCCAGAGCCACAGGACAGGTCTTACCCCAGAGACTGATGCCTGGCAGTGACCCTGGAGGGCCTGTGGAAGTCCTGCCTTCTGCTAGGACTTGGCTGCACTTGTTTTATGTGTCTAAGAAAGGTGGCATGAAGCTGTGAGCAAAACAGAGGTGGATACAAATAGGGTGACACCTTCTAAGAAGGAGCAAATGACCCCTGGGACGTGGGTTAGAAATCCAAGAACAAAGAGCTAGGCAAATCTGCTTTAGTCAGGGCATGCTCTGTTGGGTACCAGGGTGCAAGAAAGAGGAGGGCCAGCCTAGATTCAAGGTCGGCTGGCCTCCACTGTGGGATGGTCCCAGATGTCCCTGCTTATGAAACAACTTCTGTGTCTCTTCCCTAGACTCACTGCTCCGAAGATCCCAGAAGGGGAGAAAGTAGACTTCGATGTAAGTTTATGGGGCCCAGATCACTCTTGTCCCAAACTCTAGTCTTTGAACTTTAGGCTAAGCTTCAGGTCATGTCTTCTCAAGCAGCCAGACCCATGGAGATATACATCCCTTCACTTCTCCTCCATCCATTCTTGTACCTACCCATCCATACATTCATCCACCTGTCCCATCTCTCAACTGTCTATTATTTATCTACTGATTCATCTATCCATTTATCTGTACAAACATTCATCCATGTATGAAGCAACCTAATCTCATGGTTTCTTCTCTGCCCAGTTCAAGAGGCCATCTCGGAGGATGACAGAGACAAGTCAGAGCCAGGGCTGCCTTAAGAATGGTGCTGTATTCATGATTAGCCAGGGCCTAGATTCTTCCAAAGAAAAGGCACTATCTTGACCCTGTCTATGGTTTCCAGAACAGGCCACTCTGGGCCTCAGGAAGGCAACAGCTGTAGGGGCCAGGCAGAAGGTGCCCCTACAGGTGGTCCCCAGGCTGGTAAACAGAGGTAGGAACTTTACTCTTTCCCACAGGATATCCAGAAAAAGCGTCAGAACAAGGACCTCATGGAGCTCCAAGCCCTCATTGACAGCCACTTTGAAGCTAGAAAGAAAGAAGAAGAGGAGCTGATTGCACTCAAGGAAAGAATTGTGAGTACTGCTGCCCAGGGAGGCTGCTGAGTGCTCTGTAGGGCCTGGGCATGACAGGGTAGGGCTGACCATTCTGCCCTCTTGGCTGCAGGAGAAGCGTCGTGCAGAGAGGGCTGAGCAGCAGAGGATCCGCGCTGAGAAGGAGAGAGAACGCCAGAACAGACTGGCGGTAAGGACTACGTCATCCTGCTGCAACTTCCTTGTGTAGCCAGGGAAGCACAGAGTCTTAGGCCTTCCATTTACTGGGGCCCTCTGCAGGACCCAACAATCGGAGCCACATCTGAATTAGTGTTTCTTGCTCTACAGAAACCCTAAAAGAGAGCAGCTTCCTTCCAGGAGGCTCTAAGTCCAGAGCTAGTCTTTGAAGCCTGCTCAAAGGAAGGCTCCTGCAAAGGACAGGCCCTGAGGATCTTGGGGGGTGGGGGTCTCCACAGGAGGAGAAGGCCAGAAGAGAGGAGGAAGATGCCAAGAGGAGAGCCGAGGATGACTTGAAGAAGAAAAAGGCTCTATCCTCCATGGGCGCCAACTACAGCAGCTACCTGGCCAAGGTAATGAATGTGCTCAGAGCCCTGAAGTGGCCTTCAAGTGGAGCTGGTGTTTGTCCCATGTACCTTCTGAGACTGGGCCCCTCATCCCCTCCCCACTCCCCAGGCTGACCAGAAGAGAGGCAAGAAGCAGACAGCCCGCGAAATGAAGAAGAAGATTCTTGCAGAAAGACGCAAGCCGCTGAACATTGACCATCTTAGTGATGACAAGTTGAGGTAAAGTGGCCCTCCCAAATGGCACTGGGCCTTTCCTCAAAAGAACTGAGTTATAGCTCTCTGTGGTAGCTAGAGGAATAAGCAGGATCTTGAGTCCTGCCTTTCTAGCTTCATCCCATCAAATCTCCTTTTTCCCATCTTCCAGGGACAAGGCCAAGGAACTCTGGGATACCCTGTACCAACTGGAGACTGACAAATTCGAGTTTGGAGAGAAGCTGAAGCGCCAGAAATATGATGTGAGTCTAGGTATCTCTGGTTCTTGGGCTTTCAGGATCTCACTCTCCAGGGGAGGTCAGCTGTCTCCCCACCTCCCAGTCATACTCTGTTCTTGCTTTTGCCTTGAGACATGGTTCCATTGAGCCCAGCTGAGGTTCACTGCTGGAGACTGTCCTTCAGGACAGGCACTGAGCTATCAACCTGGGACTTGTACCCGAATTGACCAATGATGTAGCTAGAACTGTTATGGGTTCTCAAGCTGCTGAGGTCCCCATGACATCTGCTTCTTCAGGGTGGACAAGCATACAGGCAAGATGACTCACACCTTCACCTGAAACTGGAAACTTTTAGTACTGTGTCTCCTCTGGGGGGCTCAGGACATCTGGAATGGGGTTGCAACCTTCATGGGTACTGAGGGTAAGGTAAGGGGCTGCAGAGGCAGGGCAGGGCCTTCCTTGTGGGATGAGATAAAAGCCAGGCTTATTCCACCCACTATGGATATAGGCACCTGCCCTAGTGCCCACTCTGCTTCATCCAAATGCAAACACCTGGCACTGGCAAATCAGTGCCCAATGCCCAGTGAGGGGAGAGATGGGAACTCACATAGGGTCATCTCCACAGCCTTAGACATACAAGTCCTGGCTCCTTCTTGCAACCTCTGGGTAGATGAGATGGGTCTTAATTGTTCAGTTTTGAAGAGCCTCAATCTCCGTATCCCTCAGCCTCAAGGCTACCCCCAGGAGCTAGCTCAGAGAAGGCTCCACCAATAAGAGGCCAAGCTACTCTCCTCAGCAACTGTAGCTGCCCAGGGATCCAAAACCTCCAGATACACTCTGCTCGTGCCTGGTCTTCTGCATTTTCAGAGCCTGGCAGTCCATCAGAAGATGGACTGATACTTATTAGGGCCTTGAAGCCCCAGCTGACCACCCAACCTCATAACCATCTCGATTTTTCTAGATCATGACTGTCCGGGCCAGAGTGGAGATGCTGGCCAAGTTGTGAGTAGGCAGAGCCTGCTACAGGCCAGGCTTGTGGGTGTGCAATGCTCAGCTAGCCTCTCGCATGGCAACGACCTGGGTTGTTGAGGACACTGGTGGCAAACGGACTTTTCCTCCTGCCCCAGCTCCTCCCTCCTGACCTCAGCTGGTGGCTATGAGGTCGGCCTGCTGCCCTTGTTGGCAGATGAGGAAGGAAGTCCCTTGCCTTCCCAGAGCTCCACTTGGTGCCAGGGCCTCTGGGCCACCAAGTCAGGAGCAGGCACCATGGGCCAAGGAGCAGGAAGGTTGGGGTCTGGAGTCAGAGGTGGAGGTTAGGGAGGTCTGAAGGCCTTACCTCCACTCCGTCCCTTGTTCCTCCCTGCATCCAGCCACAGCCACAAGGTAAGTAGCTAGCTGAGAGCTGCTATGTGTGGTAGCTAGAGAGAGCAAGTCAAGACGCAGCCTGAGGACAAAACAGTACCCTCTCGCAAAGGAGCCAGGAGACAGTAAGGAAAATGGCACAGAATGCTGTGTCCCTGCAATGAGGAGACAATGGGTCTGCCACGGTTGGCCTACCCTGTGGTGAAGACATGTGTCCCCTGGCCAGTGCCTGGCTGGCCTTCCCAAGTCTCTGTCACAGTAAGTCACCTGTGTTGTTACAGATCACCACCCTCAGGAGCCGCATTGACCAAGCCCAGAAGCAGTAAGTAGCCCAGACTCTTCTTGCTCTGTGCTGGGCCCAGAGTCCCCAGGACTAGCCACCGGCAACCCTGCTCAGGGCCTAGACATTTTAGCCAGTCCCTGAACAAGGGCTCTTGGTGGCTGGCTCTTACCAGAGCAATAACAAGACTAACTGGGCCCTGGGACCCCCTGGCTCCTTTCCCTCCTGCATGCAGGAGGTGCCAGATGGGAGTTGTTAGGGATACCTTCCTGCCTCTATGATGTGCTGGCCAGCACGGAGCCTGCAACAGGGTATGGTAATCTCAATGCCTCTTCAGAATTGGAAGCGGGATCAAGGCCAACCTGGGCTACATGAAACCCTATCTCAGCTAACAAAAGGGGATGTGTGAACGTATAGCTCAGTGGGTGGAATGCTTGCCCAGCATGTACAAGACCATTCATTGAATCTCAGTACCTTAGTTGGAGCACGTCCATAACCCCAGCACTTTGTGAGGGGGGCAGAAGGCATAAGGATCAGAAGCTCAAGATTAGAGTAAGTAGAGTAAGTTCCAAGGGCAGCTTGGGATATATAAGATGGAAGGAGAGAGAGAGAGAATATGAATGAACTGACTCCTCTGGAGGGTAACCCCTCCACACAAGGAATCAGGTCCCATAGGACTCCAGGATCTGTTGCAACAGATCCTCACCGGGTTCTGAGCTTGCTATAAAGCTGGGAGTCTAATGCTGAGCCTGGACTCACACTCCAAGGACAGAATCAAATGGAGCTGCTTAGATTTCCTGTTTCTGGGGATTTTCTCCCTCCTTCCACAGTCCCAGAAAGGGCCCATTGGTTTGCCTCTCTGTTGGAGGCTCATGAAAGGCCGGTCTGAGGAGTACATGTGTATACTGGGGTATGCTTGTGTCAGGGTGCTCAGACGAGGCCACAACATTATCCGACCAAGGTCCCACTGGGCAGCCTCCAGGGCTCACGTCCTTTTATCCTCCTGTTTGCCTGGACCATCGCACAACACCTGTCCCGCTTCCAGCTTGCTGGGGTACAGAGGGTCTCAAATAATAGGGTCCCAAGTCCTGGGCACAGCTACCCTTAGCTGCCATCTGGAAAGGCATGGGATTTTCAAAAACAATAGTTTTCAAAGCTACGGTGGCATGGGTCTGTTTGCAGTAGTCCTCCTGGCTAAGGCAGGAGAACAGAAGGTGAGCCCGGGTAACCAGCTAACCCTGTCCTAACCACACTAGCATCCAGGCCCTGTCAGGCCTACCGCAGGTGAGTCAGCTCCCACTGCTCGGGCTGGAACGAGGTGTGTGCATCGGAAGTGGGGGCAGCAGCTTGGGTAGACAGAAGCTGAAGTTTTCTACTAGCTGGCTGGACCCTCTGACCCTTAAGCACAACTTGCTTCCCATCTGCAGCAGCAAGAAGGCTGGTGCCACAGCCAAGGGCAAAGTCGGTGGGCGCTGGAAGTAAAGGAGCCAAGAGATGCCCTGCAGCAGAGACCGTCCACCCTGACTCCTGCCGGGGGCCATTATTCCAGTTCTGCACCCTCCAACCCTCTTGCCCCAGCTTTTTCCAGAGCTCAGGGCCCATCCTGCTGCAATGCCTTCACCTTCTGGGGTCTGGGAATAAAGTTGTCAGACTCCCCTCAACTGTGTATGTCCTGTCATGCATAGAGGACCTAGGGGGGTTGGGAGGTGGAGCTGCAGGACAGGAGCCCCGCACCATGGGAGCACACCTCAGAACAGCCCTGCAAAACTGGGGGTATCTTACTGCTGTTAGTGACTGTGGCTTGATTGCACATGGTGCCATGGCCTGATGCACCTCCAGAACTTGGCCTGTTGCTGTTCTTATCACAGACATTTTACTCCTAGAGTACTCCCTTTGTCCCCTGCACCAGAGCCCTCCACATTAGAAAGCTGCCTGGGCAGCCCAAAGCACTGTTTAAAGAAGAAACAGCCCAGTCTTGGGAGGGTTAGGGAGGAAGGCTGGCTGCCTGGAGACGTTACAGACACCCCGAAAGGGGGGAGGCGAGGGGAGCTGCAGCTAGCACATCAAGGGGGGAGAGGAATGCAGGAAAGCACGTTTCCCACGAGGGAGCAAGCTCGGCAAACAGCGTTCTCCTATATTACAGGGAACACAGAACACAACTGTGCAATAAATTTGAAAGTCCTGACCAAATAGAATTATGGAAAATATAAATCACAGAAATTGGATCAAGACGCGGAGCCCTGCACAGCGAGGTATTCATAGAGGAAGGGGCTTGTGCACAGACACCTCCGGGAAGACTGGGGAGGCAGGGCAGCCGCAGCCAGTGCCCTGAATGAAAGACAGGGAATACAGTCAGCCCTCACCAGGCCCCTAAGGGCAACATACAAGCCCCAGAAAGCACATGAAACCCATCTGTACATGTACCCCAAGAAACAACAGTGTGGCCCCATCTGTGCAGGCACCCCAACACACAGTCGTACAGACTCCATCTGTGTGTGTACCCCAACAAGAGAGAGGTAGAGACCCCATCTGTGTATACATCCCAATACACACCGATTGCTGTGATTCCTGTGGGACACACACATGCACACTCGCACTAAAAGGGCTGTAAATACACTGTAGGGTGATGTATCTAGATGCTCTGTGCCCAGCATGTGCACAGTATTAAGAAAAAGAAAATTGTTCAGTGACCGTGGCTACAGCCCAGCGGGGAAGGTTCTATGAGCACCAAATCAGCTTCGGGGCTAGCAGTACACCTTGCAGTAGAAAGGATGGGCTCAGCCAGTCCAGCATAAGCAAGGGACACGGAATTAAAGGGCAGGAATGGACAGTGCTTGAGACACCAGGCTGGAGGACTCTGGCTAAAGTAGATCTTGCATGATGCTGCTGAAGGCAGGCCGGGGGAGTAGACATCGTTTGGGTGTTATCCTTGTTATGCCAAGTGAGAAAAAGAGACAAACACGTTTGTGTCTTTCCACAATGTTAGAAAGTATTGATTAACAGCAGTATATTCACAAGGTAAGGCCATTTCAATGGCAGCATTTGCCAGATAATCCCGCTTTCTTTGATAGCCTGGCCGAGGCAAACACAGGTTCTTTCATTCCAATCTTAATTACTAATATTGACTCTCAGATCACACACCACACAGTAAATAGATCTATCTATAGCTCTATCTATATACGTATGTTACATAATGGCTACAAAGGTTTAAAGAGGCAGGAAGTTTCAAAGAGTCCTGAGAAGCCAAAGCTGGGGAATTGATAGGGCCATAAGAGTCTCTGTATTGATAAGATAAAGGGCAGAATGGAGCTAGGGCAGGGGCTGGAGAGGGTGTAGTGGTTTGTGTAGAGTCGGGCCTGCCGTATGGTCAGAGCTGAGGTGCAGGAATGAGGTGAAGCGAAGGGCAGGGCTAGGTCCAGGATGAGCCAACGGGTAGATAGATGGATGGCAAGTCCAAACAGGAGGATGGCTGTTGAATAAGCCACATCAACAGTGCGCACCAAGCTGAGCACAGTCCCTGGGACAGTTGCATGTTCTCTGCCTGTGAGTTCTGCGCGCACGTGCGCGCGCGCACACACACACACACACACACACACACACACACACACATGCATGAAGACATCGCCATCCACTCCTGAACTAGGTCTCTTTATCAAGTCTGAGTGAGGTATGTTCATTTTTTTTTTCCTTGGTCTGTGAATTCCTGAGTCTGGTTTCTCTGGTATGAATTTAACTTGCCTGTGTGTCCCTACAGTCTCAATTCACTCAGATAAATTTTTAGGGTGGCGCCCTCTCCACTCCTGGGAGTAAGTGATTTATCAATCTGTGCTTCCTGTGTGGTGCTGGACAGATGGTACTGTTCATGCGTCCACCAAGCCACCCTCCATCTTCTAAATGGAGTCAAAAGCTTCTTATAAAATGGAGTCTCTCATGGGGCCTGATGGCACACGCCTGTAATCCCAGCACTCTGGAAGGCAGAGGAAGGCAGATCTCTGTGAGTTCAAAGTCAGCCTGATCTACAAAACGAGTCTAGGACAGCCAAGACTACACAGAGAAACCCTGTCTTGAAAAACCAAAAATAAAAATAATAAAAAATTAATGATAAAAGAGTCCCTCAGGGCAACACACAGCCTAAAAGAAAACAAACAAACAAAATACAAAAACAAAAATAATCTGGTTGTGGTGGTACACACCTTTAATCCCAGCACTCTCAGGGCAGAGGAAGGCAGATCTCTGAATTTGAGGCCAGCCTGGTCTACAAAGAGAGTTCCAAAACAGCCAGGGCTTTGTTACACAGAGAAACCCTGTCTCGAAACAAAAAAAAAAAAAAAAAAGCAAGCAAAACAAACAAAAAACCCCAAAATTTTTTACAGCACAGATTCACTTATGGCAGGACACAACTGATAGGGAGCACCCTAAAATTACATGAGGCTGCTCAGGTCGGGTTTCATGACAGGGGCTTGCTGACCTGACTTAGCAAAGCTCCTTCTTTTGTACAGGAAATTCAAAGACAGGCCAGGAGACAGGGAGCACAGGGTGAAGTGTGGCCACAGAGAGGATCTTTGTCCACACGCAGTGTATATATACACACCAACATAGCTCAAAACTCCATGCATGCACACAGATACAGCCTCACAGATAACAGCCTCTCACATGGGTAGCCATGTGTCCCTAGAGCCTCAGTTCACTCAGACAAATTTATCACTCAACAGACACACTGGCCCACAGATCCCTGTCCCTTCATATAGAACACACTTATTCCTACACCCACACGCCTACTCCCACACCCATAAACACACTCCACACACACACACAGCCACTCTCCTACAGTGTGACCTGGTGTTTTTGTTTTTTTGGATTTTTTTTTTTTCAGAAATGTTTAGTTGGAAAAATTAATACAAAGAATGTTGGGGCCCATGAGTCCAGAAATCAATCTCATCTCCTTGCCTTGTTCTGAAAGGCAGCTGAACAGCCCAGAACTGCCTGAACAGAATCGCTAAGCTGGGGACAGAATGAGCCACTACCCTGGGCAGGAAGGAGGGCCCCATGTACTAGGAGCTGGCTGGGGTTCAGAACTGAATGGGGAACTGGGAACTCCAAAAAGCCCTGGTTCTGAGCATGCCACTCACAGTAGTGGTGGATTAAGGAGAAAAGAAAAAAAGAAAAAAAAAAGCAGGTTGGGAGAAGATGTGTGAGGTTGGAAATAAGAGGCTGTTGAGCTGTTCCCACAGGCCAGGAATGCACACGAAACTCACAAAGTCTGATCTCAGCCTAGGACCCAAAGCACACTCCACTCCAACAGAGGCAGAACAGAGACGCCCTAAGCCAGCAAGGAGGGGACTCTTTCAGCACATCTTGGAAAAGAGCTGAATAGCTCTGAACCCAGGGGGAAATTTTAGAGGGCAGCAGGAAGCACTTAGGGTTGAAGGATAATGGATCATGGTGCCGGGGAAACAGGAGGGACACAGGGTAAAACCGTGGGCCTCTCGGCTCACGTTAGAAGAGGGAACACAGCCTCCATGTCGGTTAGGTGTACAAGTCACACATAGGACTTGAGAAATTGACAGAACATCCAAGAACTAATGAGCAATAGAGAAGCTAGAAGACCATGAAAAACAGAAGTTAATAAGTAGAAACTTGTATGGGAGGGTCACAAAGGCAAACACCCGGTCTGTGAGACAGGTGAGTTGCGTCAACCGCCATCTGATGGAAAGCTCAGTGGCCAGAGGGGACAGATACAGATAATGAGAAGCCGGAAAGAGGGCTATAACTGCAGAGATGGCCCAGACTTGATTACCCTGAAAGAATGTCACAAACACATTGCAGCAATCTACCTGAAAACTGGATAAAGCAGCCCAGTCCCCAGGGGAAACATGACGTGCGAAACAGGGCTGAGGTGAAGAGGAAACCTGGAAAAAAACAGCTCTTTTGAAAGGAGCTGACACCATGGTTAAACCATGCCTGCCAACACCGTTCTGCACTTTTAAAAAACAGTATCGTGCCCGTGGCAATGATGGCTTCACATCAAAAATCAGAATGGTGGGACTTGAGTTTACGTGACATGAAAATGTCATAAAGGCAACAACGACATGATGAGCGCTGCCACAAAGCTCAGTGGTACAGTATTTGCTTAGCATGCGTAAGACCCCCAGCGCTGCAAAGGTCAAAAGCTTTGTATTTTGTTTTTTTGTTTTAAGTAGCATTGAACACACACCATGGTTCTGGAAGGTGGGTACAGTAGCACTTGGCTTCCCAGCACTTGGGAGACAGAGGCAGGTTAATCTCTGGGAATTTGAAGGCAGCTTGGTTCCAGGCTAGACAGGCCTACACAATGAAACCGTGTCTTACCACAAAAACAAAACCAAAAATAACACATTATGGCTCTGGAGGAAAGTCAAGGAGGCCATCTTTTAAAAACCTACAGGGAAGATTTACCCTGGGAAGTGGATGGCTGAAATATTCTCTTTGTGACAAAGAAACCAAGCAAAAACCAAGCGTGGTGATGCACATTTGTAATCCCAGAACTTGGGAGACTGAGACAGGATTGCTGAAATTTCGAGACCAATCAAAATCTACAGAGAGAGACCATGTCTCAAAAAACACAAAAATACAAAAACAAACAACAAACAGCTAAGAGCTGGTTGTGGTGAGTCAAATTTATTTGCAGTCCCAGCATTTAAAAGGCTGAAACAGGAGGATTTTGTGAGTTCAAGACAAGCCTAGAATATATACATATTGATTTCCAGTCCAACCTGGACTATAGAAAAGGAGTCTGTCTCAAAAACTCAAAGCATAAAGCAAAGCTGGACCGTGGAAAAGTTGGTAGAATGTTTGCCTAGTATAGACAAGCCCTGGGTTCCATCCCTAACACTTGAGGGCTAGAGGCAGGAGGATCTAAACTTCAAGGTTATCCTCAGCTAATCAGCATGAGATCACCCTGGACTTAGTGTGACTTTGTCTCAAAAACAAACAAACAATAAAAATATTAAGGAAAAAGAGCAAGAACGTCAGCTTGTACTTCAAACAGACCAGATGTCCTAGTCAGCTTGACAAAAGATAAAGGAATGTTTTGAAGAGGGATTTGCAGGCAAAGAAAAACTCCGTTATCTTTATGAACAGCTGTCAGGAGTGAGCAAGATGGAGCAGTGGAGGCTTCCTTAGGATCAGGGCAGAGCTGAGACCTGATGGCTTAAAGATGCTGTCCAGAGCTGGCTGTGGTGCCCTGAGAATCCCAGCAACTAAGGAGGCTGAAGCAGGAGGATCACAGGGCCCGACTGGACTGAATAGTGAGACTTTGTCCTCTCCTTTCCTCTCTCCGCAAAAAAAGTATACCATTCGAAATGGGGATTTTTGGTTTTGTTTGTTTGTATTTATTTGTTCATTTATTTATTTATTTATTTATTCATTCATTCATTCATTCATTTATTTATTTATTTTTTTTGAGACAGGGTTTCTCTGTGTAGCTTTGTAGATCAGGCTGGCTTCAAATTTACAGAGATATGTCTGCCTCTGCCTCCACGAGCACTCAGATTATTGGCGTGTGCCAGTGTATATTCTTATTTTTAAAAAAAATTAATTTATTGTTATTATTTGTGCATGTTGGATGAGCATGTGAGCCTTCCATGACAAGCATGTAGAGGTCAGAGAACACCTTTTGGGAGTTGGTTTTCTCCTTCTTCCGTGGGATTTGGAGATTTAGGGTTGTTGGGTTTACAAGGCAAGCATTTCTGACCACTGAGCCACCTTGTCAGTCTCCAAATTGGAAACATTTCCAACGAATGATAAGAATAAATCCAACAAAAGACTCACAGGACAGTTCTGCAAAAAGTATAAAAATAAAGCCCCCCATTGAAAGACATTCAAGGGACTAGGTCGACTTACTGGCCCTGTGTTCCAGGCCCCAGTTAAAGGGGAATTCTGGGACACTGGAAAGAGCTCAGGAATAAGGACTCCATCTAAGATCATAGTGATAGCTACAGAGACCCTATGGGTTCATACAGTGGGTAGAGACAGGCTTAGCTCCGTGGGGTGTGGGCAGGGGACTCAGAGCCTTGGAACAAGGTGAATTGTGACTAACGAGGCAGAAGCAGAGGTGCCTGGGATGAGGAGCACTCTGACCAGACGCCAGGGGGTGCTCAGGTGTCAGGATGGTGAGCTTGCAGACTTGACAAACAGGATTCTTTGTTAATGCCTAGGGATGGGCTGGGGGGAAGTGCAGGGGCCTGGCTGAAGTGCGGCTAAGCAGAGAATCTTACCAAAATAAGTAGTTTATCATCCACAGAAAACCCAAGGCAGTGCTAGGAAAAAGTGGCAAATGTTCCAAGTCTGAGTGTGTCAGCAGGTAGGACTAGTGTCTGGGAGAGTCTCTAGAATACCAAGTTTGAGACCAGCCAGAGTAACAAGACTAGCCTGGGCTACACAGCAGAAAACCAAAGGTTAGAGGCAAAAGGAAGAAGAAGGAGAAGGAGAAGAAGAAAGAACCCTGAACATCCACCCACGAAGGGCCAAAGAGCAGGTCAAGTGAGGGTTTTAGTTTAGTCACAAAGAATTTGATACCACAGAAGCATCTGACCCACAGCTCTCAGTCAGTAAGGAAAAGCTCAAAACGGGAATGGGAGAAGACAACATGCAAAAGGGGAATGCAGCAAGACCCTACCTCCACACAAGTTAAAGCCATTTTATGTTTAAGGCAAAGTTTGAGCTGCATGTGGGTGAGCACTCACTTCCTATGCACAAGGCCCTGGGTTTGAGCCCCAGAAACTCAAAAAAAAAAAAAAAATCAACCCAAAACCTAAACTAAACTAAACTAAAAAATTTATCATACGTGCTTGGACTTGCAGAGCACTTCGGAATTCAGATGAAGGGTCCCTGGAGCCCGGCAGGGGAGGGGACATGAGGGCCAGGGGGCCACACAGAGCCTAGGGGTGCATTCCTCACGTTCCTTGTCTTGCGCCAGTGCTGGACAGGCGGGTGGAGGCTTTTCCTGTTTAATTATGCCTTCTGTACATCTCAACAGTTAAACAGTTCAATAACTACTTTCTATGGAGGGAAGGACATCACAAAAACTCTATCTTTATGTGCACAGGCAAACAGAACAAAAACTACAGTAACTAGGGAAACCTATAAATAAGCCCTATCTTTGTCCAGCCAGCAAAACCTGGAGCCCCCGGCTCAGGCAGGAACCACGCACGGATGCCTGCTTTTGCCATTACTGCTTTACCCGGGTCTGAAAACCCAAGACAATGCGAAAAGATGTTCAACGGAAATAAGATGTATAACTTCTGGAAAGGAGGAGACCAAAATACCACATTCTTGCGGCCCCCGGAGAGCTGGCGGAAGAGTTCTCAGGATGAATGAGGGGTTCAGGGAGCAGTCAGATGCAAAGGGTGTATTGTAAATCAATATATTTTATTATTTTCCACCAGCAACCAGCCAGAAGATACAGAAGAGTGAAAAAAAAAGTTTCCATTAAAAAAAAATCATAAAAACAACAGCCGCAATCAAAGGCATAAAAGTATTTAGACATGATCCTCTTGAGAACTGTCCTGGTCTACAGAAAGACAATTTCAAACTACTAAAACATGGTAAAATGAAATTTGAAGAAAAGATAAAAAAAAAAAATCACGCTTTTGCACAGAAAGCTTGTCTCTTAAATAACCTTTTTTTTTTTTTTAAATTAGTGCATGCTGTATGTCTTTAACAGATTTTCTTTTTTCTTTCTTTTTTTTTAGCCAAAATTACTTTTCATGTGATTGTCTGTTTGTTGGGGCAGGGTCTCATGTAGTCTAAGCTGGCCTTGAACTCATTATGCATCCGAGGCTGGCATTATGTAACCAAGGCTACCTCCATCTCCCAAGCGCTGGGAGTATAGGTTTTAGTGCTACAGTGTTCAGAATCAACCAAAATTCTAATAGGGCTTTCTTGAGGGTAAAGGCCAAGGGTGAGACAGCCTCTGGAGAGACAAATCTAAAACTCAATACAGAAATACGCAGATGTGGGTAAGAAGGCATCGAGTCCAGCCTCCCAAGATGTGTACCCTGCATGCTGCAACTGCATGTCTCCTGTGACCCTCATAGCAAAGAGAGTGGATCCTGCCATCGTCCAGGTTCCAAGAGCAGCACACAGGTGCTCAAACCAGTTCCCACAGAGGCCCCAAATCACCCAGCTACCGAGTAACAAGCTTGGGAGGGACAGCCTGGCCATGCCTTCCATGCCCCCTGCTTTCCTAGACTGTAGCACCCATCCTTTCCCCAGTGTTTATCAGCATACAACACTAACTCTCACTACATGAGAGCTTGATGGGGACAGGGATGCACAGCCCAGCTGAGAAGGAGGGGGTCTATTTAACAGAGAAGGATGGGAAAATAAAATATGAATTTGGGAGGGAAAAAAAAGAGAGAGAGAGAATGAGATTTTTGCTCCATGCCAGTGGCTAAAGAAGATTAGAAAGCTCAGCAGATGAAAGATGGTTAAAAATAAAATCAGGGTGGATGTGATCAAGATACATTGAATTCATGCTTTAAGTGTTCAAAGAACAAATAAAATGGTGTTTAAAAATAAAATAAAAATTCAGAAGGACAGTAAACTCTGTTTTTGTGCTGAGAAACATATTTTCTTAGCTTGAACAACAAAACAGAATTGTGGGGGACAAAGAGGTTAGTAAATTCTACCTCTTGAAAGTTAATTTGTGGTTTTGAATCAGAGTCTCATGTAGCCCAGGCTGGGCTTGAACTCACTATGTAACTCAAGCTAGCCTTAAACTCACTATGCTGCTCAATAGGACCTTGAAACATCTGTTTCTTCTGCCTCCATGGCCCAAGTGCAGGGAAACTTTAAATTTCTGTATGTCAAAACATTGTCCATCAAAAGGAAAAGTCATATTTCCACTCCGGCTAAAATGGAGTAGTAGAGACCGGATTTACCCAACTGCCTGCCGCAGCCAACAAAACAACAGAACAAAACAAAACAGACACAAAGCCACGGAACAATGGTGTCTAGGGCGCCGCACATCAGCTGGCAAAGACAATGACCCCTGTGCAACGGAAAGGTCTAGGGGCCTCTCACTGCCCAGCTCTCTTCCCTGAGAGAATTCCCAGGCCTCAGGCAGGAAGAGAGCAAGGTGGAGCCCCAGGATACTTGAGTGAAAGAGCTGAGCTGAGGGTCCCAGGGACTGAGGTAACTGTAGTTCAAGAGACAGACTCAGCGGGGGGGAGGGCAGTGCTGCACAGTGAGAGAACCTGGGGTCCCTGCAGACACCCATCAGTTGGACAGCAAGCATGGCTGGGGCCAACACAAGCCTGGGAAACAATCCTGAGTGCTGCAGATTCCCATGCCCAGGAATGGTGGCTGTTCCCACCACCCAGGGCAGAGGGCTGCAGGCTCACAGGTCTTGGGTCTGGGAAGCCTTGCCCAAGTCTTAAGGACCTTTGGCCTGGAGCTGAACATTCTTCCAGACCTGCCTGTGAGAAATCATAAAAATAAGACCTGAAAGATCCAACTCCCCCGCTCCGCGCCCCCCGCCTCTGTGTGTGTGTTTTGAGATAGGGTTACAGTCTGCTTACTCAGTTTCTACAGTGCTAGAGATCAAACCCGGGGCTTCGTGCGGGGCATGCAGTCTATCAACTACAAAGCTCAAAAATATTTATAGAAATGTGAAGATACTGGGCACTTGCTGAGGCAAAACTCAGGATGTCCGGGGTCCAGTAAAACCCATCAAGCAGAAACAAAGCAGGAAAGGTAACACATGAGGCAGGGGTCATCGGGCCAAAGCAAATGGGGTGAAGCTGAATGAGACCCCAAGGTACCCACTAAGAGAGACTGCAAAGGGCGCAGCTGGAAGGCCATGACAAAAAAAGGAGGGGGGGAGATGAAGAGATGAATACAAGTTCAAACCAATGCACTGTGGAGCAGGGGCCATGGTGGAGGGTTAGTTGGGGAGGGGAGATCATGAGACAAAACAAGCAGCTATGAAGGCTGTGAGCTGAAGATAGCCCTGAGCACACACGGGAGGTGAGGGCGCTCAGGTAGCTTGTGTGCTCAGCCTGCGTAAGGCCTTGACTTCCAAATCTCTAGCAAAACAAAACCAAGTGATTGGTTTAAACATCCCAAGTAAAAAACAGGCTGCAACCATAGAGCCCTTGCCTAGTGTGCATGAAGCCCTGGGGTGAACCCCAGGACCACAGAAATCCCTGTATTGCTGCTATGTGGCTTTGATTCCTGGTCTACATGTGACAAATAAAACAAAAAATGGTTACTTTGTCTCAGAACAGCCCAAACTCATATTCCTGGGTGTGTTTTCCTCTCTTCTTTTTTTCTTTACCCTGTGCTTAAAGCCATTATTAAAAATGCCTTTTTAGAGACTAAAGAGATGGCTCAGCGGTTAAAAAGCACTTGCTGCTTTTTCAGAGGACATAGGTTTGATTTTCAGCGGCCACATAGCAGCTAACAAACATCTGTAATTCCAGCCCCTGGGGATCCAATGACTTCCTCTGACTTCTGCCGAAGTACTCACTTGGTGAACAGACACAAACAGGCACACATTCACACATATACAATAAAAATAAATGAATTTAAAAGAAAATTAAAATATCTTTTAATAGAAACAAATCTGTTTCATATTGGCAAAGAAATAAAGGAAGGGGGGAAATCAAGCTTGTCAGGTTGAATTAAAAAAAAAAAAAAGGCCTGCCTCCCCCCCCCGCCCCCATGTAGACACAAATGATTTAAAAGAAATAACAAAGTTTCAAACTATGCCAGCAGAACTCACAGAACTGAAAGGAAGAACAAAAGGATCCCCAGCTGAGCCAGGCTGCCTTGTGTCCAGGGTGCTATGACCAGGCTACCCCTTGAGGGGCTGAGGCAGGAGGATTGAGAGTGTGAGGTCAACTTGGATTATAGAGAGAGACTTTGTTTTAGGAAGAGACAGGGGTGAGCAACACAGGCTGGTGGTCTGATATTTTAGTGACTATTTCCCAAGAATGAACAGCAAAAGTGAGAAAGAAAAAATAAAATCAACAAGCCTAGGGTGGACCTGACTATACAACCACCCCAGCATGGCTTGACTGACAGTGCCAGGACATCTCCTCTGAGGCATACTCTGTCCAGTGTGTAGGAAACACTCATGCACACCGGCCTGAGTTCTAAGTCCTTTACATCAGCCTTAATAGGTTGAGAAGGATTCAAGCCCTATAAAGTATGTGCTTTGACCATAATGGAATTAAATTATAAATCAATAACAGAAAGATCCTTGGAAAATCCCCAAGTATTTGGAAACTCAATAACATACTTTTAAACAAGAAAAAACTCAACAAGGAAATTGGGGAGTGTTCTGAATAGGATGAAAATGAACACCCAGCGCTGAGGGCTAAGAAATGCTGCTCAGGAGGCACTGGGGGTTGGGGGGGTGAGGGGGGGGGGCGCTTGTCACCGAAGGCCTGTGTGAGAAACTGAGAAAGGGCTTGACCCGAGGATCTCGGCTCTCACATCTCAGAACACAGAAAAAGAAAAACAGTCAGACCAACGGAAGCAGGAGGAGGGAAATGGTCCAGCCGGGAAGTAGAAGCTGGGGATGGGATGGGATGGGGGTGGGGGTGGGGGTCAAAGACAAAAAAGCAATGGGAAAAACCAAGAAACCCCAAACCTGGTTCTTAGAGGACCAGTACAATTAATTAACCTCTGGCCAATATGACCGGGATTGGTGAGATTACCACCATCAGGAAAGATGGAGGTGGCACCATTACAGCCTCTAAAGAAATATTTTTGAACAATTTTATATTAAGAGAACTGACAAGTTAACCAACTGGACACGTTTCTTGAGATGCTCACACTGCCAAAGCTGCTGAGAATCCTGTGGAGTGCTCATACTACAGAAGACAGCTCAAGCCTTTCTGCCCAAACTCCCAGGCCTCATGGCTTCTCCTCAAGATATGACCAAATATTTAAAGAAGTGATAATAGTCATTATATACATTTCTTAAAAGAATAAATAAAGAGGAGAGAGTACCTCCCAAGTGCATGAGACCAGAGTATCCCACACAAAATCAATGTCCTTATAAGAAACCAACAGTATGGACTACCTCCCCCACCCCCAAATAAAACTACAGTTTTAGCCAGCAGAACCCACTCTCCAGGAAAAGGCTGCTGCCTACTGATCAATTGTGCTTCATCTCAGGAACTAATGAACAGTTACTGTAACACTGGAAAATCCAAGTGACCCACTGTATGAGGAACTCATCAAGGAAAAACACAAGCTGATCTCTTTTTGTCCTCTAGTTGTTTGAGACAGAATCCCTTGTAGCTCAGGCTGACCTTTAATAACCAGAGCCTCAAATGCCTGGTCCTCCTGCCTCCACCTCCCGGGTGTTGGGATTACAATCCACCTACCCCTATCCCACCCAGCCGACATGATCATCTCATTAACCACAGGAATGGTGTTAGCATGCATTCATGCCTGACTTCAGGGGGAAAACAGCAGCTCTCAGCAGTGAGGTGGAGAACTCAGCCCCTCCAGGAGGTCCAAGGCAGCCCTCATCCCTGCTGAGAACTAGTGTGGGGGGGATACCTGGGATAGCTGCTGTCCCCAGGCCCCTGCTGTGCCCTCTTACAGTCTCCAACGGGGTTCACATTGTTCACTCAGGCAATCTGGTCAGAAGCAGCTGCGGACATGAAGGGAAAATGGAAAACTTTTTTTTTTTTTTTTAACAGATAACACAGGCATCTTCTCTGATAAAAAAAAAAAATCTATCAAAAAATTGAAAATATGGATTCGGTAAAGTTGCAAGAGACAAGATGGATACACAAGATCAAGCTTATTTTCCCAGAATGGTCTGGCCTTGACATCTCCAAGATGCCACTTTGCAGTGAAATAAAAATATAGCATGCTTAGTGACAGTTCTGACAGTGTGAGATACCAATGTATCGAAAAGAAGAAGCAGAAAACAGAACTGAAAGAACATCCTTGAATAAATGGGGCTGCTCAGAGCTCATGTTGATAAGCACCCCAGTTCTCCCTGAATTTGTAAAAATTAACTGGTGATTGTAAAATTTAAACCGATGGTGAAACCTGCTGAGTCTGAGATAAAATTGTTCTTGTCGGACCTAAACAACTTGAGAGCGGGGAAGCAATAAAGACCGCCTGGCTGGCTGGCGGAGATAACTGCTTTCTCAGGCACATTCTGAAGGCCCACCAGAGATTCCTTCTCATTCCACACCCCCTCTGGCTCTGCACGTATGCACAGATTTCTGCAACAAAGTTTATCTTTAACATTCTTTAAGCCTGCAGCAATGCCTACAAGACACTCTGGACAGAACACACATCCCTCCGGAGGTACCTCCACCAAGGAGCTGGCGCCAAAGCCGCCCCTGGCTCTTCAAGATTGACCGGTGAACTTTGTTCCCAGGGAACTTACGTAAATGTCTCCCTTTTTCTGCTCTTAAAAACTTCCCGTTGGCCCAACTTTTCAATACGTGCGTACTTTACAGTGGCACCGGGGTTTCCTTACAATGCTCTCGAACATCAGATTCCCCCATAAACATCATCACCGGTGATGGTTTTGTGGACAGAATCTAGCAGATGGCCCCAAACAGCACAAACATCCTTGAACAAGAACAATAAAATCAAAAAGCCCACGTTCTGAGAACTAAAACTCTAAACAGGGTGGCACGGGTATAAAACACTGAAATAGATCAAAGGAACAAGATGGCCCAGAGATGAGCACAACAGGACTTTTGAGAAAAACATGTTTTATTACGTGTACTTATTTATTTTGTGTAGAGGATATGCGTGCCATAGTGCTTATGGAGAGGTCAGAGGCCAATCCTTAGGAATTGGCTCTCTCCACGTGGGTTCTGGGAATCCAATTCGGGTAGTTAGCTCGCATAGCAAGCGCCTTTACCCACTGAGCTGTCATGGAGTTTTGACACGAGGTGCAAAGGCAACTGAGCGCAAAACTGCCTCTTTGAGAAACTTGGCTAGAATAACGGAATACCCAAATACAAAAGAAAAAAAAAGTAAAATAAAAGAATAATAACAGAGCTTATAACCCATACAGCATGTAAAATCTATTCAAAAAGGAATAGTAGGAACACAACAGAAGGGAAAATCTTTGTGGTTTGGGGTCATTCAGAGGTTTATTAGGCACAACACTAAAAGCATATTCTCTAGAACAAATTGACAAATTGAAATTCATTGTCACTATTATTACTACTAATTTGGCTCTTTACATGGTCATTACAGGGAGGCTGAGAAGAAAAGCTGGGTACCGAGAGAGAGAATCTCTGCATAGCATCAGCTTCTTTAGGTCTAATCCAGGATCCCTAAAGAACCTCAAAACTCAGAGATTAGAAAGCAAACAGCTGCCACGAAAGGGTGGCACACCTTTAATCTCAGCACTGGGGAGTCGGAGGCAGGCAGATCTCTGAGTTCAAGGCCAGCCTATTCTACAAAGTGAGTTCCAGGACTCACTCTGGCTACACAGAGAAACCCTGTCTCAGAAAAACAAAACAAAGAAAGCAAACATCCCAAATGGAAAATGTTAGGCCAGGATGTGAAGAGGCAAGGCATGAAGAGGCACATGGAAAAAGTTGGTCAGCAGATATGCTGCTGGCATCGTGTGAAGTGGGGACCCACTAGCATTAGGCACCGAAAGGCAGGCTGAAATGAAAAGGCCACTGAGGCCAGCCCAGCATGATGGCTCACACTTGTAATTTCAGCACTGTGAAAACAGGGGAGAATGACTTTGGAGAGTTTGAGGATAGCCTGATCTAGTGGTACTCCTGTCTCAAAAAAGCCAAAAGAGCCAGGTATGGTGGCGTCTGGCATGATTTTAATTTGATGCACTCCACTAGGAAGGCAGAGGCAAGATCCGGGTCATCCATGGATAGGTAGATCCTTTCTCAAAAGAAAAAAAGAAGTAAACAAGCCAAAAGAATGACTAGCGATGTAGCTCAGTTGGTACAATGTTGCTCATTGTGTCCACCATGTTTGATGCTCAGCACTGATTAACCCAGCATGGCGGTACACACTGTCAACTAGCACTCACAGGTGGAGGCAAGAGGATTAAGAATTAAAGGTCATCTCCCCCATATAGTGAGCTAAAGGGCATGAGGTTCTGTCTCTAAATAAATATTATGAGAGGGAGAGGAAGAGGAGAAAGGCAAGGTGGCAGAGGCGGAGGAGGACAGACCATCAAAGCAAACACTGACTCTATAGCAACCTGAGAGATGAATCTCAGCAGAAGCACACTGTGAAAGGAGTCAGATAGGACTCCACACCCCACAAGTTCATTTACATGACATGTCAAAAATGGAAGGAAATGAGCTGTGGTGGTGCACACCTTTAATCCCAGTACTTGGAGGCAGAAGCAGGCAGATCTCTGAGTTTGAGGCCAGCCTGGTCCACAGAGCAGGTTTCAGGACAGCCAGGACTATACAGAGAAATCTTGTCTCCAAAAATCAAAAACCAAAAACAAAAAAACAAAAAAAAGGGGGGGGGAGGCAGAAAACGAGGGTCCGAAGGGGTATGGGAAGGAGCACAACTCCATAGGGGTGCTTAGTTGGTATCTCAGATGACAATCTATTTGTATTAACATCAACCCAAATGCGCACTGTAAATACGGCCTGTCAGTTACACATTATGAAAGACACCTTCAAAATAAAAGACTAATGACAAATTGAAAAAGAGGTGTGTGTGTGTGTGTGTGTGTGTGTGTGTGTGTGTGTGTGTCAGGGTTTCTTATAGTTCAGGCTGGCTTCTAACTCAGCATGTAGCTGAGGACAGCCTCATACATCTAATCCTCTTGCCTCCTCGTCTCAAATGCTGGGATTACAGGCGTGTCCCCACACTCTTATTTTATCCAGTGTTGGAGATGTGGCTTGCTCAGAGACCACAACCACCACATATGAGCCAGAATGGAACTCAGCTTGGTGTGGGGAGGATCAGGTGTCTCCCCAGCCTGTAGTCCTTCCCTATGCTGTCCATCTTGCAGTCCCAGAGTCACCTGACACTCAACCAAAAACTTAAAACCAGAAGAGAATTGTGGAACCCTGGTGGCACAGGTTTGGGTAGACAGTTGAAATGACAATAATGTTCCCTTTTACAATGTGTCCCAGTATCAATTGCTCATCACCACCACCACCCCCAAGGCCCTTTCTTTTCTCAGCTGTGAGGACCCCAGCTCCCAGAGCCCTGTGGCATCTCCCCACCCAGCACATTCTTCGTTCCCAGCCCTCCGTTCTCCTGACCTTTGGGGAGTCTTTTCTCCCTGGGTTATAAATACCATATGTGGCATGTAAGGTTGCCTCATATTGAATGCTTTCTTCCCAGGGGTATCTCAGAAGCACCTCATTTTAGATCAGGCCAGCAAGATAGCTCAGTTTGGGTACAGCTGCTTACTTCCAAGCCTGATGAATCTAAGTTCAACTTCCCAGACCTACACGGCCTACCAAGTCTCTTTCCTAGCAGGTATGGCCAGCTTTGAACTCAATTTTGGATTACAACCCTGAGCCCACCAAACTGGCAGCTTAAAATATGGCTACCAACAATGCTTAATAAAAAAAACATGAACCCTGAACTTTTCTGGTCCTCATGTCCCCTCTTTTAGCCAGTGGCCTCTTGGAAGAGGTATGGAATGGGTAGGGTACAGGACTGTGGCAGGCCAGTCTGACTGAGCGACAAAAGAAGGGAGAGGAAGCAGGAGAGAACCCTGGAAGTTTGACCTGGAGAGGTAGAGAGAGGGACCTTGGAACTCAGGCTAGATTAAGACCATCTGCTGCTGGGCCATAACCATATTCAGTATGTGTCACAACACAGAAGGCTTGGACACGGGCAGAGACCTGTGTCCACTACTCACCTCAATTCCTTCATCCTAGGTGGACTCAGTGGTCATTTTGATCATTAAACGGGCAAGGAGACACTCTGGATGCTTCTTCTACAGTCACCACTATGGTCTCGTAATGTGCCTGATACCTCCATCCATGCCTCCTTCCCTGAGCCCCAAAAGACAACCATGTTGCTATGCGGTAAAGTCAGAAAGCTACAGGGCTTGAGGTAACTAGAAACCAGCAGAGAGAATCTATGGGGAAAGTGTGGCCAGCAAGCAGAAGAGAGCTGCAGTACTACCACCAAGTGAAGGACAAGAGGTCTGGACAGGGTCTCTTAGGGCCAGGCTAGAGGGTCCCTGGCCTGCAGGGCAGAGGACTGTGGAAAGAAAGGCACTGGGAGGCTAGTGGCCTCTTGAAGGAGGTGTGGTCAGGGGCTCCTGGGACAGGGAGTATTCAGAGCTGCTGGGCTGCAAACGTGGCTGGACAGCCAAGAAAGGGAGGGAAGGAGAAAGGAGGGGGTCCTGGGAGTCTAGTCTGGAAGGGAAAACGACCTAGTCTGGGTTGGAGAGAGGCCTTAGACCTCAGAAAGGAGGTCCAGCCCACCCCACCCTTCCCCATCTCTGCTGCTCAAGGGATCACTGGCTAGGCTGTGACTGAATTGTTGAGGAGGGCTAGGGTCCGATGCAGGATGAGGCATGGGTGTAGCCTCTTGGTGTGCTTATGGGGGGAAGGGGGACAAAAAGCTGGCTGAGCATAGAGGGAGGCTATGGTGGATCGTTGCGTGTGCGGCTAGGCTGTGGGATACAAGGTGGGGGCTGGAAAGCCAGGCCTTGGCGAGTCTTAGGGGAGGATTGGTCCAGGCGAGAAAAAGGGAGTGGGAACAAAAGTCACCTACAACAAGGGAACAGAGTAGAATCTCAGAATAGATTTGGGGGTACAGGGATAACAGTATTGGTGGAGCCATGCAATGTTGGGGTGGGGGAAGCAAGATTGTAGATGTCCTTTGTAGAATCCACCAGCCAGTAGTGCAGAAGTGGGGGTCTGCTCAAGGCAATATGCGCCCTGCTGGATGGGGAAGCGCGCGCGTGTGAGTGTGTATGTGTTTGGGGGGGGTACTTAGGAGGTACACTGAACACTGAGTGGTATTCAGGATTCTGTGCAGCATATAGGTGGGGGTCGGGCAAAAGGGTACAGGATGCACGCAGGCTTTTTGCGGGGCCCAGTGAGGGGCGGGGTTGTGCATTGTGTGCAAGGCTGAGAGGCGGGGTGCACTGTGCCGGGGGCGGTGCACAGGCGGCTTGCGGTGGACGAGTGGGGGAGGGGCTTTGTGGTTCTAGGGCGGGGGTGGGGTGGGGATTTGCGGGAAACCTAACTTGCGGGGCGCTGCGGTGCAGGGAGAAGGTAGCGCGGCCTCCGGAAGCGAGGGGGCGCTGTGCCAGCGCGGGCGCTGTGCGGGGCGGGCGTCGCTCCTTCCTGCGCGGGAGGTGCGGCTGCAATGGCGCGGAATGTGTTGTGAGTAACCTCGTCGCCCGGCCGTGCGGGCTGTACAGCCCAGGTCGGGTGGGTGCGGGGCCCGGGCGGTTCCGGGGACCGGAAGCTGGAGTCGCCCGCACGCAGCGGGTTTCCCGCAGGGGATCACGCGGCAGGCCCGCCTCGGCGTAGTGTCTTGGCTATCAATCACAGCCAGCGGTTCGGGTCCGCTTTGGCAGACAGCCAGAGCTGGGCCGGGATTGGCTGGTGCCTTCAGCACCCCTGGCCCAAGCCCCCAAAAGTTGCTACATTCACAGGTCGCCACGTGGCCAGCAGGGCTGGCCTCCCACAGTCTTAAGCAGGAAACACGTGTTTGGTGAACACGTGACCCATTGGATGGGTGGCCCCAGGTTGAGCATTAATGAGGTTTTGGGGGTTTCTCATGGAGATGGAATTTGGGGGACCCTGCACATATCTGGGGAGCAGACTGTAGGCGTTGCCTGGTGATTTCCTTCTGCAGACTGGCTGCGAGGGACCAGGAACCTCAGCATCAGGGCAGGGTGAGGCAGGGCCAACCTGGTTCAGACAACCATTTTCACCCTCTGGCTTTGTAAGGAGCTGGTGGGACTTATGTGTGAGTGGGTGGAGGACAAGGTGAGATCAGGAATTAGCCCTGAGCTGCTGGGGGACAAGGCCCAGACAGCCTACCAGTGGGGAGACTAGAGCCAAGAGTACCACTTGCTGTTTGGGGTGCTTGTGGAAAAAAATAGTAGAAAGGAAGTTAGGAGAACCCTTAAAAGGCCAGGCCTCGGAAGAGCAGGGAGAATCCTGGGACCAAGAGGAGGCTGCAGGTTTTCAGAGGGAAGTCTCCAAGCTTGGGATGTGCCTGGCAGTTTTTGGGGAGACTTTGTGTGCAAGGGCAGATCTAGGGAGAACAGAAATCTGTAAATTGTCCATGGGACTCCCATGTGCTATCAAGGCCTCTGCCCTCCTATCGTAATCTTGAAGATTCAGAGACTAGTATGTTCAGTGAACACTGCTCCCCCTTTCTACCATTAAGGAAGATCTCCCCAATTTTGTTCTTGTACTGTACCATAGTTGGGCCCTACTGATAATGTGAAGCCCCTTTCGTACCACAGTTATCCTGTACTTTTAGTAAATCAGGGTTCCCTATCCCCCTTCAGAACCCTTCTTTCAAGGTCTCTCCCTGTCCCCGCTAAGCTGCCTATTCTTGTAGGTACAGAGGAGAGGCTCTGCCAGGGCATTGGTAGCAATCTCTAGGCCATTGGTCTGCCAACAATATATGGATTTGAACACTAGGTAGGCTCTTGAGCCACTGAGTTTGACAAACATTTAGCTGTGGGGCCTGCCTCCGAGTCTCCCACCATGCTACCTACATCGTCATTTGAAACCCAGATACCTGCTTCTCAGCCCTGAAACTCCCCTAGTGTGGTCAGCCTGGTGCTTCCAGTGTGGTGCTCCCTGGACTTGGATAGCTAATATATACTTCTCCAAAATTAAGTCAGCATGGAACTCAAGTCTATCATAGGGCTAGGTGTTCCCAGGTCTGGCCCACATGCCCATGCCTAGATGGTCCTGTGTGCCCACCCTCCACCTGGGCACCAGGTACTGTGCACCTCTAGTAATTCCACAGACCCTGAGTTTCTCTCCCACTTCCGTGCCTGGTAAGATAGGCACAGAAGTATACAAGACCACCAGGCAGATAGTCTGCTTCGTCTACAGGTCTGATAGTGATGGGAAACAGTGGCTACCCCAAATTCTGCTTGTTTGGGTAGTTTTAGTAGTCCAGTGATATGTTGCCAGCTTGGAGCATTGTGTTGAAAACACTGTCTTTGCCAGCCCCCAGCCTGTTAGCCTCCCTCTCAAGGAGCAAGGGTTCTTCTGTGCTGTGGAGAGTGAATCGGCTGGCCGTGGAAACACCTAAGAGCAGGAGTTGGTAGGCCTATGGAGGAGGTGTTACCTCAAGTCGAGTGCTACCACTGCCCTGATTATGAGGTCCTCCCTTCCTTGTTCTCTTACGGTTTTACAAGCTGGGACCATTATTCTGCTACCATGCCACACTGTAAGCCTCAGCTTCTGTTTTTTTGTTTGTTTGTTTGTTTGTTTTTTGTTTTTTTGTTTTTGTTTTGTTTTGTTTTCACTTCCCTTTTGTCCTGGGACAACTGTCCCATTCCCAGCCTGCCTTGACCCTGCTGGTGTGAGTGGACACATGAGCCTGCAGCACTCTGTGTGTGTGTGTGTGTGTGTGTGTAAAACCCTAATCCCTTAATTTCTCCTGGGCAGGTACCCTCTCTATCAGTTGGGCGGCCCACAGCTCCGTGTATTTCGAACAAACTTCTTCATTCAGCTGGTGCGGCCTGGTACTGCCCAGCCTGAAGATACTGTGCAATTCCGGATCCCCATGGAGTAAGTAAGCCCCAAAGGAATTCGGGGGCTGGGGAGTGGCCTCCGGTATGTGGGTCCTGTCCTGTTTTTTTAGCTTAGCTCCTGAGGGCCAGGCTTTTCCTGTGGTGGAAAGACCTGGGGCCACTTTGCTTGCTCAGCGCATGGTGGAGGGGCCTGGTGTTTGCAGAGCTTCAGGCAGCCAGGGAGCAAGCGTGCTCTTGGCTGGCTTCCTGGCTCGCCCTCCACCTGGGGAAAGCTTAACAAAAAGCCTGAGATTTGTTGAATTCTTGCCTCCATCCTTTTCCCAGGAAAGGAGTCCCCGGAGGCTGGGTTGGAGCATGCTGAGATTTGCAGAGCTTCTAGAATGTTAGCCCTGAGTTCCTCACCTCATCCTGCTCAGTTCAGTGTGTCACTTTTTAAGGAAGGTGCAGTGCAACCCCAACTTCTGGTGCTGCTCTGAGTCCTAAAAGCCTCGGGGACCAGCTCAGCTGGAGCAGAAGGGCCCGGCAGATACCTGTAGAAGCTGGGATAAGATCTCTTCAGCCTTATAGACATACACAGGAGCTTATGGTGGCCTGGGTTGTGCTGAAAGCTAGCATGGGCTTCATCTGCCAAAGCCTAGAGGACCCTCTCTAGCAAGTGTCTCATAGACCACAGTAGCAAATCTTTAGTCACAGATAGGAGCACAGCCTAGGTACCAGCCTGATACCCTACATTTTTCTGGGGTGAGCCTAGCTGCCTTCTGGTGATGATCAAAGACCCAGGTGCAGAGGACCAAGTAAACCATTCTAATGGAGCCCAACTCTCATGCCCTAACTTGTCCTGTTGTCTGGAAAGGACAGCCCTGCGGCCCAGCCCCACCTGGCCGCAGCTGCTCCTGGACTTTCACCCTTATCTTTGGGTAGGTTATCTGCCTCTCTGTCTTTTATCTAGGCTTAGCTCAGACTTGTTTTCTTTCTGTCTCATCCAGGATGACCAGAGTGGACCTACGGAATTACCTTGAGCAAATTTACAATGTTCCCGTGGCTGCTGTGCGCACACGGGTACAGCATGGTGAGTTCCTGTGTTGGTGGCTTGCCTCCAGGATGTAGCCTTTTGCCTACTTCATGTTGTCTCCCACTCCATGAGGGGAAACAGAGGCATGAGGGGCTTAGGTAACTTGCCAGAGTCACATGGACCCCTTGGTAGAATTCTGCTCCCATCCCCTTGTAGCTCACTGAAGCTGTGACCCTGAAATGTCCTCTGCTCCATTTTAGCTGTGACCCTGAAATGTCCTCTGCTCCTTTGAATCACTTCCTTAGCCTGGGCTGGTCGCTAGTAGGCCTTCATAGTCTCCTCCTGTCATAGACCCTGATGTGGCCCATCAGTGGCAGAGCCAGTACCCAGGGCTGGCTGCCAGAGCTGCCCTCCTAGACAATGCCCTTCCCAGAGAATCTACATTTTGCCAGAGAGCAAAGAGGTTCCTTTCATTCTTTTAAAGTCTTTTGCTGTCGTCTCTATTGTCAAAGACTTTTATATTGGTTTTCAGAGACAGGGTTTCTCTGTGTATTTCCTGGCTATCCTGGAACTCTGTAGACCAAGCTGGCCTCAAACTCAGAGAACCCTCTGCCTTTGCCTCCTGGGTGCTGGGATTAAAAGTGTGTGCCTCTACGAGCTGGCTCAAAGACAGTACACAGTACACAGTTCCTCCATTACACAGTAAATGGAGGAACTGCTCTCTGCTGGGAGATCTGTCTGCAGTCCCTCCTGGAGCTCAGTTTACCCTTCAAATGCCCGCTACCACCACCACACACACACACCTCCAGATGATATCTTGTGCCTAGCTGGGAAAATGGTTTCTAGCCTGTGGGGCTGATAAGAGAGCAGACATTAAGCAGGGTCTGCTGTCCCCTCACAGGCTCCAACAGGAGGAGGGACCACAAGAATGTCAGAATCAAGAAGCCAGACTACAAAGTGGCCTACGTGCAGCTGGTGAGTGATAATAGCCCTGTTTCTGCTCATTTTCACATCTGCGTCCCTGGGGCTGTTTGTGCAATGTACTCCACCCAGACCTGGAGACCTGGGGAGGGGAGGAGTCCAGGTCAGAGTGCAGCTCAGCAGAGCAGAGCACCTCTGCTGAGCTCAGGAAGTCTATTCCTGATTTTGTGTTAAAGGCCCATGTCTTGTCCTCATGTTTGGTGAACACAGAAATCAGAGGATGAATGTGCCAAGCCACAGCTCTGTGAGAACCTGGCCTTGGACAGATCCTGGGCCTGATGGAGAGTTTATGTTCCCCTTGGAACCCCATGCAGTGAAGAGGTTGAGATCTCTGTCATTCCTCTGTTAATCTAATCGTGACAGTGCTTATGTGAGTACAGGCACCAAAGCCACTTCACTTCATTCTTGCTTGGGGTCCACAGAGAGGAATCCTAGCCTGGGCCTTTATTCACTGAGATACAGACTTGCCAAGAGAGAGCCACATTTTTCTCTTGCCTCTATACCTGACCCGCTGGCATTGAGAGCAGATTTTAAACCACCCAGTGCTCTTTGGTCTCAAGTCTCTGGACAGAAACTACTTTGGCCTCTGGGAATCTTGCAAGCAAGACTCCCCTAGGCTGGGTCCATTAACTAGGCCCCTAGTGCTTGAACCTCACAGGGGGGCTTCCTTCAATTTCTCCAGTTTCAGTGTCAACAGTCCTCCAGGGAGCCCAAGCCTCCACAGCTGGCCACTAGATGGCAGTCATGCTATTGAGAATGGGCTCCTCCCACCCGCCAGGGCTGGATGGCTGTTTATTCAAAGACCCTGTGGGGGGGGACACAGCTTTGCTGAAGAAAGAGCCACAGTTGTTCTAAACTTAGCCCAATATTTGCTATGCATAAAATCAACCAATGCAGGTGGGAAAAGAAGGCTTGGGCCCTCTGAAGGCTTGTGTGTGTGAATGTGTGTGTCTCTGTCACCCATCTTTCTCTGTCAAGGCCTACGGGGCCACATCCATATGCTGGCCTTTGCCACAAGTCACTTCAGAGACAGCTATGGTTACAAGTGGCTTTTGAGACATCTGAGCCCCTACGTTCTCCCGTTCCCCAGCCCCACCACACTCATGAAAGCTGGACTCAGTGGTTCTTAGATCTGGCAACTGCAGCTGCCACCAGACATGTCTACCTTCCTCTGTGAAATCATGATAAATGGGGACCCATCGTGTCCCCACTGGGCCAGGTTCCTCAGCCAGGATTAAAATTTGTAACGCACCCCCTTCCCAGCTCCAGCCTAGAAATGGTTTGTGTTTGGCTGTATCCGCAAAGACTGTCTTTGTCTTCTACCATGTCCTGTGGGGAGTGAGGGGCTTCTGGTAACTGCATTGTGAGGCTCAGGAAGGGGCAACCAGAGAAAGAGAGAGACAGTTCATTGTGAGTGTGGAAGGGGAAAGGCGGGTCCCACGTGGTGGGCGTCCACATTTTTCTTCTGACAACCTGATAAACATCTTTTTGGTCGGTGGGGAGGGAGCCTTAGCAAGCTCTCAGTCCCCACATAACAAAAAGAGCATTGACCGTGTTTACACAGAATGGTGTTTGACTGAGTGGTGCACACAGGCCATGAGCCCTTGGCTCCAGAATAAATGCTGCGGGCAGGCACAGTCCAGCCCAACAATGGCCCTCGGGGCCCTAGGATTACTGGCGTCAGGAGTCAGGACTGGCTTCTCCACTTTTCCCCCTGGCCTTTCTTTCTTTCCTGCCTTGGGCCCCTCAAAACCGGCTCTCCCTCCTTGGAGATGGGTGGGTACATTTTTTTTAAAGTATGAAGTAATTATCTCTAGAGATATCCCTCAAAGAAGTCATGCTGGTACCCATAGACGGTGATGCGGGTCCCTTAGGGGTTGCATCTGCTTCTGCTCTTTCCCAACACCACCCCCATTGCACAGGCTACAGGCTGTCTTTTGTCTCTGGGCCTTAGGCTGTCATTTTGGCTTTCATCTGCCACCAAAGCCAGCAGTCAGTTCTAGATGGGCAGTCAGCTCTGCTTATTAGCTGCTGCCTCCCCATTTTGTTTTTGAAACGTGGTCTCCTGCCTTGCCATTTTGTTTTTGAAATGTGGTCTCCTGCATCTCAGACTATCCTTGAACTCCTTGTGAAGCCAAGGATGACTTTGAATTTCTGATTCTCTTGCCTCCAACTCCTCAGTGCTAAGATTATAGGCTCAAACAACACCAAGTTCCTGTGGATCAGACCCTGGGCCTCATGTGTGCTAGGCAAGAACTCTACCAACTGCGCTACATGCCCAGCCCCAAAACAAGAGTCTTTGAGGGCCTCTGACTGAACTTACTGAGGTCCCAGGTTCAGAATTCTCTATTTGTCCACCTAGGAGACATGAGGTAACAGCAGAAGGGGTCTCTACTCCAAGGTGGGCTCTTTTGTACCCCTTCCCTCTAACATCTTTTGTCTTGGAGATGGTAGCAAAGGCTGCAAGTGAGCCTCTCAGCCCTGTATGTGCTTAGGGCCTTGTAGAGCTGGCTTTCTTCCCCCTCCCAGGGCCTTCACTGGTGCTGGTCCACGTGCTTGGGGCCCCAGGCTGGGATGTGGCCATGCTGACACACTCTGAACTTCTAGTGAAAGACGTAAAAGCAGTTAATTTGTAAAGCCGAGCTTGATTTATAGACTGCTGCGTATGTAGGTTTCTGTGTATGTTGTGTGCATTTTATTTGCCAAGTTCGGAGCCTGGAGGAGGGCGGCCTTTAATGTGGCTGAAGGCCTTTAGATATTTTGGATGGAAAAAGTTTTAGCATGGCACCAGACGTCATTTGTGTCCTGTTTTTCTGCTCCTAGTTCCTGCCCCCCGTTCCACCCGCTGCCGCCTAGTAAATGGGCCTTTGCTGGACTGCTTTTAACGAGCCCCGGGCTGGTGCAGACCCCTGTAAAGAGATAATGTCCATGAAAAGGTCCATTGTCCTGGTAATAGCCTGCTGCTGATAGATAAAGGTTGGAGGGCTGGCCTGTAAGGTGTTTGTTTTCCCAGCAGGAACCCTGCCTAGAGACACTGGCGGCTCATCATCCTGTTGTTTGTCATCCAGGGTCCAGGATTGCTAGCAACTAAGCATTAAGGCCCCGAGTGTGAGAGGAAGGCAAGCTTTAAGCTCTCAACTAAGCCCCTGTTTCTCTTCCCCAGGCCCATGGGCAGACCTTCACCTTCCCAGATCTTTTTCCAGAGAAAAAGCCCAGTCCTGCAGACCCTCTGGAAGAGGAGCTACAGCAGCAGAGGCAGAGCAGCGACCCACGGTGCCCTGGTATCCCTTCCTGGTTTGGCCTATGACCTGTGACAGCAGGGATCACAGACCTAGCGCACACAGTGGTTCTGACAAACCCCAATAAAAATCCTTTGTGGAGAAAGAACTGGGAGACAGTCTGCCTTCTGTAGTGGGTACAGCTCTGGGTCTCTGACACCTGTGCTGTAGAAGACTTGGCTGTGGGTAGAGTCTGAGGCCAGTTAGCCAGAGACAGCAGTGTAAACATTTGTACCTGACAGGATAGCTCAAGGTGACACAGCAGAGGCCTGATGCCAGGCAGGCGGGTAAGCCCCCGGAAACAGTCCAAGATTGCAGTCCTCATTGTGGGGATGGGGGACGGGCTGGGAGGGAATCGCCTGTCCAGACAGGTTTTGGTGTGATACAATAGCAGGAAGGACCAGAGAGGGATGGTGAGCAGGAAGGATGTTGAAGGGCATGAGGGAAATCAGGCAGATCTGCAGGCTCCAGGGACTCTGTCATTGCAGGGAGATAGCCAGGCCACCATGACCAGAGGCTATGGGTGATGAGACATGAAAGAGCCCCTTGGAGCCAGTGTGACTATGGGGATGGAGGTTCACAGAGATTACAAGGAGCAAAGGCCCAGCAGGGTTGATTGCCAGATAAAGATAATTACCTTGAAGCCTGGAGATCTGAGTTTGATCCCCAGAATTGACGTAAAATGGATGGACAGAGCAGAGTTCACGAAATTTTCCTCTGATTTCAACACACATGCCCACCCAAACCCGCCATGCATATACAGACAAGAATTTTAAAGATTTTAGAGGAACAAAGTCCTTTAGTTGGGTTGACTAGAATCATGAGGATGTGTGTCAATTATTTTTCAGCATTGATGCTTGACATTTTGTGTGTGTGTGGGGGGGTGGTGGTAGTTTGGTTTTTGTTTTTTGAGACAGAGTTTCTCTGTGTAGCTTTGGCTGTTCTAGAACTCACTTTGTAAACCAGCTTGGCCTCATACTCAAAGATCTGCCTGTCTCTGCCTCTTGAGTGCTGAGATTCAAAGTATGCACAACTGTTCTCAGCCTGAGTTCGTGTTTGTGACTGTGTCTGTATATGACTGTCAAGGTGTCAAGGAGTCTGCCATTTTACTGACTGACTATATTGTTCTGTAAATGAAGTATCTCTGACTATGTCCAGTATTGTGTGTGTTACTATATCCGATTGCTGATTGTACAACTGTGTCTCAGTGTATGTGTGTGATCCTGAGAATGTGATTGTGGGATTTTCTTTTCTTTCTTTCTTTCTTTTTTTTTTTTTTTTTTTTTGTCTTTTTGGTTTTTGAGAGGTTTCTCTGTGTAGCGTTGGCTGTCCTGAAACGAACTCTGTAGACCAGGCTAGCCTCGAACTCAAAGAGATCCGCCTGCCTCTGCTAGGAGTAAAGACATGCACCACCACTACCCGGCTGAGACTATCACTGTGTTTTATTACACGTTTCAGTATGTCCGAGTACGTGTCTGTGATTGTATGTGTCAGTGTGTGTATGTGTGTCTGTGACTGTCTTGAGTATGTGACTTTGTGTGTTAGTGTGTATATTTGTAGTTGTATGTCAAACTATGTGCCAGTGTGTATGAGTGACTGTCTCAGTCACATATGAGACAGTGACTGTCTCAGTATATGTGTTTGAATGTGTCTGTGACTGTCACTGTCTTAAGTGTGTCAGTGTGTGGGGGGGGACTATCTCAGTTTTTGTGCGTCTGGGTGTGCAGTTGTGCCTCAGTGTGTATGTGCATGTGTCTTTTTAAGTGTGTGTGGTTGTGATTATGACTGTTTCAGTGTTTCTGATTATAAGTGTGCCTTTATGTGAAATTTAATTCTAAGGAGGAAGTTTGCTTAGAGATTTGGGTCATGGTATCACCAGGGATAGCCTAGTCTCACCACTCATTTGTCCCTGTGGTATCTTACCCCTGTCTCTGGGTGTCTGCCTGCCTGGATTTGGAATCCATGCACTGCAACATGGCTCTGCTGTGGCCTGTGGGTTCTGAGCAGGGCCTGGGGGCCCTTGAGATGGAATCAGTGCTCAGCCCCACCCCCACTGGAGCGCAAAGGCAGCCTGGAAGGGGGGGGCGCTGGCGGAGGCTGAAGGCCAGCAAAAGCACCCTTCAAGTGTTGATTTAGAGGATGGGGAAGGTCAGGAAGTGGGCAAGAGAACTGTATTTTCCTTAGAGAAATAATTCATGGGGCCCCGGGCACAGAGGACCCTCAGTGTTGGGGGAGGAGGAATCCCATTTTTCACGCCGCCTGCACAAGGAACTGCTCACAACCTCCACAGGCACAGGCAGCCCTGAGGGCCAAGGTCACCCTTCATCATGTCCTGCTGGCTGCCACAGTCCCCCACCAGCTTTGCCCCTGTCACACACACCCCTACCACCCCCACCATGGCCCTCACAGGCTCAGGCCACAGCCTACTCTTTGAGCCAGGGAAGGAGGCAGGGGCCTCCAGCTCCTGGTGCCTGCTTCCCCCATATCCTGGAAGCTCTCTGAGTAGGGGATCTGGGGTGCCCTGGATGCAGTAGTTATTTCAGTCTAGAGTCAAGTCACCTATAGTAAGGCAGCCTTGGTGGACAAATGGCCATAGACATGGAGACAGAGTCACCTGCCTCCTTGTTGCGAGAACCCTCTGCCATCTCTACTTGGCGCACATAAGCCCACTAACTCCAGGGTCACCGTGTAAGGAATAGTCTCAACGGGGACCCTTCTGTGCTCCTGTAAGCCCACAGGCTGAGTCCCAAAGCATATGATAATGATAGGGTGACAGACGGCAGGGGTGAGCTACTACCACAGGCTCATGTGCAAATGTACATGTGTACACACACACACACACACACACATGCACATCTCGCTAGCCACAGAGAGTAACCCACTTTTGATCCCAGTCTGGCTGGTAGAGCTTGAGATGATCGATCGCCTGCCCCAGTCACTCAAGGAATGCTGAAGCTTCCCTATCCCCCTCTGGTTTCTCTGGCCTGCGAGGCTTATCACTGAGGCGTGCTTATTGCCTGGCTGATTGAAACTGGTACAAAAGCCCAGCCCTGCTCACCACACCACGGATGTGCACTGAGAAGTCCATAGAGCACCTGGGATGGGGCACTCTGGACGGCAGGACATGGGCTGCCTACAACCTCAGGCACACACTGTTCTCTGAGAAGAGCTGGCTAGGCATCCCCTCTCCAACCCACACAACCTGCAGGTCCCCCTTCTCATCTGAAGTGACAGGAGGGAAAGGACTAACCAGGTTCATTTCTGTTCCCTAGTAAGGACTCCAGGGGCCGGCTTCTTTCTTTTTCTTTTTCCTTCCTTCCTTCCTTCCTTCCTTCCTTCCTTCCTTCCTTCCTTCCTTCCTTCCTTCCTTCCTTCCTTCCTTTCTTTCTTTCTTTCTTTTTTTTTTTCAAGACAGGGTTTCACTGGGTAGTCTTGGCTGTCCTGGACTTGATTTGTAGACCAGGCTGGCCACAAACTCACAGAGATCTGCCTGCTTCTTCCTCTCCAAGTGCTAGGATTACAGGTGTGCGTCATCACACCCGGCTCAGGCTGCCTTTTACTTTAAACTACATTGGTTGGGCTAGAGAAATGGCTCAGCAAGTAAGAGTACACACTGCTCTTGTAGAAGACATGGGTTTGGTTCCCACCAGCCATGTCAGAAGTCTCACACCAGCATCCAGCTCCAGCTCCAGGGTGAGCCCATGCCTCTGAGTTATGTGAGGATTCACTCGTGCACCCACCCCACACAGAGATGCACACGTAGACACATATTAAAACTCTTTAGAATAAAGTAAAATTACATTTTCTTATTTATTGTACGTGAAGGGGTGTGGAGATCAAAGGGCACATTTCAGGAGCCCATTCTCTACTTCTAGGGCATCAAACTGAGCTCAGCAGGTGTGGTGGCAGGTGGCTTCGCCTCTGAAGCCACCTTTTCCCCAGCCCCGTCATTTCTGACTTTCAAACAGATTTACGGAGGTATGCTTTGTAGATTGTACTTCAGTGTGTGGGACAGTGGCTTTCAGTGCCTTCCCCACCTGTCTTTTATCCTCCTTAGCCACAGGCACCTGCATCTTTCTGTCTCCTGCCCCTATGGATGAGGTAACTCACATGGGTGATGTTACTGAAGATCTGCCTTTCCCATGGCTGATTCCAATCTTCAAACAATACCTTCAAGGTCCATCCACGCTGTGCAGAGGGCAAGATTTTTCTCCTTTTAAGGACTGAGTAGTAGTCTGTGGTATGGGTAGACTTTTGTTGTCTGTTTTTTGATGTCTCGGTGGGCTCATGAATTATTTCCACCATCTAGCCCTTGTGACTGATGCTACTACTCAAATTGGTGTGTGCATGTGTTTTTGTTCCTCCTGAGAGAACTGTTCATTCTTGGCCTCGGTGGACTCATGTGCCATGGCTGCAGTGAGCAGGGTTTCTTCCCTGACACCCTCCTTGTCTCTAGGCTTGCGCCCGCTTGTCCAGATGCTGCTCCAGTCATGGGCCTCCTCAAGCCTCACTCTCAGATCAAGCTTCAGGAGACAGCAGGATTCCTGCATGAGGTTGCAGAGGTGGCTGATGGGCACACAGGGTCATTACCCCAACTCTGTACCCAGTTGTGAAGAGTATTCTCCTGGGTCTGGGGAAATGGCTCTGTGAATATAAAGTACTTGCTGTGCAAACATGAGGACCCGAGTGAGCTCTCTGAAACTTCTGCAAAAAGCTAGGCATGCTAGAACTTGTATTCCTAGTGCTAAGGATGTAGGATACCTAAGGCTCTGCTGGCCTGGCCCCCTAAATTAATAGGAGAGTGCTAGGTCCCAGTGAAAGAAAAAAAAAAAAGCTGGACATCTCTCTTCTGAGGAATGACACCTGAGGTTGACCTCTGACCTCCGTACACATGTACGGACATGTACTCACACACAAAGAATTGTTCTCCTATAATCTGTCTTACACATCCTAGTTTTCAGGACTCTTGACATAGCCTGTGCTGCCTTTCTTTGGTGGGGGTTGTACAGTTTCTTTCTAGCACTTTCTGCCCCTGCTCCTCCCTCAGGCATATAGTTTCCAGAGACAAAAGAAGAAGAGCCTCACTGGGACCTTGTTTGATTCCCACCAGCTCAGCCTGGCAGAAGTGAGGCCGCTGAGGGACCAATAGACCTCCATTTCACCCAGGCCTTAGAAGAACACCACCTCCAGCCCTTGCCGTGAGGAACCTGCTTAGTGTCTGCATTCGTCACTCCCTATCTGAGCTCACCCCCCAGCACCAATCCCCCAAATGGCTTCATTATTTCTTTGTAAGTAAGGTTTTTCTGTTGCTGCCACATCTGGCTTTGATTGGCTCCAACCTCTGAGGGTTCTGCTGTTATGGCCGATGAAGGAAGCTGCCCTAGTCCTGCACATGTACACACACACACACACACACACACACACACACACACACACACACCACTCCAGATAGACCCTGTCCTATGCTCTCACATACATCTGCAACCTGCTACTTCATCAGATGGCTGTGCATGGTAGGCCACCTGCTGAAGTAGGAATCAGCCTTTGTAGACTTGGGGCCTTGAAGGTTCACCCTAGGCTAATTTGTACCCTTCCTCACCCTGTCATGCCTTCAGAAGTGTCCCCACCCTTAGAACTAGGCTGCCACAGCGCTTTCCCTTTCAGAGAGGAATAAGATGTTGGAAGTGTCTATTGCTTCTACACACAAGTCATGGTGTGAGGTGAGGTGAGGTAGGGCCTCTGTCTGCCTGTACTGGGGTTGTGTGTATGTTTACCACCACAGCAGATGCTTCTGCAAGGAGGAAGGTCCTGGGGAAGAGGCCTCTTCTGTGAAGCTAGAGCCTGGGAAAGTGGTAAGCCTTCTGAATCCAGCTGTAACACCCACTCTGGGCCACAGCTTCCCAACTGGACACTTGTTCCACATGGAACCGCACAGGTGCCCTGAACTCACCAACTCTTTCTGAGGCCAGGCCTGATTCAGGACCTCCAATAGGCAGAACTGGGTCTCTCCTTCCTCTGGCTGTATTTAAAGCAGCAGTCTTCCTTCTCATAGAGGGCCTCCAGCCCTAGTCTCCTGGCATATTTGAGCCCACCCTTTCTTTACCTGCCACAGGGGAGTAACCCCAGGGCCCTGAGGGGCAGAGTGTCTTCTCTTAGGTTTTGTGGGTGCCTGCACCAACTGTGAAGGGAGCAGTGCAGTGTGCCTAACGCTGGAATAAGCTTCCGGGGGGGTGGGTAGACACTAGAACAGAGACTGCTGTGTGATGGGGTCGGGGGTCTGTGTGTCTGTTTCCCTCTGCTTACTCTTCTGTGTGCAAGGCTAGCCGCTCTCCCTGGGTACGTGTATTTGGTGCCTGGGGCTAGCCACCTTCCCATCCCTCTGTTGACCACTGGACCGTTGCCTGTTCTTTCAGGGCTGCTCTTGATTAGTTCAGTTCACCAGTCAAACCTTGTATAACACTCAGTACAGTGGTTCTCCACCTCCCTAATGTTGTGGTGACCCCCAACTGTAATATTATTTTGGTTGCTACATCTTAACTATGATTTTGCTACCGAGTGGTATCTCAGTTTCTGAGACCATTCGGAAATATTTGTTTTCTGATGGTTGCAACCCACAGGTTGAGAACAGCTGATTTAATGGGTCAAGCTTAAAAAAATTAGGGTGCATTCGTTGGGTCTCCATCACAGGCTGGATTTGTAGGAGTTTGCCCATGGGACCTAGGAGGTTGGACAGTGAAAATGTGAAAGGTCACTAGGAAGGGATCTGACCTCTGTTCCCAGAACTCAAAAAAGAATGTCCTGGGGGTGTTGTTGGGACCTGGTGGGCAAATTCTCAAACTCCGTCCATGTCTGCCACTTTCCTGCAATAGCCCAGATCCAGGGTCTCCCAGGCTGGCCTCTAGGAGTGAGAGTCTGAACTTGGCGCTTGCAGTGGTGGGGACCCCTCTCTTTCAAGTTCCCAGCAGCCCCAGGACTGAGACCGGGGAAAGCTGCAGCTCAGGAGAACAAGGTGCTCCCCCCACCTCCTTTCCCTTTCTACCTTCACTTTATGAAGTGTTTGGAATTCCATGGGCCAAACAGCTGGACGCTCCCTACCCCAGTTCTCCCTGGGACCTCAGCGGCGGCTAGGACCTTAAATAATTCTTATAAAAACCATGTCAGCCCCAAACTGTGTGACACCTGATTTGTAGCACTCATAAAACTCCAAGCCTGCTGCCAGAGAGGGGGGAGGGCTGAGCCCAGCACATAGAGGCCTCATTTCCCGCCAGTGTGTGTATAAGTGTGTTCACAAGTGACTGAGGGATGCCCTGGGGGGAGGGTCACCCCAAACAGTGAGACCCTTCAGCTCAGGTCTCACTCCATGTTTACCACCCCCATCAGAGACAGATGGTCCTACTCAGTCCCTACAAAGTCTCAAAGGCTTACTTTGACTAGCCTGGGGTGGCTCACTGCTCCATGAGGCACAGCCATGGCCAGAGGAGGCCAAGATGGCTGCAGAGATCAAAGGAGCTAACCAGAGTGACAGTCTGCCTAGGAAGAGGCATGATGATGGGGGCAGCTTGTGCTGATGGATAGACAGCCTTGGGAAATGGAAAAGAGGCTTGCTGACCTAGCAGTTACTCTGAATAAGCCCCAAGAGGGAACAAGGGGCTGGCTTGCAGGATACTGGAGATTGGGCCTGTGGCCTCCCAAGCTCTGAAAGAATATCCTGTTCAAGTGAGTGAAGATCCCTTAGACCTGGGCTATATCATATCTGTCTGTGAAAGTTTCCAGCAGGCCCCAAATGATTAGAAAAAGAGCATATTGGTCAGAGAATCCAGCCTCAGGCCTACAGATGCTCAGGTAACCCTGGGAATAACCTAACTTCACAGACCATCCCATGGACCCAAAGGGAACATCCTCCCCCAGCAAGGGAACAAGAGCCCTTAGCATCCTCCCCAGGTGGCAGTCAGGCTGGTCCCAGGCCAGTCGGGTCATCAGGTCTGGATAATAAGCCTTGTGCAGGCTGCAGGCAGGATGAGAGGCTCCTGGGTAGGGGGTGTCGTTAAAGCCCCAGATCAAAGGGCCTGGAAACAGCTCATTAGGAAAGCCGGCCAGGCGGCAGGCACAGACAGGGTCTGCTGTTCCTGTGCTTTGCCTTTGCTGGAAGAGAAGGCCCAACCCTCCCCCATCTCCCTATTGGACCACAGATTACCTCCTGGAGCTTTGAGCAGTTCAGGGTGGTCCCCCGTGCTCCCATCTTGCCACCCCTCAGCTGTCATCTCTCAGTTTCTGAGGACACATGCTAGACCATTGGGACCTGTCCTAAAAGCCCTTATGAAGGTTTATGGAACACCCTATGTATCCTCAAAGGTGGAAATGATACCCCCTACTCTTCCCGACTCCTGGGCCTTGCATCTAGTGCAAGTGTGTGACTGAAGTCAGCAGTCACAAACTGAGTGTTTGACACAACTATAAGCACCACACTTAGAAAGTTCAAGACCAGCTTAGGCTACATGGTGAGACCACCATCTAAAAAAAACTAAAGAAAACAAAATAGCCAAAACCCAAAATCTAGGCAGAGTGTTCTCATTGCTTCAGTGAACATTGGAGCTGTTGGAGGGCAAGAGTAGACAAAAGGGGCTTCTGGGAGGGAAACATGACCTAAGTCATCCAGTTCCCACTCTAAGGCCATGCTGGCCTTGTGACTGAGGTCCTTCACTATAGCTTCCTTTACATAAAATGTGTCACAGAGGCCAGATATGGTGAGGTAGGCCTGTAATCTCAGCACCTGGGAGATGGATGCAAGAATGAAGAGTTTGAGGCCAGCCTCCCTTTCATTGTGATTTTAAAGACAGTGTAGGTTACATGAGACATTGTCTCAAAACAAAACAGTAAGCAGCAATAATTACAAAAAAAGCATATTATAGACTGGGCATGTAGCATAGTTAATAGAGCACTTGCCTGGCATATAACAGTTCCTGTGTTCGGTCTCTAGTGTTGTTCAAACCAAACCTAAGCATATGGCATTATAATGCCAGCCACATGGGGTCCTGGCTGGCACAAGAACAATAATGGGGTGATCTATTCCCAGGAGTCTAATCTGCCTAATGCCCAGCCCCTGTCCTCTGTCCCAGTGGATCCAGAAGTTAGGCAGAGCCTTAACGTGTTGCTGCCTAGCCTGGTCCCTGTCCCTTCCTCCCAGTGGCCACGGTGTGGCAGAGTGTGGCCAGGCATGGGCACCTCGTGGACAAACTGCTCTTCAAAGCTGGCACTGCTCCTGCTGGCATGGAAAGGGAGCCTCCCTTTGTGCCGGCCCAGACCCCGACCACGAGGTGGCGTGGCCAGCCTGCCCAGTCACCAAGACCAACTGAAGTGCCAACTGCAGTGATTCTATTTCCAGGATGGCCTCAGCTTTGGAAGAGCTGTAAATTCCGGTCCTTAAGGCCTATTCAGACCACTGGGACATCCCATTCCCTGAAGGAGGGTCCCAGGTCCCAAGGCACTCCACAACACTATGCAGCCCCCAAAACAGTCTCTCACTGGGCTGGAGGCAACCAGAAGGGCCCTGTGTCCAGGCAGTATCACTGTTCTGAAGCCAGCAGGGAACCTATGGAGGTCTTAGGGTCCTGCTAGGTCTGTTGTCTGGTGTTTGGGCTTCACCTTGACGTTCTCCACACCACTGGCCCTTGACTCTTTCTTAGAAGGTATCCCCTTCCTCAGCCTGTGGAAGTCCTATTGTTGGGACACAGGTACCCTGACTGTCAAACTCTGACTTCCCCTATGTCCCAAGTCAACTGAGTGACCTTGTGTGAGTAGCTTATGCCCATTTCAGAGGAAGGAGCAGTTGGCCTGGGGCCGGGAGTCCAGGGAACATTAGATCTGGGGGTCGGGGCAACATTGGGGCTCATGCTAAGTTGCAGTTGTGAATAAATGAGCCATAGAAAACTATGCCCAAAGAATGGGGCCACTTGCCCCAGAGACCAGAACCACACAGACCATTGGGCACTCTTGGATTTGAGGGACCCTCCAGAGACTGGGGTACCTTGGTGAACATTCTGAGTTTGTTTTTGTGTCCCTGGGATGTCCAGAATTTAGGCAGCCTAAATTCTGGAAGGGGCCTCCTAAAAATAAATCCCAGGCTCGAGGTCCAGCAGGCCCTCTGGGGTTAGGAGCAGCTGTTCTCCCCATCTTGGCCTGTCTTCACCTCCCAGAACATCCCCTGCCTGCTGGGCCCTGGGCCTCACCCGAGCTAAATCCTCCTTGGCCCCTCGGCCGGTACATAACGGGAAAAGTATGTGTTCTGAGCCTCCTTTGGGGTTTGAGGAGGACATGGCCACTTGTGCTGGGATAAAAGGAGCCAACAGCTGCCCAAGGAGAGTGATGAAGGATGCCAGGAATGTCCTTTATCCGAAAATATCGGATGGCCCTCGAGATGGCGGGAAGCCCGCCCCAGCCGTCCTCTGCTGAAATAGAAGTGCCTCTTGGAGTATTCACAGTTGCTCCCATCCATCAATATGGCCGCGCTCGGAATGGTGTTTTTTATTGCCAGACCTTGCAAGATTTTAGGAACTATTTCTTGGGACCCCTATGCTATAAAAACTGCAGGGGCTTCAGAAAGGGACTGAGAGGGGTCAGCTAACTCTCCAAGTCTGCTGTCTTACTCGTGACCTGGATAGGGAACAGGCCAAAGTTTCTTGCATGTTTCTGCTTCCTCACAATCTCTTTTTCTCACTTTAGGGTCCCTACCCTACAATGAACAAATATGAGGACCAAAGACCGGAAGGACCCCAGGATGTAGAGAAGCATTGTATGTAAGGGTGCCAGATAGAAACACCCTCCTTTGTGAAATTGTGGGGATGTAGTGGAAAAGGGCAGGGTGCTCCCATTTGGGAAACTAGACCTGGACTTAAGTGGCCAGAGGCTCCAAAGAGGGACAGGGTGACCAGGTGGGGACATTGGGGCTTAAGAGCTGGCGCCAGTCTGACGGACTTAGTCTGGCAAACCGAGCCACGTGCTTGCCTATGGAGATCATGGAATATTCTTGTTGAGTCTGGGAGGGCTGGGGCCAGTCCTGAGAGGGTACAGGGCACCTGACGCTGGCACAGGGCCCCCTGCACCATTCAGTCACCTCTGAGATATGATTCCTTCTTGGGCCTCTGTGTCATTGTCCTGGCAACACTGGGAGGGACAGGCAAACAGTAGCCCCAGGCCTATGATGTCTTCTTGGTGGAGTGGACAACAAGAGAGACATGGCCAAGTTTGGGAGAAACATATACTGGCTTTGTGAGGGTCCTGCCTGGCCATGTGTGCCCTGCCAATTTCTACCAAGTTAATATGTCAAGCAGAGCTATTGGGGTGTCAGTGTGGGGCTTCGGTGAGCGTGGCCTTCTTTCCAAGGGAAGATCAGGGTTCCCAGGATCTTGGGATCTTATAGAGAGCTATGTGGTCTCTCTCCCCACCCTAAGTTTTTTGTTTTTTGTTTCATTTTTGAGACAGGCTTTGAACTTGTTATATAGCTGAGGATGGCCTTGAACATCCCATTCTCTTGCGTCCACCTCTCCAGTTCTGAGATTACAGGCATGTGCCACCATGTCCAGTTAATGCAGTGCAGATCAAACCTAGGGTTTCATATATACTAGGCAATCACTCTACCTACTGAGCTATATCACCGGTCCCTTCCCCACTGAATTCTAGAGGGTCTGGGACAATTAATTCAAAGGAAATCACTCCTCTCCCCCTTTAGAGGTCTCTGTGTCCTGATTCCTTCTGTTAGACATAGGATCCCACTTGTTGGGGTGTCTGAGTCTTCATGAAGAGTGCTCGGCAGGGTCTCTGTGGGAGCTGGCCCTTAGGCTTGGGCCACCTGAAGGGGGCAGTAGAGGAGCAGGCATGCCCAGCTGGGCTCACTGCTTGGGGGGCCTCCTGCCCCCAAGCCAGGCCAGTTGGTTCCACATGGCGCCTTCCTCCGCCCCCACCCATGGAATGCTGCTGCAGAAGTGCAGGTCTGGCACAAACACACCCAGGGCCCCGCCAGGGCAGCCCACCCCCACCCCATACCTTCTGGCAGGGAGGTCTCAGGCTCTGTGCTCTCCTAGCCTGTTTTCTGATATTTTTCTGGGTGGGGAACAACCTAAATGAGTTGGGTCTGCTCACAGGGGATAGGAGGCTGAGGCAAGAGCCAGGAGTTTTCGGTTCTTTATCCTTAGGCATGGAGGCTCATGCCTAAGGATAAGGTAGTTCTTGATCTCCAGCATCTACACACAAGCCTTGGTGGGTCTGAGGGCTGTGTGCACCCAGGGCCACATGGTGGGTAGGGGCTAGTGGGAGCAATGGTGTCCCCAAGTCTTGACCAGTGATGGCGCTGCTGATCAGAAGGCAACAGGACATCTCCCTGCAGGAGAGGTCATACACCCTCCTGGCCTAGCTGCCCTTTGGAGCTTAGCTGTACTCAACCTGAGCCTTCCAGGACCCCAAATTAGTCTCTGAGGCTGCTGGTCAAGAGGCCATGGCGTCATTTGTGAAACTCGAGCTTCCTGGGGCAGAAGGGTCCTGCCCAAAGAAGGAGCGCCTGTGTACACAGAAGGCCAATAGCCTTCTAGAAGGCTCAAGTGTCCCCATTATGGATGTGCCCCCAAGGTGGCCTTCTTGCTGTTGCCTCCCCCCTCTCCCACCTCCCCACCCTGCAGCCTGTGTCTCACAGTCTCAGGCCCTGCCTCCCCGACTGCTTTCTGTGTTACAGGGATCAGGTTCCCCTCCTGGCCGTGTCTTATCTCTGGAAAAGCGATTACAGGGTTTCTACATTAAATTTTCAGCGTGAAGCTTTTTTGTATGAAGTTTGAAGTGCTTTTTTTTTTTTTTTTTTTTTTCAAATAACACCTGGAGAGGAAGGACACAAAAGAAGAATGTTGGCTCACAAAACTCTGGGCTGGGGGTGGCTGTCCTGCAACCCTGCCTCATTCAGCCCTTAGTGTCCCCCACTCTGAGCTGTTATAAGTTAACCCTCTCATGGCCTCCATTCCACCCTAAACCCGTATTTGCTATGGCTTATGGGCCATGGGCTGCAGAATCATGGGTCCTGAACCCTTCAATCATGCACCCCTCTACTGATCTTTTGCTTGGTGTGTGCAGTCTCCAGGCAGCCTGGCTCGCCTTTGCTGAAAGCTGAGCATGCCTGCTTGGACCTCGCTGGGTCTGAGTTGTCCTGTCTGCGGAGATTGGTAATGGCTGGGGCCTGCTGTTTTCCTCTCTTGGTAATTGAAGGGGCCACTTGGGAAATCTACTCTCAAGCTTGTCTGTTGGGTCATTTTGATTTGGGGATTTCCAAACATTGGGGCCATGAAAGGTCACCCCGCTGACCCCAGCCTGCCTCATTATGTCACAGCCAGATTGCTGTGGTACCTGATGGAATCCAGAAGGCCCAAGGGGTGGGAGGGCAGGCAGGCAGGAGGCTGAGGTGTGGGGGCAGGGCACTGGTTGGGCTGTGCACCAGGCCCAGCTCACCCCAATTCTAAGCAAAGTTGCCTTCCCAGTCTCCTATTGTCAGAAACATCAGCTCTGACACCCCAAGTCCCAGGCTGTGTGGGTCCTGCCAACTTTGCTCTGGGGCATCAGGTACCTGCCACTTGTCCTGACTTTCTAGGCCCTTGAATGAACTTTGCCCCCTGTCCAGTCTCTCACAACTGTCCTTAAGTCCCTCCCCACTGCTGTTGGATGAGTAGCTGCTTCTGTCCTAGTCCCCAGACCCCTAGCCCTTCTGCAAGCACCTTGGCACTTTCCAAGCCCCTCAAAGCCCCTGTGGACCCCTTCTGCAGCCCCTACACAGGACTGCAGGGATTTGCCTCCCAAGCCAAGTGAACAATTCTTTAAGCCACTCAGTCCTGTGTTCGGCATGTCTGTTTCTAGCATTTTGATGAGCGTCTGAAGGCTCCCTTTCTGCTCCACGTTGTAATTTCCTTGGGTGATTACTTCCCCGCACCAAAAGTACCCTTCCTCCAGGAGAGATGTGCAGCCTTGGGAAAAGACATCTATAAACTAGCAGAACCATGATTTCCTCTGGCCTCTCTCCTCTCCCAGTGACTTCCTTTCTCTCAGGGTATCAAAAATACATCCATGCCCGAACTGTCTGTCCTCTACATGCCCATTTATGAGCCACAGAAGATGCTGTCTGTGGCCATAGAGGGCAGCTGAGGGCACAAGCATGGCTTCCCCATGTGCTTGCTACCTGCTAGTTCTCAGCACATCAGCCACCCTATAGGCCCCTTCTCTGCCAGGACTTGGGTGAGTGGGACTACTTAGCCCCATCCTTGTTCTCCTAGAAGGAGCTAGTTGGCCCTGAAATCTAGCTTTCTTCCAGCGTGTTTCAGGGGTTGGAGTGTAATGTGGTGGAAGACCCATCCCTTCAGTTACTAAGAGAAATGCTCTTAAGGGCCTTGGAGGCTGAAGTGGGAGAGTAGCTAAAATGACCAGGGTGGAGGCATTGGAGAGGAGGGTAAATTTTTAACATCCTCCCCCAGTGACAGCCAGTAGCCCTGCTGAGCATCCAGGTCTTGCCCGTCCCCAGGTGCCCTGGAAATGGGAGATGGCTCAGCAGTGCCCAAGGCCAGGCACTGAGCACTGAGCTCCTTCCTGTCCCTTGGAGCCTGGCTTGACCCGTGGGGCTTAGCTGGTCAGCACTGTTCACAAACCTCACAAGTAGCAGTCAGAGGTTGGCCAGTGAGGCACGGCACTCTTTCAGGGACAGAGTTGGCCAAAGCCAGCGGGCTACCAAGGGCACTGTGTGCCAGACCCAGCCATGTTTCTCTTTTCTCCTCACCTTTGCGGCATCCAGCCTCCCTCCGTGCTTTGAGACTCCTTCACCTTCTCCTCTGCCTCTCTCTGACCTTCTTACCCACACAACCTTCCTGAAGGCCAGTGAAGGGCAAGATGGCTGAAGCACCGTCTATCCAGGAGCAGCTTGTTTTCTCTCTCTTCCAGCAGGGGCAGGCAAGCCCAGGGAGAAGGATATGCCCAATACCCCGTGGTAACCTTAACCCCAGAGGGTGGGATCTGGAGCCTGGCCGCAGCACCTCTTGGGAAGGGAATCTCTTGTTCAAGTAAGACCTTGATCGTCCTGGTGTGGCGGTTGGGTTAATCCTAGACCCCAAATCCATCTCCCTTGCTGCATCAAAGAATATCCATGACCAGCTACAAGTCCAGAGTCCAGTCCTATTCATGTCTTGGGATACAGTGGAACTCTGTGACCATACTGTAACAAGAGCAGTGGTGTTAGTTGCTTAACACTGCAACACAGTGGCCCTCAAGGTGAAGCAATGCCTATCTGCTCCCGGTGATCAGCATAAGGGTGATGCATGGGTCTCCCTCTGCTCACAGAGAGCCCGAAACCAGGGGACCAACATACTGGCACTGCCCAACTCCAAGACAAGACCTTCTCAGCTCACCCAAGCTTCTGTGGCCTGAGATGAAGCCTTTTCTTCAGCTTTTCAAATGGCAAAGCACCCTGTTTCTCTTCCCTGTGTCTAACCCCTCAGGGACATCCTCAAGCCAGAGTCACCTGGGCCACCATCTCCCTTCTGACTCTCCTGCCTTCATTTAAGGACGGACCAAAAGGGAGTGGAAAAACCCAAGAAGAAGGGAAAGAGGGGATGTTGGATTGATGAGGCCAGGGCTGGCCCAGCAGGTGAGACTACTTGAGGAAGGTGAATGGACTTTACAGGAGACAAGTGAACAACACTTAAAAGAAGGATTTTGGGAATAGTAAAGATAGAAACAGACCACGGGGAAGAAGTGGACTACAGAATGTGGTACCATTCCTGGACCTAAGTGGTAGTGTTAGGGGAGGGTGACATTCTGACATAAGGAGGGACAGAGAAAAGATCAGCACAATGAAGAAAGCCCAATTTGCCCAGAGGAGAAAGTGTTCTTCTGCTCCTGCTAGAGCCAGCCATCAAGATGGGCACCATTTTTTTTTTAAATGACCATGTGTTCTTCAGGGTGGAAGGTAGGAGAGAATGTTCAGCCACCCTGGGACCTGGAATGCTGAGAAGTTGGTAGCCAGTGTGCCCGGTACTGGACACCAAGACACAGGGCTAACAATTTCAGGAAGAAATGATATTTCTGTGTCTTGGGGGCGGTAGAAGGTAATCTATGTGCTTGTATGGGGTAAAGTGGGATGGATGGAACTGATCTGGGGGCTCCTGGGACATAGTTTTCCCTCCTGGAAGTCCCACCCAAAGGGCTGGAGGAGATGAGAGGGAAAGGAGGTCCTGAGGTAGTAGACACTGGGAAGGTTGTCTTGAGAAATGTCTGAAAAGGTAGAGCTCTAGGGATTGGGTCTGCCCATGGTTGGATAAGACCTGGCAGGAGTCTTATTTGGATGAAGGAGGCTTCATCTCAGAGGATTTAGTCAAGAAGAGGCATGAAGAGGGTCTAGGAACCTCGGCTGGTCTCTTTCCCCTGCCGTGTTCCAGGAGGTTCCTTGTACACAAGGTAGTCCCAGCACTCCCTCGGGTAGTGAGCCCCCATCTTGTCCCCTTTGGCTGATCCCATAGCACTCTCTGCTCTCTGGACATTGATTCTGGTGCAGATTGGATTGTCAGCCCACCCATCTCTGCTGGATTGATCTGGAGAGCGTTTGAAGAAAGCACACACACACACACACACACACAACCTCCCAAAATCCCACAAAGGCTTGTTGGTTATCTTAAGACCTAAAGGGGGGAGGGGAGGATAAAGGAAAGGAACAAAGATCAGATTCCTGTCTTCGATCCCCTTGAGCCTTCCAGTCTCTGAACTAATTATTTGCTTAGGTCAAAGCTCCCAGCCCGCTGGGCTCAAGGGGCCGGGGATTAGGGTGAGGGGCACAAGGCTCTTTCCGGATGAGATCTGCTTATCCCAAGGCCAATTGGTCTTCAGAGCAGAACAGTAGGGGCTGCTAGCTTGTCCTGGTACAGGGAGGCTTATCTACTCAAAGGGGCACCCTTCTGAGACTGGGGGCTGGGAGCGGCCCCTCTGTTTCCTATCTCCAGGCAAGCCAGGAGGAGGGGAAGAGATGGAATTAGATGGGGCTGGGGATTTGTCCTGATGTGGGAGGATCTCCTGGGACCATGACAAGACACTCAAGGCCTAAATATGCTGGGGGCTAGTGGGGAGGGTACCTTCTCTGCAGGAGAGGCTGTGGGTACTTGCAGCCCACAGAGCTGGATACTGGTAACTGCCTTCTGTGTGGCCATCCCAATGAGGCATTGCCTCCCACTGGATGCTCAGCCTTGATTGGCCCCTAGGAGAGTACTCAAGTCCTCAGAGACCCCCATTGGGCCCCTTCCTAGCCCTGCCATGCTGGGGACAGACCCCAAGATTCATTGAGGGATACTCTCTTCAGCTCCCAGAGCTCAACTGAATGTCTCAATACTGACCTGTCCTGAGCTGGTCAGCCAAGATGTAATGGTGGCCGTACTGGGTTCTGGACTGTAGTGGTCTTCAGCTTTGGTGCCAGGAGTTGAAAGAGGAGAGTTAGTTCTGAGAGATGTCCTTCTGCTTGGCCTTCATGTTCTTCTAGCCTTGACATGGCTTCATGCTGATCTCCATCCCTGTCTCATCCTTGATCATCTCTCTAAGACATGGGGACCCACAGTGGCTGCTCCCCCACAGTGGCCGGCTGGGAAAAGGCCCACAGTTCAGGGCACACAACGGGGCGGCCTGGGATTGGTCACTGCCTGAATGTCCCCGGACGGATGCCCGGGTGCCCTTGGGCAGCCTTCCTCTCGGACAGTCTGTCCAGGCTGGGGAAACCCTAAGCCAAAGGGATTAAGAAGAAGGGACACAATTGACTCTCCCTTGGCTGTGCTAATTTGTGCTTCATTTAGTGTATATTCACCCAGTGGGTCAAAACATGAAGGTGATGATGCTAGTGGTCCGCCAATGTCCCCTTGCTCAGGTCAACCTCCCACAGATGCCCAGCTCCGCCCTGCCCCACCCTGCCTTCCCTCTAGCAGCCACCTTGCAGATTCCTGTGGCTGCACAGGAGGGAACAGAGAGCCTGATCCCAGCTCCTGAATATACATAGAGATATACAGGGACTCTCAGTGTGGGTGTCCAAGTTAGTCTTAAAAGAACAGCAGGCTTGAGTCAAGACTCAAGGGTTTGGCTTAACCATCTACCCCAGATTCTGAACAGTGACAGATGCCCCCTCCCCCACCCTCATAATAGCCACTGCTTGATCAAAGTGGAGGCTTCACTCTGAGAACTGGTCTGAGGGTTAAGCTCATTCTTCCTTCATGGAAACCAAGTTGCTCTCTTGTAGTCTAAGGTTGTAGGTGGATGCTGGTGGGGTATTTGGGAGGAATACTCAGGGCCAAAGGACAGGTGGGAGAACTAGGATCTTGGGTTCCATGTTTTTCCACCCCTTTGCTGGCCCTTTAGTACCACCCCAGGCTCATCATTGGCTAGAAGCCTCCTGAGAGGCATCCTTCCGCTTGTGGACAGGGGCTGATCAGGGGGACAGGATCTTTCCTAGGTGGTCCTGTGGAGAGAATGCTCTAAACCCTTCTTACGTGTCAGTAACAGGGTGATGATGAAGGCCTTGTTCTTAAACATCCCAGGTCACTTTTGGGAGGGACAGAGGAACCTTAAGTGACAGGGAAGGAACAGAGCCTGACTTCCTGTCTCACCTCAGCCCCAAACTCCTTTTGACTTGCTCAGCCCCTGCCCAGTACTTCAGTCCCTTTCTTCTGGGGCTGAGCCTTCTGTGGATTTCTTTTTGGGTTCAGTGGTCCATCATGGCAGCAGAAGGCCCCAGTGTGCTGGCTGAAGTGTGGGGGTGGGGCAGCGCTCTCTCCTCTCTCCCCAAACTCAGACTGGACCACTTAAGAATAATGAGGTCCAGGTGTTCCCACGTGAGCCTCGATCCTTGCTGGCTGCCAGGCCAAGCCTCCACCCCTCCACCTCCCGCCAGGAGCAGCTAATGACAACCAGAGTTGGGAAGGTGTGACTCCCTAGCTGTCAGGGTTGTGCAGGGACCCTGGCCAGCAGGTGGGATCCAGGGCAGGACTGGGTCAGGTTGCAGGGCCTACTCTGCTGCTCAGTCTCCAGCACACAGCCTTAAGTTCTGCTGGCCATGGGCCTTTGTCTTGCCTCTCCTGGCCCTCAGTCCATCTAGTGCTCCCTGCCTGAGAGGTGAGATGAGGTCTAGTTCCTTCACCACACAGGACCACCTCTGCATCCATTCAACCCTGAGAGAGGAGAGTTATCAAGCTAGGAGACCTTGGAGTTGCAGCCAGGGAAGGAAGATATAACATCTAGATGCTGCCCAGCACTGGGCTCATGCCTGTTACCACTAAGTTGTGTGCTTGTTTGGCCTAGTCTGTTACATATCATGCCACAATAAAACAAAAGGCCTACAGCACCATATGAAGGAGTGAGTTTACAGAGGACAAGATTCATGCCTTCTGTCCTTGCATGTAGAATGGTGCCTCTCTGGTCATCTCTGGGGAGAATCAGGGTCTCTAGGTGTTCCCATGACCCCTCTGCTCTAGCCAGCAGACATGCTCTCTCTCCTCTCAGCCTTGGTACCTCTATGCCTAGCCTCCAGTTTCCTGGGTAAAGGAAGCTAACCAGACCTGGATAGGCCAGCAGTGGACATCTTGGCAAGATATGCAAGTGTGTGGTGTATAAAGGCTACCTGTCCATTGAGCATACAGAGACAGTGTCTTCAGTATATTTGGCTCTGTTAAAGAACCTTTCTTGTGTGTGTGTATTTGTGTAAGTCCAGGCAGGGCAGAGACAATGAAGAACTTCATTTAGAATTCAAAACCACAAGGAGAGGGCCCATGGAGAAAGGGTGGTTCAGTAAGTAGTCTGATGGTTCAGTAAGTAGTCAGTGGTCCCAGCTCAAGAAGACCTTTTGGCCACGTTGCTTGAGGATCCCACTGTGGCATGCAAAGGAAACTTTCTGCTTTATGTCATGAAATGGAGTGGAGAAAGAGGAAAGCAAAGACGGACATGGGATGTCAGGGCCTCAGGCAGGAAGGATCCGGTGGGGGTTCGATCTGGCTGCAGTGAGCGGGGGTGGGGGGGCAAAGGGCAGGCAGCAGGCGTGGGGGGCAGCTAGGGATCAAGGCTGGGCCTGTGGTGGGAAGAACAAAGGCTGAGGCCGATAATGACATGTGGGGCGGGCTCGAGGCAGGAGGGCAGCCCGGCCCCCACAGCCCACCAGGCTGTGAGCATTTCTACATCTAGTGATAAGTCAGTGGTTACACAGTTACAGGCTGACTGGGAGCGACCCCAGAGACGCCAGCCCGGCGGAGAGAATCCAGGAGAGGTTGGGGTCCAGGGTCTAGTCATGCCTACCACTCCCTCCTCCTGTTATCTTCAGTAAACCTTTCTTGTCTCTCCAGGCGGTCACCACGTGGCTCCTTGGCCACTTCTCACAGAGCCCAGACTGTGTCCTCCCCAAGGTCCTCCTGGACATGTGGGCATGGGGGCTGGGAATCATACAAATCCACAGTTTCTCATGCCCACGTGACTAGAGCTGCCCACCAGGCCTCTTTTGCCTCAGGGCTGTGGCCTGGTAGCCAGCTGGTGCCCAGGCCCAGAAGGGCATTATTCTGGTGCTAAGCCCTTCATGGAGAACATACAGTGTACTTGTATGGTGACTGAGCTGCCCAGAGACTCCTGGGGGTGGACTGGCTCTGCCCTAATGATGTATTGAGCAAAGCCTGAGCTGATGAACTGGTACCCATGCATAGAGCCAGGTAACTCCAGCACAGGCAGATGGGCATATTTGGCAGAGTCTGTAGCCAGCAGGACACAAGTGCAGCTGAGGCTCCCATCTGCCTCTCCCTAGGGCACATGGAGGCCAGAAATCCAGGCAGAGTGGAATGGGGGCTACTGGCAAAAAAAAAAAAAAAAAAGTCTCTGAGTAGCTTTCCTTTACAGCTTTCCCACGAAAGGCTGGTAATTGGGGCTCTTCTCCATGGCACCCCCACACCTCACAGCTGCCTGGGCACAGCCAGCTGCTGCTCCATCCACTCCGTGTTGGATGAAGCCCCGCCTGGAGATGGTGTCTGTGTTGATGCAGTGCTGTCTCTTTCCCATGGCTGGGATTTGGGGTGGCTGGGGCAAGGAGGAATTTGAGGAGGAAATAGCAGCAGCCTGAGAATTTTGAAAATGTGTCCAATCGCCTGGGCTCCTGGGAAGAAGCAGACAGGAGGATTAGGAGTGGGGGACAACATTGTCCTGGGTGGGCTATAGCTGGTGGGGAGACTGAGTGTCCAGCAGGAGAAGGGGCCCTCACCACAAAGGCCAGCAGCTGTCCTCATCCTTCAGACAGTCACCCCTCCTTCCAGCAACTAATCAAAGACCTTCAGCCCCCCTGCTGAGCCAGATTACAGTCTCAGAGTTTGCCACACCTTGCAGATGACTTGAGACAAGGCTCCTTGCTAGGTTTCTCATCCCCACTTGCAAAATGGAGCTCAGTGTGAGTCCACTGTAACCAATAGCTGCCTAGGGATCCCTTCAGTCACCTTCGGTGCTAGCTGCATCTTCTGTGCCACCTGCTTTTGTGGGGCCTGGGTGTCTATGAATTTAACTTACTTGACTCTTGCAAGGGTATGGTTTGTGAACAGGAGTAGGTGACATTGGGGGCTTCTCTCTGATGCCTGGTGGGTCTGGTCCTTGAGAATCCTGGGGAACAGCAACTGTCTTTGCCTTTTGGAATTGGCTGACAGGTCCACTCTGGCCCCCCTAGGTTAAGCCCTCCACGGTGGATTACAGTGGTTATCCACACCAAGGAGCATGGGCTCCAGAAAGCCTAGCAGCTGCTCTAAGGGGCTGAGGGGCCACAGGGACTGGAGCACCTCCTCCATTCTGTAACCCTCCTTCCCCCACTGCCTGCAGTATACCTCTCTGTCCCATGGTACTTCCTCTCACATCTACCCCTCCTCAAGGATAGGCCAGGCCCAGGGTTCTGCCGATGTTAGTTGGGTAAATGGAGTCATCTCCTGGCAGCCTGATTCCCTTGCTTGGGGATGATGGGATTACAGAACCCCTCCCCAACCCATCCTTTCCAGGTCCAGGGCAATTAGCAGCAGTGTGGAGGCGGAAAATCGCAAATCATGCTGCCAGGGCCAGACAGGCTGATCATGCACAGAGGCTCCAAGTGCCCCAGAATGAAGGACTCTACAAGTTTCCCTGGGGTGAGGGGCCTGTCTCAGTTGGGACCAAATGGACAGATGCTGAGCTGGCTTTTGGCCAGGAGGGCAGCAGAGCTTGACGGAGCCGGCAGAGGGGCCATGGCTGGCCCCTGACCCTTGGCCTGGCCTCTGCTCAGTTAAGTTTGCAGAGGGGGACACTGTATGTAAAGAGAGGCCCAGGTGATAAGGATTCCGGGTCATTGACGTCTGTTCTATGACCCTCACTGGACTCAGATCCCTGCTGACCCCACAGCCCCCTGCCCCCTCCAACTGTTATCTCACTCTTCTGGAACATTCTCAGATCTCTGGGAAATGTTTGTGGTTGTCTACCATGTAGGTGGGCTTAGCACCCTTTTTCCTGAGGATAGAGCTGAATCAGGGTCTTTTCCTAGAATGTTGGGTTTCCCTGGGACTCCCACACAGTCTCTTCCCCCTGTCACCTCCTCCTCCTGAGCTTGGGTCTGCTGCTCCAAGAGGCTTCCCCACTGGTGGGCTCTACAGGGGCCCACACCTGTTTGTCCTCTTTGTGTCTAGGCATAGGTTAAGAACCCTCAGATGTGAGTGAAGACCCCAAATGGTCCTATTCTGTCAATGGATTGTGCTAGATGCTCCCATAAAGGACTTCAGCATGGGAAAGCTGATACTCAGACTCTATAGAGGTAGTCAACAAACAAGAGCTGCCCAGCATGGTCCCTCCAGCTATTATTCCTGGGGCACAAAGGGGTGTGCTTGCATGCTTCTTTGCCCCAAACTTGGCCTTTCAGAGAACTTCCTTCCTACCCTATCCCTGTCTCATCCTGTAGCAAACAGGGGTAATTGCGGGAGACACAGGCCACATGCCTTAGACCCATTTACACTTAATTCAGCACAAGGAGCTTCCTGGGCCTTTGATGTCACCAGGACCCGTGGCCTTTGGTGCTTTGTGGGCTATAAGGCAGGAAGCTGGGGGCTTGGGGGCAGAGAAGCAGCCTGTTCACTCCTCTGTAGCCCACTCCTGTCTAAGTACAGGCTATCAGAGCTCTTGGACACACCCCCTACTCCTAGAGCATGGGCCTGCCTGTGGCTTCCTGAGCTCTGCTCACAGGAGAGTTAAGAGGGGGAACCCCGAGAAAGTAACAGGTGAGGTTCCTCTGCGCCTTACAGTGCTTAGCACTACTGAGGTCCAGTATCCTCACAATGAGTGCACAGAGCGGCTTCCAGGAATCCCCAGGGTACCCTAAGACCAGAGGACGGTTAAGTGGAAGCAGGAAAGATTTAACAACCAGCTACTGAGATTGGGTCAGAGCTCAGTCAGTAAGGACAGTTTTTGGGGTGTCTTTCTGACTCCCCGACCATCCACCAGGATCTTTCCTCAGCCCCACACAGTGGGTGGGGATCAGGCAGTAGATGATCAGTCACTGATGGCTAGGCAGTAGAGAATCATCTTAGGAGGGAATCATGAAACAGGGTCTTCAGCCCCTAGAGCCCGTGATCTCTGGCTGTGGGAACTATGGGGCAGAAGAGACTTGGGACCCTTCTGTGGATTGAGCCTCGGGTACCCTGTGTGCTTCCCAGAGTGGGAAGGAGGGCTCAGAAGGAGGGCTGGAGCAAGCCTGGGTGGCCAGGAGCCCAGCAGGAGCAGTGGCGCTAAGGCAACCTGCGGTATGGCGCGTGCTTGGAGGCCAATGCTGTGAACTCCACACTAGGGGTGCTGGGCCCTGCTGGTCAAGACAAGCTGTCCCTGCATGCATGTGACCCCAGGGCCATGGGGGTGTGGGCATCCTGCTGAGGACACAGCAAGGCTGGGAATAGAGCCCAGAGCCAGGATCTTGTGCCCTGACCACTGTAGCTGGTGTATCCCCAGAAGGTATCCCACAGACCCTGCCCCCAACCAGGGGCTTCATGGGGCCTGGGAGTCAAGACAGCTGTTTGTCTCCCCACATTCCAGGCATAGGGTCAAGCGTTTGGGGGAGGCCATTTTTCTTAGAAATGTCATTTGAAAATAAACACTTTGCCTGCACTGCTGTGATTTTCTCTGATCCTGTGGAGAGGGGCGGGTGGGGACCAGCGAACAGCAATTGCCCAGGTGGCTGGAGGCTCTTCCGGGCCAGCATGGCCTCTGACCTTCCTGAGCAGGCCACACCACACCCTCTGGGCTAGTGTCTTCCTCAGCCAGATGGCTCTGGCAGCTGGGCATCCCCCTCCTGCCCCATTTGTCACTGGAAGAAAGGCCTGCTTTGCCTGGCCAGGGGTTCCAGGAGGTGGACCTTTGCTCATAAGTCATTCATAGCTACAGCTCTATGTACAGAGGGTCTTTATTTCAAAAGAAGGGCTGTGTAGAGTTTCTGGGGTCCAAAGGAGCCCACACCCCCTCCCTACTCACTGGATAATGCAGTCCCTCCCTGCACACCTGAGGCTTTGAGACCGGCACTCACCCTTTCTCTTCTCAACTTCAGTGTGCAGGACTTTATAGCCTCCATTTTAACCCTGCAGCCAGAACTCTAGATATATTGAGACCTTAACTATATATCCTTCCAGCCCTCTAAGTCCTCTTCCAGGGCACTGCAATTCTGTCTCCTCTTAGACAGAAGCCAGCCCGTCCTTCCCATCCCACTGTGGTTCTCATCCATGATGGTCACAGCCATCTCACAACACCTCTTCTTTTTTCCCTACCTAGCATTCAGCACCCAGAAAATCCCAGAGGCACTTGTGAAAGCTTCTGAGCAACAAATTGGGTTATATACTTGGGGGAGGGTACCTCTGCAGCCTGAGGGCTGGGAGCTTTGATGGTAGCTGTCAGAAACATCTGGAAGCTAGGCTAGCATTGCCCCTACCACTCTTCTCTTCCACAGCTTCAATATCTCTGAGGGAAATCAGTGTCCCCTTTCTGGGGACTTCCTTGACTGCCAGCACTGTGTGGCAATGAGACATTTCCTTTGCCTGTTCCAACCACGGGTTTAACAGGACAGGAATGGGGGAAACTCTCATTTCCATTGTGCCCTGATTCTCACAGGGCCCCCAGAAGTAGGAGTGGGACTGTGTTTCCTGAGGGTGACAAGGGAAAAGGGGGGAAGGAGTCTGGAATTGGGGCCCTGGAGTTAGAACTTGAGAAGCCATCTGAAAGAAAGCACCTTGAAACCCTGGTCCCCCAGGAAGGATTCGTGTACTGTAGAAAAGAAGGTTCCTCTCCCCAGTGAAGGTACCAGGCCTGGCATGTTCTCCCTGCTCTCAACAGCTCCTGGTTACCTCTCCCAGAGAGGTTGTGGAGTATGGCAAGGACAGCAGTGTAGGGCCCACTCACGACACTGAGGGGCACTCGTGCCCTGCCTAAGTTTGCATCATGACCCACTGCCTGTCCAGGGGATCAGGCCTTTGTCCTGTTTGAGTTCTGCGGTCAGTGTCCTAGGACTTTGCCCTTTTCAATTCTGCTTGCGTTGCCTGACTAGGGAGGGATTGTGGGCTGGGTTTCTATTGACCCTAGCAGTGGGACCATTTTACCTTCTAGAAAGTTCCTCCTCTGTTTCTCTATGCTCCATAGCTGGTCCCCAGGAACCATCTTTTGGCTGCCTCGTGAATCTTAGGGACCACTGGTTATCTGTATGTATGTGGTGTCAGAGGGTTGGTTGGGCCTCTTAGACAGTTTCTTCTTCTTTAGAATGAAGTGCACGGCTGGTATGCCAGACTTATCACCTAAGTCCCTTTTATGAGAGGCTATCCAACTGTGTCCAGTATGACAACTTGCCTTGTCTCTGTGTTCTGATGATGGGAATCCAATAGCCAGAGCACCCTCTTTCTGGCACAGAAGGCTGCCATTGCCCTAAGTTCTCATCTCCAGAGCTTCTGTGGTGTCCCTAGCTAGTGCTCTCACCCGTGGCACCCTAAGTAACTTTCTGGAAGTCTTTTGTGAGTGGGGATGCCCAATCTGGAATGGAGATCTCAAGGCCTCTTTTCTCTGCATGGACCTTTTCACTAGGTCATGCTGTGCTGTGGGAGCTGCCTGATATTGCCTGGACACTCAGTTTTAAAATTTAAAAATAGAACCAAAATGTAACTCAGTGATAGAATGCTTGCCTAGCATGCACCAAGCCCTGGATTCAGTCCTCAACACCACGTAAACCGGATATGGAAGTGCATGCCTGTCATCCCAGCATGCACAACATGTAATCTCACAGATATGGAGGTAGAGGTGGGAGGATTAGGAGTTCAAGGTCATCTTCAGCCACCTAGTGAGTTCATGGCTAGCCTGAGTACATAAGACTGTCTCAAAAAATAAAAATAAATAAATAAGAACACATCTGTGCTAGAGTAGGAAGGTGAGAGCTTGGGGAGCTAAAGAAAAATAAAATCAGGAAACATGGCTCATATTCCATGGGCTGGTGAGTGTCAGGGTTCATCAATTGGAGGCAAGGGCTGGTGGGAAGCATGTGGCCTTCTGACACAGTCTCTCTTTTCTGGAACTTTTCCCAGAGGCACCCTATTTACCCCTTCCCTATTTTCTGCAAGTTTCCTGCATGGAATGGGGACAGTGTCCTTAAAGAACAATGGTGATCTCCTATCACTGTCTAGCCTCCTTCCCTGGCTCCAGGAAAGGCTAAGAGTCCTTATACTCATCCCCATCTCAATGAACACTAGCCTTGACTGTACCCACTGAGGGTTATGAGAATCTGGGCCCCTTAGACTCTGCTGCCATTTTGAAAGTGCCGCCCTGATGGAAGGATGGGTTTTCCTCTCTGTAGGTGGGGACATCAAGCTGAATCATAAGGGCCGTCTCCTTATTAATAACACTAGCCACCAGCATGCTGACTGTTCACTGACATACCCAGATTAGGGTTTGGAGCTATCATAGAGCCCATCTGGCAGATGTGAACATACACCCTTCTTAATACACCGCGGCCATGGAAAGAAGGGCCTCAGATATAAATAAGGCATGTGTTCATGGACTCACAGGCCTCTATGAAGGGAGCACACAGACTCCTAGTTTCACAGGGGTCCTTTAATCAACTGCCCCAGGGACAGGCCCATCAATCATACTCAGAGATTGGTGGTCAAGGACCTGCTTGCCAGTCTCTCTCTAGACCCACCTAGGCTCCCACCAGAAGCCTCACTGAGATGGGTTGGGAGTACTTCCGGCTGGGTAAGAGATCTTGGAGGACTTCTCTCTTGGAGGACTACCCTTCCATGCCTACTGAGGCCAGGTAGATAGAGACAGGGGACTTCTTTCAGCCCACGGCCTTTTGATTACCCAACGAGATTATCCTAGGCCTCCCTAAGCAGGTGGGGGTAGAAGGTTTGAAGTCCCTTTTCCTGGAGACTTCACCAGTTCCCAGGTGAAGATGCTATGAGCATCTACCCTTGACTTGAACATAATGGAAACTCTTAATCTTTTTATGTTGGGCTCCTTCCACATCTGCCAAGTTTTGGCCCACATATCTCTGACGTCAGTCCCACCCCCACCCCGATCCTGTATAGGTTGCCCACCTAAATCACAGACCACAAGCAGTCATAGTTAGGCACTTGAATGATGGAGCCTCCTAATAGGGTGCCTGGGACTCTCAGGCACCCAGGGGAAGTCTAGGGAGCTAGTAGAGCTAACAGCCTCGTGCGGGGACTGCTCTGCAGCTGCACCCCCTCCAGCAGGTACAAACACATAGGAGGGAGAGCCGAAGGTTGCATAAAGCCCTACAGCCTGGCCTTGACTCCCTCAGCCCCCTCAGCCCCCTCTGGCCCTGTGCCCGCTGGGAAAACAGCTTTTTATCTCAGCTGCTTCTCATGAACTGCAAACAGCCACGTGGCCCATGGGGGCCTCTCTTGGCACACATGTACTCTGCCCCACGACCGGGAGAGGGAGGCCATTCACCCTCTAGTAGGGGACAATGTTGCCTTTGGTGAGGGGAGGGGTTCATGGCAGGGCAGAGCCAGGTTACAGCTCTCACAAACAGAGACCACTCCACGGGGTAGGAAGGGGGAGGGATGTGAAAGGACAGGAATTGTATCCAAGATCTGCTCCTAGGGAATGGTTGTTGGAATCGAAAGCCAGCCAATGGGAGTTAGAATTTAGTTACAGTTGGTAGGTTCCTTGCTATTGGCCCCAGAGGGCTCTTCCTCCTAGTCTGTTACGGCCAGCTCCATCTCCCTCCATGCCTTTCACCTTCATTGCTCCTCTCCATTTTGCCTTTCCAATCTGGCCCCACTCAAATATGTTATGACTCTTTAAGAGCTTCTGGATATAACTCACTGGTGATGGAGGCCACTGGACATGGAACTATGGAGTGGGCAGGACAGAGGGCATCTGAATCTCCTCCTTCCCAGCTCTCTTGCTCCTCAGCCAGCAGGGCTGCCCTGGCACAAGGACCCTGCTGCCTTTCAGGGAACAGAAGTGTATCTATACCTTCCTATGAAAGTATCCTAGCTTAGTATCCTAGTAAGCCAGGGATCGCTCTTTGCCCAGGCTGACTCTTCCCATCCTGATCCCAGAGGACTCTTGAGAAAGGCACAGCAAATCAGAACCCCAACAGGAAGCTCCCATGATGGTGGTAGCAGTAGTAGCCTAGCGTACAAAGATGCAATCGGTCTGCTCAGCTGTCCTGGGCTACGAGCTCTGTGGGAAACACACCTACTCCTGCTGTCGGCCACCCCTTCTGGGACTGTAGCCTCTCTGGGGTGGAGTGGCCCCCTTCTGGGTCCATTATCCAAATGGACACTGGGAATCAAGAACTTCAGCTCCTCCTTGTAGCTGGTGTTGGGTAGGGCTGTTAGCCTCTTGGAGGGATAAGCAGGGTTCTGGTCATCAGAAAGGTCCTTCTGACTTCCCTGAAGGCACATCCTGCTCTAAGGGCAATGACAAAGCCAGGTGGGCAGGGATGGTCATCACAACGATTTTTCTGGCTATTCTTTGACCAGTGGCCACCCTGCAAGAGAAGGGAAGTCTACAAGGCTGGCTCACGTAACAGCCTCTGCTCTGGGCAGTACTTTTGACTCCATAACCATAGGCACAGGGCCCCAAGCTCCTTTCCAGTGGGTGAAGGAGGTAGAGGCCACACACCCTCTGGCCAGGGATGCCTGGAGGGGAAGAACTGTCCCAGGAACTCCGAGGTGGGTGAAAGAGTAGGAGGCACCAGGATGTTAGAGTGCAGACTCCACCCCCCAAGACCCTAACAGTGGGCCAGTGTGTGGGCTGAGTGAGGTGGGGGCCCAGGCGGGGTCTTGTCCCGCTCCATAAACCCTGGCCAGCCGGGAAGCTGCAGGCATGGTGGTGTTGACACAGGAGTGAAGTCACCAGCAGCCAATGGGGAGCCTGTTGAGGGCTCTGTGTACACCTCCCTTAGTCCCATGGGCTCCTCCATGCACACGCACAACCTGAATGCCACCTGAATAAACCAATCTTTCCTAGCCTTTCATGGGGCCCCACTGTTCCCCTAAGCCCCATCCCTTGCAGCACTACCCCAAGCCCTCCCAGACTCATGTTCTAAGCCTATTTTTCTTCAGATATATGGACCCTAGAGTCTGACACCAAGACACCAGGCACCGTAACCCTACAAGTCACTCTCTTGTTCTCTGTCGCCCTACCTAGTCAGCAATGCACCCCGTGGTCACTCCTGGGAGGCTTCTCCCATCTGTCACCTGGCCTGGAGACCTGATGCATGTCCTCAGTGCTGGCTGTACACTCTGTCAAGTGCTTTGAACATGCCCAGGGAGGTTCGCCTGTTCTCAGGCCTCTCACTATCCTTCTTTCATTTCTTCCCCCAGAAAGACTGGGAGTCCAGGCTTTATCATCAAATATCTTCTCCCAGATGGGGTACCCACAAGACCCCGACTCTGACTCTCCATGCCTCTGTACTGCCTCTTTCCCTGGCTCAAGGTGAAGGCTTTTACCAAGCCCCTTCTCTCCCTTACTGTGATACCTTTCTCATGTGACCCCAGCTCCCTGGGACCACCATTCAGGTAAAAGATATCTGCAGAGCCCAGGCTGACCTCTCCATGGACCTGCTGCCAGCCTCTCCCTGGGGTCTTCATGGTGTCCCTTCCTTGGCGACATCCCTCTTGCACCTATAGCTGGTTTGGGGGTTTGGCATGTGCTCACCTCAGAGGTGTCACACATAGGGTGGGGGTAGGAGCATCCTGTACTTAGCGCCTGTGCTTGTTCATGGGTCCAGCCTCCACCTCACACTGCTCCCCACGGCCCGGCTGCCCGCCCGCTCTCTTGCCAGGTGTGGCGTGATGGAGCTGGGCTCCCTGAGGACAGGGAGCACAGTGTCTGCTTTATTTGCAGGCTCACGCTGACAAGGAACAGAATACCCACAGTGACTGCTTCCAGGAAACGGCTGCGGGCGGGTGGGAGCCTGAGGGAGACCAGGCCCCTTCCCAGCAAGCCTTTGCAGGTGGGCTTCCAGGAAGGGCCCCCGCCGGCTCCCCTCAGCCCTGGAAAGGGGCCAACAATGTCACCAGGAGAGGGGGGAGGAGGAGAAAGGAAAGGAGAGGAGAGGGGAGGAAAGGAAAGGAAAGGAAAGGAAAGAGGGTGGGTAGCTCTGCTGAGCTAGCCTGGCTACAGCAGCCTGAGGGGAGGCTAGAGCTGACCACAGCTCCTTCCAGAACCTTCTGTTCCCCTTTCTGGAGATTCACACAATCTTAGAGAAGGCCTTAGGTTTTCATGCTCCTGTGCACTCACACGCGCGCACACACACAAATGATAAGTCTTCTGTGGAGAAGCTGGGGTCATGCTGGTAGAGGGACAGTCTTCGAGCCCAGCCTCTGGTTCTGGTCAAGTGCTGGTCTGCATGGGTGAAGAGAACAACATACAAAGTCTTTAGATTGGACTTTGGCTTTGTAGCTTCTCTGGAAAGGAGACCCTTCTCTCAGAGTTTAGCTAGAGGGAGGCCAACCTCTGCAGCCCCGTGCCATGTTTGAGATTCTGCAGGGTATGCTGCAGTCAGACCCGCAGCCCCCGGGGCCTAAGAGACCTCCTTCTCTGCACAGTATTGGAATGTTTTCTACTCAGTAGGATAGCAGATATCCCGACTACGGGCCCTCCCCCATGTCCACGATTCCTGCCTGAAACATGCTCTTGGGTTACTCAGTTCAACCTGACATGAAACCACAGACGTCCAACGCAGTCAGTCTCAAGGATACACTTTCCTGGAGACATACAGGCCCCACAGAAAATCCCGAAAAAGGACAGGACCCTTACCTCAGCCTCAAAATCAGCCACTGGCCAACTGGCCAGCACACAGACCCTACCACATAGAATGGGGTATATGTGAGGCTGTGTGACCCTCAGACACCCCGACATACTGACCCACAGCACATGAGTTCCCATGGACAAACCTTGAGTTATCACTGTGGCCATAACACCACATGTGATAAGGACTTTCCCTAATGGGCTACTTCAGTCTTTGTCCAACCTAAACTTGTCGCTGAAACATAGCTGGGGAGGGGGGTTGGGTGTGTGAGGACCCCTGTAGCTCTGTGCCTGCAGGGTTGGGGGTTGTGCTGGGGACCCTGGGCCCCATGAAGATTTGAAACATCTCCTCCCAGGCTGTGCAGCATGGAGCAGCCAGCCCCTCCCCACCCTGCCCACTACCCACCCTGGCTGGGTTTGGGGATGAAATTCAAGCCCCTGTTAGCTTCTCAGCGCGGGGAGGGGGGGTGGTTGAAAGTGCCTTTGGGTGGCAGGCTTGGAGCCTGTCTAGCAGCCCTCTCTAAGCCCCTTTTCTAAAAAGCAGGAAATCGGGTTGGGCTAAAGGTAAACACATTCCAAACTGTGGGCTGATGGAGGGGCTGTGCTGGCTGGGGAGGTGGGGGGGGCTGGGGGGCTGGGCCACCTCTGTTTTCCCAGCCCCCACCCCTGGGCGAGGTTCTTGAGGCCCAAGACCCACAGGCACACCTGTTTGCAGAGCTATGGTGATTTGGGGGCATCTAGCCCTCACCAGTCTGCATCTTGAGGTCCTGCCCCCACATATCCACCCAGTCCTCTGGGGTATGACTTCAGACACCAGCTTTAGAACCCTCTGCATTAAATAAAAAAGATGTGGGTAAACCCAGGGTAGGCCCTGCCTGGTGACACCCTCACTGTCTGTGACATTCACAGGAGTGGTACGTGGAGGCATCTGCCATGGACTGGTGAGAGAGTTCAGGAAGGAGCAATTCCTCCATTGCCACACTGGCACCCTCATCTCCACAAATTTGTCTTAGCACGGGGATGTGTGGTTCTAGTACCCTAACCCTCAAAGCCTGGGTAAAACTCTTTTTTTAGCATGCCAGGTTCTCCAAGTGATCAGGAAAGCAGGGTCCAGAGGAGGTAGCTCAAGTCATTCCTGAACCCCCCTTTCACTCTGTGATTGTAGTTCTATGTCTCTAGACAGACTCTAGGCCTTCTTAAGCGCCCTTACCCCAAATCTTCAACATCCATCCCCTGGGCTACCTGTAGGGTCTACCTGCTATTCTAACCATCTCTTGTAAGGCAGCCTTTAGCTTCTGAGCCTGGCTTTTGCTGGATAGGATGGTCAGATGTTTGTCATAAAGGCTGTGTGTACATACCCCCCCTCCCCCAACCCATGACAAGTAACAGGCGGCTTCTTTGTCACTAGGGAAAGTAACTTCTAGTGGGATCAGGAAGATGGGCATGATCTGACCTACAGAGTTTGAAATCCTCTATGGAGGTGATCAGAGAAGCCCTCACATGTAATTGTGCCTGCCCAGTGGGTGCCTAAGATTTCTTTTCTAGCACAGAGAGACCACAAAGTTCCCCTTCCCAGAAAAAAAAAAATCTGAGGGCAAAATGATGATGAGAAAAAGGGTTGTGGAGGGTCCAGAAGAGAGACCAGGCATGTAGTGGGGGTGGGGAGGAGCTGGCCCACTGCCCAGAGAGGGTATGGGGTGGAGAGGGTGGGTGTTCCTGACAGTCAGTCCTGTCTGGTCTTTGTCAGCGGGAGGAGATTTTCTTGACTGTTTTAAGCACTGGGACTGGGGGAGGGCTACGAAGGCCAAGGACCCCAGTCTCATTTCTAAGAGCTTGCTCTTCGAGTCCCTTCCCAGTATCTGTACAGCTAGCAGAAAGCCTGGAGATGGAGAGGGGGTGTCAGTGCAGCCAGTTGCTGTCTCTACGAGGACACTCATCACCAACTCATGGGGTGTTATTCATGCACCCTGTGATGCAAGACCCCAGTGTCAGCCCTCCAGCTACCTGTCTTTCTCTCTGGCCTCCCTAACCTCCTTTGGGTACCCACTGTGCCCTGAGTTCTACACTAGTTACGCTCAGGCCTGTGCATGTTCCCATCCCTCTGCTGTGGCCCTCCCGCTCCCACCCACCGCAGAGAGCAAGGGGAAGGTACCCCAGCATGTATCTCCCTGGGCTCCAGTGTGGAATCTGGAGGTTTCTGGTTGGGCCCACCACCTTTCTCATTGCTCAGGATGCCCTTCAACCCTGCCCTCCACCCCCACCCCCGTATTTAGGGGTCCACCTCACAGTCCTTCCTCTGTCTCCACATGGCACTCTGCTAGTCTCCATTTGTAAGTCTACTTCTCCTTCACTCCTTATGGACCATTTCATATTCATAGGCCCTGTCCATATCATCACTTCTCGGCATCTCATGAACCCCCTCCCTGTGTGCCATCCCATGTGCCCCCCATCTCAGTGTCCCGTTCTTCTTCATAAGCCCCTCCTATTATCCTTCATTCCATCCCAGAGACTCTCCCCTTTTCATAATCCCCCTCCTTCTGGGTGCTATGCCCAATCCCTTTTATCCCCCTTCCTCATTTCTCTTCTCTACCCCCCAACTCCCTTGAAGTGAGGCGCATCATGATTCAAGACTGAGACCAATGACTGTAACTGTATTTATTGATGGACCCAGGACCTCTGGTGAGGCCCTGGTGGGGGAGGGGCAAAGGATGAAGTAGGGCATGTTGAACACTTTATGATGGAACTGCTTCCAGACGAGGCGAGGGGAAGGCGAGGCCTCAAGCACGCGGCCACACCCAGTTGCCCCCCAGACTGAAGTGGATGACAGGTAGGCACTGGGGCAGCGTAGCCAAAGGGGCCCCCATACTCGCTGTATACATTCACCATTCACGCGGAGAGACTCAAGGCTATGTCCGTAACTCCAAACCAGTGCAATCGACTTAGTGCAAATTCAAAAGGGGCGAAGGGGGAAGCAGAGTCACGGATGCTTTGAGTCTCTCAAGCAAAGGAAAAAAGACACAAAAGAAAAGAAAGATAGGTTACAGGAAAGGATGAAGAAGAAAAAGACAGGAGGGAGATGATGATGATGGTGCCATCCCTAGATAGAGGCTTGGCTCCGGGATGGTGTGGGTGGTGGTCTCCCGGGTGAGGCAGAGTTGGCCATGAAGATGGAGTCTCAGGGGTGGGTGGGTGCTGTGGGTCTGCTTTTTCAAGGTGTTGACACCGTCTGTTCTTTCAGCTTCACCTGCAAAAAAGAGAAGAGACAAGTGGGTGGGGGCCAGAAGGGAGGGGTGGGCTTGGCGAGCCTCCAGAAGGGTGCCCTGGCTCACCTTCGAGCCGATTCCTGAGGCAGGTAGTATAGTGGTTCCGAGTACAGGGTATTCTTGATTCAGAACGAGACGGACTTAAAGTCCCCGGATTCAAAGGCCCAGACATGAGCTGGGTAGCACCATTTTGTTGGGGGGGGGGGAAGAATGAGATCTCTGGGTTTGGCAGCCTGCCATGCCACACCCTCATGGGGCAGAAGAGTCCTTACCTTTCATCTTGAGGGTTCAAGGTAGGGGGAGAAGGATCCAGAGAGCAGCAGAGATGTGTTAGCTCTTTGGGAAAAGTAAAAGAACAGACGGCTTCTGTTGGCAGTGTTCCACGGCGCCAGCCCATGGTGTTCTGCAAAAGACAGAATCTGGGGTGAGTGGGTAGGCAGCTAAATGGTTGAGTGGGCTGGACCCCTGTGGCAGAGAGTATGCTCACCAGGAAGGCTGGATGACCATCCTTCTGTCCTCTCCATCACACCGGACCATGTCATGTCTTTCTATCATGTTGACCACACCTGCCATCCTGGCCTTCAAGTGGCTGGCGGGCGCATCCACCTTTGTTGGAGACCTGGCTGTGGGGAGAAAAGAAGACATGAGTTAAGTGGACCTGGGCCTGAGGTCCACTTAACTGGGTGACCACAGGTGGGATGGACAACTTACCCAAAGTCTCCAATCCGAGCTCTCAGAGGCACCGATCACTGCTCCGTCGCCGCCCGCGAGGCCCTCCTTGGCCACGGACTCTGGAGGCCAGTGCCTCGCTGGCTCACCACCCCAGCTGCTTCACCTCGCTCTACCTGCACCCCATCTTCCCTCCTTAGAAAACTCACTCATTCTGCCTTGCCTGCCTCGCCTTATCTGGCTTCATCCTGTGCCCTTGACTCCCCTGGGAAAGTTCTGTCTGTCATGCCAGACCCAGGGGCTAGGCGGTTAGGGCATACAGTGCACCAAGTCCACTGTGGGCCCTTTCCGCGCCAGTCCCTGGGCCGCAGTGCCGCGTGGGAATGGTGTGTCTGCAGGCTGGGCCCACTGCAGCCTCCTTGCTGTAAAATCCCTCTGGAGTCCAACACCTGCAGCTCCCACTCCTCTCCTGGTGACAACCTGCTATCTTGCCCGCGCACTGCCCTTCTTTCTCGCTCTCCGGCCCTCAAAGCTCTGGCAAAGGCCTCAGAAGACCCTGCCAGAGCCACTCTTGAACCTGCTTCTAAATGAATTACGGTGGGATGTGGTGGCGGCTGGGGACCCATCTGTGTCTTCTGACCTACCCTGCCCTGTTTGACCCCAGCCTGGAATGCTTCTGTACTTGCTGGATCCCATGGTCTCTGCCACTGTCTCCAAGGCCTCCTATCACCTCCTTGGAGTCAGCAGCCTCAGTCTTTACTGGCAGCCCTACACCCTCTTCTTCCTTCCCTCTAAATGCTCTTTCCACTCCGGGGTGGCCAATGGTCCCCCAGCTCTGTTCTGTCTCGGCTCCCCCCGAGACGATGTCTCCTTTGCTAACTGCCCTGCCTCTCATGTGCCACTCTGCTGGGAGGCCAGCCGCTTCTTCTCATGGACCTCGCTCTCTAAACCTTCTTCTAGAAGGTCAGTGCAGCGAAGCCCAGAGAGAAGAAGGAGACTCACCTGCCCAGCAGACGGCGGTCCTCACCTGCCCACTGCTGCCAGCTACACCTCCACTGCCCAGGTCTGGGGTCGAACCCTCCCCAGCAGCTTCCCTTTATCCGACCAGCCGCCACGTCCTGTAACCAAAAGTAACCGGGATGAATGCCTGGCTCCCCCTTCCTCTCCAACCCTAGCTCAGGCCCTTCAGCACCCAAACCGATGTCTTCCAAGCTCTGCCATGCCTGGGAGCCACACCATCCTCCTCCCAGGCTCCCAGGTCCTGTTGCCTCTGCTCTGCCTGAGCTAGCCCCTCTGCCCTTCACCACTCCTGCCAGACTCCAGATGCCGAGGTGCTCCTCGGCCCCACACCACTCTCCTCCAGCGCCCCCATCTTCCCCAGTTTCCCCCGAAACCCCCCACCCCCACCCTCCCACCCCCCTCCCGCACCCGGTACTTCGGGCCCCCTAGCCCGGGCTTTTTCTAACTGGGGTGGCTCCGCCCAGAATTCCCGCCCCTCCTCTGTCAGCCAATCAGTGCAAAGCTCCGCCGGGGCCCCCGGAGGGCCCACCTCTACCCTGGATCGTTCCAGCGCACGTTCGCCTCACCCCGCACCCGCACCCGTCCTGAAATTCTCCAAAGACAATTTCACCACAATTCCCACTTTGGAATCCCTTAGACAGGGCCTGGCATTGTCCCCAGATATCTTCCTTGGGGGTGAGAACTTACAGCCTCCTAGCCCATTGGTGTCCCTTCATGGAACAGGGGTGCACCGGCACCGTGCCGTGCTGGAGCTGCTCATCACTCGGCTTGTATGGTGCCCATGACAGAAATACAGGGCGGGGGTCTCATACTGCCTCAGGGAGTACGAACAGCCTACCAGTGGCCAACCCTCAGTTTTCATTCCTGTCTGCTTGACTGACCGTTTCTGGCTACAGTGGCTTCAACAAGGTAGCTAATTTGGGGGATCCTCACCATCTCTTTCCTGGCCACTGGGTTTGCCATTACTGTCTGGTGATGAGTCCTTATTAGCAACCTCACAGTCTCGCTTTGCTCTACCCAGCCAATCAGGGGCACAATACGGTCCTCCTATGGAGGTAGCACTATCAGTGATAGAATGAGGACAGGAGAGACACCCAGACAGCTGGGGTGCACCATTGCTGTTAGACTCTGTTGAGGGTTTGGAGGCTCTAACCCACAAGGTCAGCACCCACAAGTCAGGGATATTGGAGGCTCCAGAGAGTACGGCCGCCCTAGATGGAGGTGACTATAACTTCAGTTGTGAGGAGGACCCCAGGGCTGACCTTCATGACCATTTGTCAGGGCTTCAGGTATGTGGGGTGCAATCGCGCTCCGACAGATCCTCAGCCCAGTTCTGCATGTCAGGCAAGTCCTCATTTCTGACTCTTGTGTGGGTGACCCCCATTTTTTCTCTGTGAAGAGCCCTGGTCATCGCCATGAATGGACCCCAAGTTATGATACGGGCACCCCAAACTTGGCCCCCCCCACCTCAGTTATCTTGCCACTGCAATGTCTTGGGTCGTCACCTCACGGTTGTGGATATCTCCACACCCTTAAACAAGTGCTCTTTTTCAGAGATTTGTATGGAAGATGCAAAAGAAGGGGCCCAGAAACCCTTCTATGCTAGGCATTAAACGCCAGAGCCGGTCCCATAAGTATCCCATCCTCTGATGAACCTCAAGAACCCTGGTAGCACCCGAAGAGCAAAGGCTGAGGGCTGGCCACCACAAGTGAGCCGTTCACTGGCTAGGTAGCGGTTCACCGCCACGGCACACTGCCCTACCCCTCCCATCGCTTCAAACCAAGCTGAACCCCAGCTTCTCCTAGCCTCCCTATACAGCCTGCAACTTCTCGCTACGGTTCCTACGCGACCTGGGACAATGCCGTGGCTGGACCCCAGCCTACGCTTTCACCACTATCGGGGGTTCCGCGTGTGAGACTCGTGGCAACATTTGTGTCCCCCACTCATAACCAATTCCGTGCAGTGCAGGGATTAGGCAAATCTGGCTACTTTGAGGGGTCCCAAGACCGAAGGGGACCACTCCATAAGTGCACAAATGTCTGACCCCCCCCATGTTGAACTTGGGTTACTTGGATTTTGTCGCAGGCGAACCCCAACCTTTGCCGCGTCTGCCTAGCAATGTGTAGAACTGTACTGCCACCGCGCGGCAAAGCCTGTCTCTCTCACTATAGCCAATACTGCTCTGTGTGGAGAGTAAGCCGATCGTGAAGGGCGCGAGACCGAAGGGAACTACCCAAGAAATACGTGTGTCTTACCATCCCATGGCCCTCATGAATCACTGAATGCGAGTCCTGAGTGATCTAGGCCATTGGCACAGGTGAAGCCCAACATTGGTCGCAATTGCAATGAAATGTGCAACGCTGCACTGTTTGTTACCACGGGACAACCTCGGTCTTACCGACCACCACCGATTCCATGCTGTGTAGGGAATGAGCCAAGTTCTGTGGTTTCAGGGTGTGGGGAAACCACTCCAGAGGTGCATACATTTTATCACCCCCAGGAACCACATCAGGGTTGGGTGAGACCCCAAACATTGCTGGGAGTGAATTCTCCCGTCCCCCAAGTCGGTCGCATTTGGGCTACGATATATAGGAGTATGCTGCCACCGCGCGGCAGCGTCCGTTCCTCGTTCCTCGGTGCACACACCGGCTTCTACGCCTTCTGATAGTGAGCCACGCTGGTTGGTTTTGGGGTTCAGAGACCAAAGGGACCCCTCCACTGATGCAAGTGTCCCACCCTCTTATGACCCTTATCACTGAGGCATCGGGACCTCGGACATTGCCGCGGGCGAACCCTAGCTTTAGCCCTTGGACCCTGTCATGCGCGAACCCCAATCAAACGCCAACTTTGGTCGCCTCTAGGCTGCAGTGTTTAAGACAAGACTGTCACCAGTGTGGCAGTTTGGGTCTTTCCGTTCACAATGGCTTCCGTGCTATCTGATACTGAATGAGATGCACTGATTTATGGGATCCGAGACCGAAGGTGAGACCCTTCCAGAACTGCGCAAGTGTCCTGCCTTCTGCTATGTAGAGGCCCTCAGGGACAGTGCAACAGGTGAAACCCAACATTTGCTGCCTATAGGCTGCACTATGTGTGAGATTATGCTGCCACAAAACCGGCAACTTTGGGGTCCCGCCACCCCTACAACTGATTTGGGGTTCAGCTGGTACCCGAAGTGTGAGGCAGGGTTCTGCAGCTCCCGAGCTGGTGGCTGAGCTGCAGGATAAGTAGAAAGCACAGTTTCAGAACTGTCGGTTGTTGTGCTCGGGGAATCATTAGCACCTGAACTAGCCAATTAGCATCTCAAAGCCCAAGCTTTCTCGCTGAGAAAGTCTTAAGGTGACCCGGGCTGGGGTGAAGTGTTCTGGTTAAGTGCTTCCATGGGGACGCCAGATGCCAGTGCACAGGTTTAAGATTTGTGGAGTGGCATTATGGGGGTCGGCATTAGGATACCTGCAACACGTTCCGGGATCACCACACGTGGTAGATTTGCCTTGATTTCCACACCATAGCGTTGATATCCTCGGGGGCCCTACACGTCAGATGCCTGGGATAACACATAAGAAAGTTCTATTAATTACTATCGTGAACCCCTGGCCTCACGAAGCCCATGCCCGTGGGGGGCACAAATGCTGCTGTGAACGAACCCCAATTTCAGTTGCAGTCGCTTCACGGTTGCCATGTCTGAAGCTTCACTGCCACCATGCGGCAACTGCGGTCTTAACACACAACCGATTTCTTTACCGGTAGTGAGCCGCGCTTGTTGGTTTGGGGGTCTGAGACCACGGGGACCAGCTAGAAATGCATGTGTCCGGCCCTCCTAATGACTTTTGTGACTCACTGAGGTACTGGACCCGGATGACCCAAGACATTGCCGCGCGTGAATCCTAATCGCGGAGGTCTTTAGGTTTAGCGCGAGGGTTTGTGCTGCCACCACCCGGCAACTTTAGTCAGTGCACAACTGATTGAGCGAACACCCAAGAATACAGCATGGTCTACTTGCAGAATCCCCATGCCTACTGGAAGCTCATATGTGTGTGGGGTGCCCCTTTGGGTCCTGGGCGAAAGTGTCTTGTATATCACCCCCAGGACCCGAAAATCGAATCCTTTTTTTCTCGCGAACCTTTTCCTTTTTTGTGATTCAGGAATTGTAGGCGGTAACTGTCTTCTTTGCATTACCCAGGCTCCGGGCAGAGCCTAGTGCTCTCTGACCATCAATTGCTGCACAGAACATATATTCATCATGGCACCATGGCCCTTTATCCTCTGCCGTGCTCTACCTGGTATCGTCAGACTTCTTTGGGGTTGACCGTATAACCTCCAACCACTAATGTGGTGGAGGTTTTGACTCAGAGAGCAGGAAGACTCCCTTGGGATGAGCTCCTAATGGTGGATTTATAGGATAAAACTAGAGCCAGATACAAGCTAGACATGCCTTTGTCAATTCGGAGACTGCTAGGGCTTGCGCAATGAGTGCAATGTTCTTCGGGGGGCTCTTGGGATGAAGTCTAGTCGGTTCTGGCCATAGTAATAGTGTGTGAGGTGAAGAACTAGGTGATGTCTAGCAGCTCATGGATAATCAAACCTAACTAAAGCATGTTATGTTAATGGGGGACGATACCCCATGGGAGCCTAGTCTGAGCCCTGTTGTTGGTCATGGAACTCGGTTAGGTGGTGGAAAGAGCCCACTCCTCAAAGAAGGAGTCAGGTTTCTTCTTACTAACTCCCCTAGAGGATGACGACACAGAGGACATTCTGGGGACCCTCATTTTCTTCTAGTTCATGGTTATCACTTAGGTCCTAACCTCATACCATGAGCCCCCTCAGTTGAGAACCAGCTTCCATTGTCCCCTTCTGTATACTGTCTCCATACAGAACTAACCCCTACAATGTGTCTCTCAGACCCCTGTGAGCACAGTGCTACCATGTAGCATCAGGGCAGAGTGTTGTCACTGAAACAAGAACATGGATATGGTCCTGGCATTTGGACACATACATGAGCATATCACAAGTGGCCTGGATGAGAGAAGGGTACAGACGAGTCACATAGGTGGGACATGAGTAGTGGGACATCAGTTGTCACCTAAACAGGGCATGGACATAGAAGTCCATGCCTTCACCTCCTGAGTGTTCGGTTACAGGTGTGCACCTCCATGATTCTGCTTTTCAGAACACAAATTTCTTAATGTTTATTATAGCTCCTGGTCGACTAGCCTGGCTAAGATTAACCTGGAGGTGGGAGAGTGTGGTGGTTTGAATAAGAATGTCCCCCATAGGTTCGTAGTTTTGACTGCGTGGTCACCAGGAGCGCCACCATTTGAAACAACAAGGAGGTATAGCCTTGATGTTGGAGGAAGTGTGTCACTGTGCTTTGAGGTTTCAAGGGCCCAGGCCAGGCCCATTGGCTCTCTCTTCCTGCTACCTATGGATCCGGATATGGTAGATGAAAACTGTGAGCAAGTCCTAAATACATGCTTTTTTTTTTTTTTAAACAAGAGTTGCCATGGTCATGTTGTTTCTTCACAGCAGTACAGCACTGACTAAAACAGAGAGCAACAGTGAACTGTGCATCAGAGGGTGGTTTCTGGATGCTTGCTACGGCACCATGTGTGTGGTATTAACCTCTAACCAGCCCATTATCTCAGGTTTGCCTGGCAGCTGGTGTAAATGCTGAGCTGACTGTATTGCAGCTTTCTCACTAAAGGTGCCAGCTTGCCTTGAAAACCCCTCACCCTTCTTTTGGAGTATGTGTAGGTATCTTGAGATTTCCCAAGTTATCACTGACTGGGACTTAAAAACTAGAAATTTATTCTAGCACAGCTCTGGAGACCACAAATCCAAGATCAAGGTGTCTCTCCAAAGGCTTCACGGGACCATCCTTCCTGCTCCTTCCAAGCTCTGGAGACCCTAGAGGACCTTAACTTGTGCCCACATCCACCAAGTCTCTTTTTCTTTTCTATGGAAGCTTCCCCTGTTTTTCTATATCTGTGTCCTAACTTTCTCTTCTGATTGCTACAGATGCTATCATCAGATCTAGGGCAGAGTGGACCAGAAAGGATCACTGAGTTATACCTCCATAGATTTAATGTTCAGCTGAAGACAGACCTGAACTGGGGGAACATCTTAATGCAATCCAAAATGGCAAGCGACAGACAAAAGTTTGACTGTTTACTTGCACATGCCCTTGTAATGTCCACATGGCCTGTGTCCTCTCCTGCATCTTGCCATCTCCTTCCTGCCTTGTTGGCCTCAGAACCTGAACAGCGGTCTCTCATAGATAGCTAAGCCCCATGGCTCCCCACCCCACTCACACTTGGCAAAGAAGGACGCTGGCCAAGGGATCTGAATACCCAGCCACAGCTTTAGGATGCATTTATTGAAGGGACCAGTGACTGAGTGAGTGAATCCACTAAATGCTGCTTAGAGCAAGCAAAATAAGGTCACCGTGGCCTGTCGAGGTGGAGGATACTGTCCTGGTTTGCATTCAAGAGGGAACAAGAGCCTCCTTCCTCCAGCCTTGTGGATTGTTCCTGGCCCTTCTGGAATCATCTGGAAGTTAATCCTTTGGAAAACAAATATTTCAGACATCTCAACAACACAAGCCCTCCAAGTGAGAGCTGAGCAGATGGGCCAAAAGGCCTGGAAACTCTCCCCTACACCCAGATGCTTAAGCCCCCCAAACCTCAGCAGTGTCCATGGGGGATGAAGCCTGTGGCCAGGAAAGTGTCAGAGCTGCCGGCCACCTGCCTGGGCCTCACTCCTGGGTCCTGTCCATTCTCTTTGGCAGCTCTGGCCATTGACAGGACATTCCTAAAGGCTGAGGCTGTGCACTGGGGGCTGCTGTTAGAAAGGCCAGAGGAAGGTCCACTGTCACCCTGGGACCCTTGCTGTTCCCTGGCTTTTCTACTTTCCCACACTCTCCTCATGGCTTGGGGACTCACCAGGAAATGGGACATTTCCCTTGTTTTTCTTCCCAAAGTCCATGTTTAGGGGCCCATCTGGTCTTTACTCTCTGTGACTGTCCACTGTACACAGGGATGTACAATGTATGCTGCACACTGCTGCTGGCCTCACCCATGCCCACCTGCCCTTTCGTAGGTAGAGTGCCTCTTTCTCATCCCTTTGCCATTAGTTTGGGCTGCACTTGAAGCACCTGGTTGAAAGCTTTTAGAGCACAGACTCTTTCCTCTCAACCTCTTCCTTTCCCAGAAGCACAGTATGGCCCAGCTACAGAGACCTGCTACTATAGGTCAAGGGTACTTGCCATCCTGAGTAGGTCAGTCCCATCATGATGGCTAAGAAGCCATCATTGTGAAGATAGCAGAAGGGTTCACAGAATAGAAGAGACGTGAAAGCTTGGAAGTGGAAGGCAAAGGCCATGAGGGGGTTAGCAAGCACCCACACTGTGGATATATCCCCCCGACCATAGACATGGAGCCAGATTCACAAGTGGCAACACAGTTACTTTTGCCCTTCTGCCCCTAGAAGGAAGGGCATATTGTCCAAGGGTCCCAGAGGTGCAGAGCCACAAGATGGCAGGAGCCTGGGATTTCCTCGCATACCTTCTACTCTTTAGTGATGACTACAAAGATGTGCGCACACGGGGCTGTACCCCATTGTCTCATCAGTGAATAGGGAAGTGAGACTTGGGGAAGTCAAGAGAACAGAGGGACAGTGGGCCCCACTACAAACAGAGGAGCGCAAACCATAGGCAAGGGTATATAGCATGTGTATGCTGAGGTGTCTTTAGTTAATCACAGGTTGGTGTGAACAGGCAAGGCTTGGGGAGGGAGGGCTTGTTTGGGAGGCCACCATCTTATGGCCTTGTTGATTTTGGGGGAAAACAAGCTCATAAGCTCACAGTCCCCATTCCCACCTTGAATCTTGGATCTTAATGCTAACTGACCCAGAACCTCCCATGTCACCAAGAGTTGGGACAATCAGGAATAGGGGACAAGAAGAGAATGAAAGAAGGTGATGGTAAGGGTCCTGGGAAGGGGTTTCATGGTGTGTGGAACCAACAGTGTCTTTCCTTGGGAACATGCAGGCCTGTCCTTTATCTCACCCCTCATGCTACATATTTCCAGAGAAATCATTTCCAATTTCAAAGGCTCCATGGAGGCGGATTTTTCCATCTGGGCTCTGCTGATGAGCTAGTTGGAAGGAACTTATGCGTTCACTCACTTCCCTCATCCGAGCCTCATGTGGGGACTGGGAGGGGAGGCAGGGAGCCATGGTGCCTGGGAGCCCCTCAGACCTTGGAGGCAGCTAGTGGCTCTAGTCCCTTCCTGGGCGGGTCTCCACCTGGCTGGTGGTATGACTATGAGTCAGGGGTCTGGGTCCCCCCAGGAGACCAGCAGGATCCGGGCAGAGGAGCCATGTCCCAGCACGTGCAACCAGTTCAATGGCCTCCCACCCCTCTCCTGGGTCCCCCTCACATCCTGCTCTGGCGAGGCTGTTTCCCACACTGTGGCGTCCAAGTACTCAGCCCACACTCGGCTCCCTCCTTCCCCTGGCTGAGGAGATGACTGACTGCCTGTCTTCCCACCAAGGCCCCCGCACTCCCTGCCCTGGGCCTCACCCTTGGGGCCCTGAAAAGGAGGGAGCTTCCATTGCCTGCTTGTCTCATGGCCTAGCTTACTCTGCTCCTGTCTGGTTTCTTCCTCAGTGGCAAGTGACCCCTGTGACACAGATCTGTTGCCCTTCTCTGCTTCTTGCTTCCTTAGTGTCTGTGGGTGTCCTGATCCAGCTTTCTCCTCATGTGGCACTTCTTGGGGTAAGAATCACGGGATAAATTATGTTCATCCCACTCCCAAACCAGTAAGGTGAAACCCTAGCTTTCATTCCTTAGGATGTGACCATAGTTGGAGATGGCCGACTCTGTGGAGGTAAGTTAATATGAAGTCTCCAGGGTGGGCGCGAATCCGCACAATTGTGCCCTTACAAGGAGAGATCATGGCACAGATCGGTAGAAAGCAACCACACAAGGACTGGGGGGGGGGGGAATCCCATATTGTAAGCCATATAAGAGCCAGGCCAGCAGCCCCTCAATTCTGGGCTTCTAGCTTCCAGGACTCAAGCAGTGCCTGTGTTATTTAAACTGCTTAGTTTGCACTGTTTTGTATGGTGCTCTGAGCCAATGAAAACACTGACATTCTTGTTGTGCCTCAGTTTCCCCGCTATCTCTAACTTTCTTTGCACCGCATCCCTCTTTCTCAGCAAGGACTCTCCTCAGGCACTCTTGCCCTCCAGCCCCTACTAGTCTTGCCTCTGAGTGACCAGACTGTCTCTCAGCCTCTCAGGGCCCCTTCCATGCTCCAGTGCTGAGCAATGCCTCTAGGTCTGATTCCTGAGTCTGTTGCTCTTGGAGTCAGGATTATTCCATGGGGGACCTATAGCCAAGGCAACAATATTTTCCTCAGTGGTCCTGTCTGTCCCCGAATACCATATTCCTGCCTTGGCTATAGTTGGGCAAGATTGGTACCATTGCTAGGGCATGGAGGCCTATGAGAAGCCAGCTAACTCTACCTGGCTGTACATATTGGAACACTGCAGCTACAACAGAGGGGCCCAGAGTTGTAATTCAATGTCAGTGACAACACAATTGTCCACACACACAGGCAGTACGCACACACCTCCCAGCTCTCCTCCTGACCCCCCAAGAATCTGTTGAAACCAAAGCCGGGTTAGAGCTTGTGTCTGGGCAGGCCTCAGGCCTCTGTGGAACACCCGGCCAGGAAGGACTCTTCCATCCTCAGATACAATGGGGGACAGCAGACTGAACAAATTGGGTGAGGAGTCAAAAGCCCCACTTCGGCTGAGACGCCAGGCAAAGCGGCCTAGGTGCCCAGCTCCCTTTGCCTGACTCAGAACTGAGTACTGTTCCAACTCTCAGGCCCTGGGAGCAGTTCCTTTCTGTGGCCTCAGTCGCCATGTGAATACCCAAGCGCACATACTTGGTCCAGATCAGAAGGGCTTTGGATTTAGAAATGCTGTGGGGGTACCTGGGGTATGAGTGCTGGCTTCACATGGATCGTTGTGAGCTAAGTTGCCAGTGTCTCCTGCTGCGGTGAACTTGGGGTCTCCAGGCAGGATAGCCGGTCTGGCCTCTTTGGCTCCTCACCTCCCCAGACACTATCTTCTAGTGGTGAGAAGGCTATGGTGAGTGTGTGGCCTCTGTTTCACTGTCCCTTTAGAGAATGCCTGGCAAGCAAGTGACATCAAACAATGTGAAGGCCATGAAGGGCCATTGCCTATTTAGGGGTTCCTCCATATTGCCTATCAAGCTTCAATGACAGTTGTACCAAAGGAGGATCCCCGGGCCGTGGGACCCCTGGAGAAACCCAGCCAATGCCTGGATCACCTGGAGTACCCACAAGGGACTGCCTCTCTGCTCCTCTTGGAGCCCCACTTCAGAGCCAGTGTTGAACTGACTCAACCTCGTCAGAAGACTCCATGCTACTCATTCAGTTTTATGCAGAGAGCTGGGTCTCGGAGGGTGACCCTGGCCCCTTGGAAGCTGCTCCCTGACCACCTGGCCCCTAGCCTGTTTCTCTTTCCTATGGGACTTCCTCTGACTTCATTGTTTTAAGTTGGTGGTTGGGCCAACAAACAGTTTGAATTTCACCCCTTGTGGCCTCCCTCCCTCCCCTCCTTCTTCCTCTTCCTGGACTCCTCCATCTAGTTGCTGCCCTAGGCCCAGCCAGGGTAGGCACTGGGGCAAGGCTGGGGCAGGAAAATTATTGCTCAGGCTCAAGGGCCTCAAGGGCAAAAACAAAGAAAAGAACACCCCTCCCAACTCCTCATCCCCTTGGTGCTACAAACAACTTACTGGCTTTTCTGCTGTATTGGATGCTGAGTCCTCAGGTTTATTTTAGGGGGATGTGGGGACTTGCAAGGAGCAGAGTATTTGTTTTCTATTGCTTTTGAAAAAAAAAAAAAAAAGGCAGGTGCTGGCTGTGTGCAAACTGCTCGAGGACTCTCTTCTGTTCCCCACCCTGTGCAAGGCATGGAGGAAAAAAGCCTAGTATAGAGGCCTTATGTTCTTCCTCTACCCCTCTTTTTAGGGGCTGAGGTGAAACCAGGGGTAACTGGAACTTGTGCCCTTTGCCCTGTGGAATCTTTGAACTCAACACTCTTTGATGTCTCAACATTCACTGAGCTTCCCCCAAACCATGGCATGGGATCAGGATTGGGAGAGTGATCCCTCTTAAATAACCCCTCAGGGACCCACAGCGAAGTTAAGGACCCTCTTCCCCAGTAGTCCTACCAGTCATCATCAGACAGTGAGCTGGGCAAAGGAGTACAGATGGGGTGCCAGGCTCCCTTGTGCCCTTCATGTCCTTCTCCAAAGCCAAGGCTTCCTCACTGGTCCTTGGTCATCTGTGGGCCTTGCCTATCAGAGGCTACAAGGCTCCCCCACTGAGGGAGAAATAACAGGCTCTCTGTCCCCATAGTGGTTTGTGCCTCTCAGGGAATACCCTTCACTCAGTCATACACCTCGAGAGCGGATCCTATTTATCTCTCTCCATGCCCTAGACAGGACTGGAGCCTCTGGGTGACAGGGAACTGGTTTGTGTGGTGAAACAAATCACCACCCATTGCCTCTGCAGGGTTGGGCCTCCTGCTGACTGCACTGCCGCCCTCGGCAGAACAGATAAGCCTCTCCATTCTGTTCTGTTAGCCGTCACTTCTTGCAGCACATCATGGAACATCATTCATTTACTAGGCACTCTACAAAGGGACAGAGAGATAAAGGCCCCACACTTACCACAGCTTGCTCTCCAGGTCCAACTAACCAATCCCTTCTAGAGAGATAGAAGTGGGAGGTGCTAGGCCCACAGGTCAGACTACTTTCCTGCCAGGCTAGGTAGTCACAGATCCCTCCTGACTCTTTGGAGATAGTTAGTTGAGGGGTGAAACTAAGGAATAACAGGTCCTTGAGAAATAAAGGGTAAACTTGTACCCAGTCTTAATATGTTCTCATTGTTGCTTTCACCATTTCTCTCTCAATTCTTCCTGGCGTCTCTCAGTCTCCTTTCCCCATCATTTTCCTGAAGTCCCATTCAGGAGTGGCCAGAAACCACCCTGAGGATGATTGTGTATGTCCTAAAATGTGTCCTGGGAGGAGGGGGTAGGGGCAGATCACAGTGGGTTTTAGTCCTGTCTGGCTGGGCCTGGGTCTGAGCCTTGCCGACTGCCCTGAACAGAGTGACCATCGGGGTTGAACTGCGGCTATGGGCTGCTGTGGGTCCTGTGGGTGGGTAGAGGCTACAGCAGGGTCCAGCCCTGGATGCCAGTATAGGCCCCTGCCCCCGCCCCATCTCTACCCACAAGTGGAGCCTCTGCCAGGTTTCTGAGGGACATTGTTGTTAATACTATTATTACAGCCACTGCGGGAACAAGCACTAAGCCTCCGGAATGATTTATTTAGCGTGTGGCCCTATTGATTAGGACCAGCTTTCCATGGTGGTAGGGGAGGCCAGACTGGGGCCTCCATGAATGTTTAGCCTAGAAGGGGAGCAGCCGCTGGCAGGGTACCTCTGGGAAGACCCCGAAGACTCAGGTCTTTCTCCCCCTGCACTGAGGGAGGCCCTGTTTGATGGATGATGGTAGGATAAGGCAGCCCCTACCCTAGGAAAAACACCCATTGTGGGAGGGGCAGCCCCACTCCAGACAGACTGAACAGAGACTGTAGTAGCCACCAAGCCTCTAATATTGGTCCTGTATATGCTGGCAACATAATGGTTAAGCTTTGGATTTGGGTGGGTTCAGAACCCACTTCCTGATCTGGCCTTACAGCTGTCAAGAGACAAATTGGGAAAGGGGGCTGTCAAAATCCTGAAAGGATACCCAGAGAACTGGGTTAGCTCCAGGCTTGTCACTAGGGTTGGGTGACACTTGGCTGAGGCCAGCACCATTTTAAGGACTCCACACCAATGCTTTGATGAACCCAGTAGCTCCAGCCTCCACAGATAGCACTGGGGCAGAGAGACTGTGGTTCTTCTGCCTCTGGAACTGGCTATACTGAAAGACCTAGATTCCAGCGTAGTACCCTGAAAGTGACCACCAGCTCTACTCACAACTTATGTGGGATTGAGCTTCTCCCATCTCACCTCCTAGATAGGGCAAAGGTTCTGTGCTGAGAAAGAGAGGGAGCCAGTTAGAGGGGGACCTCACCAGACAGAAGTAGCCTCTCCATCCTTGCAGAGCCAGGACCCTTCAGAGTCAGGAACATTTCTTTCCCTGGTGGAAGGGCAGTGCGAGTGTGTGTGTGTGTGTGTCAGGGTGGGGGGGGGGTCAGCATCAGCTGCTTGCCAATCATACTAATTCCCAGGAAGGACCTTGGTCATACAGCACAGAAACAGGCTGAGTGGGGCCCCTGAGATGTCAAGGCCTTACCTAGCTAGCTACCTTCTTGCACCCCAGGAGTCACTCCCAAGGCATTTTGAGCACATCAAATCTTGGGTTCTAGGCAGCTAAAAAGTTGGGGTTCATATGGAAAGCTAAGGGGGTGGAGTCGCTGAGTACCAGGTAGGCAGAGGTCAGGGCTACACACACAGGTCCCCTGTGACAGACACTGAGGTGGGAGCTGTCCTGGCCGTGCTTCCCAGTGTTTTGTCTTGTAACTTGTCTGTAACTTGAATGCCTGACTCTCAACCTGGGACTTGGGTGGTTATCCTCTGCAGCTCTGATTTCTTGAGTCAGCTACCTGGGGCTCTGGCAAACTAAGAAAAAGCATTGCAGAGATGATCTTAAAGGCCGTTTATGATTTGGTTAGAGGTCATGGAATACCCTAAGGTTCATGGAGAAGCAAAGAGAGGTGATACAATGACACATGAAGCTGGCATCCAAGAGATGGAAGGTCTGTGCAGCCCGGACCAGCCCAGCCTCCAAGATGACGGTGTAGACTCATGAATTCCCATGCTCCATATTACTGTTACCTCTGTTCCACGAAGCCCTGAGTGTTGGGCCCTCTGGAGCCCCTGGTTGCCCTCTACCCAAGATTCACTCAGGTCCAAGGGACCCTGCCCTGACTTGAAGTCCATGCATCCCCTGACCCTAGATCCCAGGAGCAGGTCTGGCTAGGGCTGTTTTTAAAGACTATCACACAGCTTTGGGTCTTTTTCTCCAGCCAGGGCAGCAGCTGGGCTCCAGCCCCAACATGCTGCCGTCTCTCCTCTTGTCCCTTTTTATGACTAATAAAAGGGATTGTAAAACCCGTGCGTGTACAAAGTGCACCCTGTAAATGGGTCCTGGTAATAATGACATCTGCAGCAGCACTCCTTGGCCAGGCGTGCTCAAGGAGGAGGGGAACCTGCCTTGGACTCTGCAGCATCTGGCCCACCCAGGGACAGAATGCTGGGCTCAGGTGCACCCCCACTATCCCCCTCCCTTTGTAGGGCCAATGGGGGCTGGGTAAGAAAGAACCCTTTGTGTAAAGTCACCCCTCAGGTCTTCACCACAATAGACACACATGCTTCTGCTATGTAGAGCTGGATTTGAGATGGTGCCAGCCTCCTGAGGGAAAATGAGATGCACTGTGATCCTTGCCCTTTCTTTTTCTGATGTGCTCTTGAACCCAGAGAGTCATCAGTTTCCCCAGATGACTCTCTTGGCTTGTAGTACTCAGGGAAGCCTGGAGTTCTCGCCCGTACCCCTTCCTCACTGAGCCCCCTCAGGTGCAGATGTCAGAGGCCCTGTGATTTCCCCCCACACACTGCCATGTCAAGGTAGGGTGTCAGGCCCCCAGGCCATGGATGGCGTGGGAGGTGGGAGGCCCAGGCTGGATCATGAGCTGTGACAGTCTCATCAGCAAAGCTCCCAGGAAGGCTATGGGGATTAAGTCCTGTTTTCCCTCCTCCCTGACATGCTGCTTCTTGCAGAAGGTGGCCCCGAGAAGACCCCCATCACCTTTTAAGGTTAATTTCCTATTAAGATTCTTCTGTTTGGAGAATGCCGGATGGAATGTACTGTGGGCTAATCCCACTCAGCCAAGCCAGCAGGCGCCGGCCCTTCACAGTGAGACAGACAGGTAGAAGGGACCCGCCTGAGGCAGTAAGCCTCTTGAGGGACTTTTATGGAGTGTTCTGTGTCCCATGCATCCGTGACAGGGCGAAAGGCCTCTAGTGTGTCAGATCTGCCCTTGTTTAAATATACAGAATAGTTTTTTCTTAGCAAAATCCTTGGGAAACCTTGCTAATGGCTGCCTTTTGTAGAAGGACCTAGCCCCAACCGTCCCACAGAATGGGGAAGCTAAAACAAAGTGGTCTCAGGAAACAACAAACAACAACAACAACAAAAACCCCTCCATTTGTCTGTTCACTAGTTACCATGGTCTAAAGATTCCATCACAGCCAGTTTTTAAGCTGCCACAGCCTAGGCAGGATAGGCAAGAACTACTGTGATCCTATGCTAACTCAGAGCCCATGAGAATGAGCAAGGTGCAGGAAGTTCACAGCGGGACCACCTTGGGGGCAAGTCCAGCTTCTTTCTCCCTTCTCTCCCAGGACCACTTTAGTCTTTTCACCTTGTTCTCTGTCCTGAGTAGGCTTCTTCTAGGTGGCCTATAGTTTCCCTTCCCCAAGGCCAAGCAAGTACCCTGAAGTAGTACTGGGGAAGGGATGCCGGGAATTCTGGGAAGTCACATTTTCAGTGGACTCTAGGAATGGGCTATTATGTTTCTACAGGCCCAAACCCCCATCTGTGGGGCTCTTTCCCAATCTGACTCCTAGCATTACCTGTTGTCCCTTCACGGATCACAAAGGGGTAATGAGAGAGCTGGGGGTGTAGTACACTATGCACCCCACCAGTGGCTTCTAACCCTCAACCGGGCTTAGGTGCTGAATGGACTTCAAGATAGGTGGGGTCTGGACTGTTCTGAGGTACTAAAGGCCTTTGTTAATCTGCATAGTGCCTAGCACAAGGACATGTGTTAATGGATGCTTGCTTGTCCTAGTAGGACAGAAGAGGTACTGGAAGAGCAGGGACACAGGGCTCTCTCTACAAGAAAAAGCTCTGAGCTGGGGTGCTGGGAGGAAGGGGGAGGCCTGACACCCCTGTTGGCAGCCTTCCCAGCTTGGCTGAAGCCCCCTTCTCTCCTTCCTGCCCCCTCTTACACACACGGTTTTCATTATCTTACACCTGGACTATTGTGGCAGCCCTGCCTGCCTAGCCCTGGCTCATGCTGGTCTCTGCACTCAGTAGGCCCCATGCACACTGAAATGCTCTGAGAGTGTCAGTCCCTGAGATGGAGTGACTGGGAGCCCAAGTTGTATACTCTGCTGTTGTCTAGTGAAAGTCTCAAGCCACTGCTCAGGAGGATGACCTACCTCCCCAATCTGTGTGTTTAAGGAGAACCACAGAGAGACAGAGTCAGACAGGTACAGGACTTGCAGGCCCAGGGGATTTCTGCTGACTACTCTGCTGTATCAGGCAACCTCAATTTGAGCTTGCTGGTCTTTCTGTCCATTTGGGTTTTTTGTTTATTTGGTTGGTTTAAAAAAACAAACAAAAAAAACAACAAAACAAAACAGGGTGTTAGATAGCCTAGGCTAACCTCAAACTCAGTACAGAGGCAAGGATGACTTTGAACTGCTGATCATCTAGAGTTCAGGCATCACAGAAGTAAGAGAGTCAGTTCATTGGTAAAGTACCAGATATAGTAACCATGGGTTTAGGTGTAAGGTATTCATGAGGAGATCCTGGTCAAAAGCCTAACCTGTGATAATTGGAATTCCTGGTCACCCAGGGCTAACATCTAAAGCTGACATCTGGATGCTTCTATTAAAGCAATCAAGATAGACGCATCCAGTAACAGGAACATTCCAGACTGTCATTAGCCAGCCAGGAGCCCAGCTACAGAGCCCCTGAGGTATGGCTAATTTAACTCTAATTTGGTGGTGGGAAATTACGGTCTTGGATGACAGAGCAGAGGTGACATTGCAGGAATGGTTAGCGGACTTGTCTTGCTCCAGTGAGCACTCATTCTACTCTATGGTCTTGGGTCACTGGATAAAGCGCAACATGTTAGCTAGACTTGGATCACAGGTCGGCACAGAGGGTTTCAGTATGGGCTGTATCTCACAATGTCACATGCTTACACTGTATGTGGCCCAAGACAATTTTACTTCATCCAGTGTGGCCCAGAGAAGTTAAGCAGTTGGACCCCCTTGCCCTAAACAGCACATGTTCTTGATCTGAATGTATATTTTGCAGGCATCTTTTATTTTATCAGTGAATTTGTTTGCCATGCTGGGTGCATTTGATCCACTATCCTGGGGGATAGCAACTGTCAAGACCAGCCATACACTGGAAAGTCTGTACAGTTGGTGGAAAACTACCCATTGAGCCTCTGGTGTCTTAAGGGCAAATGAAGTCTTGGCTGAGCCCATGTGTAGCAGCAGACCGGCATGCTCTGGCTGTCCTGAGCCAACAGGATATCCCAGCCATTGAGAAGACATGTGCCGTCTCTGAGCAAGCCTGAATAACAAGGTTGAACAGAAGAATTCCACCTCAGTCCCCACCTTCTTCCAGCAGCCATCAAAGATGAGGAGCACTTGAGGGAGCATGAAGGCAGATGTGTCTCACTGCGTGACATGGAAGGCCTGCTCAGGATACCGTGGCCCTTGGTGTTTCGTGATTATCATTGACTCTGCTCAGCTGGGCTGACAGGTAGAGGAACCCTTTGATATTTAGCAGGTATCTAAAGAGGAGCCAGTTTCTGGTCTTGTCCTATGTCCCCTGCTGATTCTCTGGGGCCCAGAGAGCTTCTGATCATGCCATCCAGCCCTCCTTCCAGCAGGGAACACTAAGGAAGTGACTCCCTTACCTGTCTGTCTGAGAAGCTCTAGATAGTGTGTAGACAGGTACAAGGAGAAAGGGGTTCGAGGAGGTGGTGAGCCACAAACCTTCCTTTCTTTCTACTGGCAGCAAGGCTGAAAATCTGTAAAGACTAGGCCTGGGAGGCTGTGGCCTTTGTGATTTGTGTGCACAGGTGTGCTTTCAGAAGGGAGAGAGGGATGGGGCCAGGCAACCCTGGAGGCAAGGCCGGCACTCAGCAGACAGTACCCTGTGGTATTTCTGCCCACCTGCTTCTTTTCCCAGCCAGGGGAAAAACAGATCTACAGAGTTTGAGAAAAGACCTGGGCTCCACTGAGGGGCAAGGCTGGCCCCATTACTTTCCTCTTTTGGGGGCAGACTATTACCAGTGCCAAACAGTGGGTTATCTTGCTGGAATCAGCCGCTGGGGCACTTGGCCTGGGACAAGTGACAAGGGGAGTCTGTGGAGGTCTCAAGCACTCCCATCTCGTCCTGGAGAATGCTTCAAATAATTTGAAGCCTGCTGATCCCCTGAGCCAAGGCTGGCTGACCCATTGTCCTGGGCAACTTCGGGGCCTTGGCCTGGTTGGTCAGCTGTGAGAAGCTCCTGACTACAGGCTCTCCACTTCTCCTTCATCTCTGGGTATCTTTCAGCCAGCCCCTGCACAGCCATTTGGCCAGAAGTGAGGAGTGTATGTCTCGCCTGCAGTGGGGGGAGAAGATTCCTGAACTTCGTGTCTGAGGCCCTCTGTGATTTTGTACATGGAGACCGTGTTCGGTTACATTTAATAGCGGACAGGAGAATTTCTTCTCAAACCACCTCGTTGGCTCCAAACCAAGTGTGGGAAAGCAAAATGAACATCAATCTTTCCCCTTTTAAAACAATTTTTTTCTTTCCCTCTTTTTTTCCCCCAAAGGAAAAAAATTCCAGGCGCCATCTTTCCGCATGTGCATTCCAGACAGGGGGACCCCCTCCCAGAGCCAGGCTGGACCACCAGAGCCTTGGAGCAGGCAGTGCCTGTCGCGTATGTGGGTCTTGCCCCTTGCCTTATAGGGTGCCCTGGGGCCATGTGTTACAGAGGCACCCCAGAACTACTCTTGTGGAGTGGGATGTCCATGAAACTATGCTGTGTCCAGGCTCCTACAGAGCTGACAAATGAGGCAGGGGGATAGTGATGGCGATTTTCTGTAGAGGGACCGAGAAGCTGTAGAAGAGAGGCGTGCCCCAATCGTCTAGCAGGAGTGTAGTGTGCTTTGCTCTGAGTTGGGGATCCTAGAATCTGTCTGTTGATGGGTAAACCTGTTCCACAAGGGAAAATTACTTCTCCAGACATATAAGTGAGCAAGTTGCAATCAACAGTCCTGGAGCATGTGTTGGAGGTCCTAGTCACATCCAGTCCATTCACTACCATGGCCACCCAGAGGTGCCAGTAGTTCCCTTTGTTCAAGTCTCCCGTCTCCCTGTCCTGAGGTGGCAGGTGTCCTAACATAAATGGTTAGGGTCTAGGCCTTTGGGTGCTGTGCCAACTCCTGTGTGATGAGGACATGGGCTTGCCTGATTTGCAGACACCACCCACCAGCCTTACCTACCCTAGAGAACCTCTTCCTCTGAACTATGGATTAGAAATCCAGTCACGTTAAGGAGGCTCCTCTACAGAGGAGAGACTCAGAAAGTCCACAGAAAGACCTTGGGAACAGAAAGCTCCCACATAGACAACTACCAAGAGCTAGGAGGTCCTGAGGCATGGGTAATTCTGGGTGTCAGTCTATGTACCTGCTCAGCTCTTGGCAGCAGATGGGGGTGAATGACTACATCACTGCAGGGGAGCCTTGAGAAACCCCAAGGAGACCCCCCACGCAGGGCCCCTTTTCCTTTCTGACTTCAACACATACCCTTCTGGTTCCTGGGACCCTTTCCCACCATCCCAAGTGGATGCTAAAGAGGAAGGATGCTATTGGTTAGGGCCCTAGTCTCTCCAACAGGATGCTGGGAAGGTGTGTAAGGGTCCTGCACGCTGGTCCAAAGCCCAGCTGGTATGGGGCCTCAGGAAGGCCCCTAGTAGACAAAAACTGTGCCCACCCATGGATGTCACTACCTCTTTGTTTAAGGGACTAGCCAAAGGCCAAGTTAAGTCTGCCTTTCGCACAGATCCCTACCACATCCACCACATACTGCCAGGGGTAAGTCCAGGAAGAGGCCCACAGGGCTAGAAAGACAGGTTGAGCTCTGGTCTGGCACATGGGTTTGGACTTTTAAAAGGGGGACAGCAGTAGGGATGGATACAAACTAAGCTGCTACATAGCCTGTGCCCTAGGGGGGGGGGTTAGACCTGGATGTGTCTGTTCCTTCTCATTCAACTCACGGGGAAACTGAGAACACAGTGCATGGAGTTGAGGGGCTGAGCTTAGACTCTGAGGACATTTTGCTGTGGTACAATTTTATTTCCCCAACTTGGGACTCTGGGCATGGGGACAGTGCTGAGTCTGGACCTCTGTCCCACCCCCCACTTTACTCGCACAGAACCTCAGCTGGGTTCTGGGTGTCTTGTCTGGGAGTGGAGAATGAGGCTGGGAGGAGGGAGAGGACGGTTCGGTTCCCAGGGCAAGCCCTGCCAAGTGTTCCAGGAAGCGGTCTTTGGAAGAAGCCAAGTCGCACAGAGCCGGCTCCCCGGCTGCCCATCCCAGACCAAGGAAAGCAAACACGGGCAGCGGGATGCAGTTGAAAGAAAGAAACTTCAGCAAGTGAGGGTGCTTGAGGCCAGGGCCTCCAGGAAAGAAACATCACGCGCAAAACATGGCACAGGGCCGCTGCCCCTGCTGGGCCGCCCGCAGTGCATGTTCTTTCCGGCCCAACAGCTGCTCCAGGCCCCTGCCTTGGGCTCTGTCCTCCAGCCCACCCGCCTTGCTCCCCACAAGTCCAGGCCTAAGGACCTCTGACAAAGGGAGAAGACCAGAGGCAGGCAGGCCAGAGCCAGTTGGGGCAGTGTGAGTGACCACATGGGACCTTTCTGAAGGGTCCCTCCCAGCTGCCCCTCTACTGAGGGACTGCTGCCCCTGATGTCCCTGGGGGCCTCTTCAGGACACAAGGCACAGCTATTTCCAGCCTCAGAGATCAGCACTTTTCCTCAAGAGGTAGGGAATGTAGTCATGAGAGACAGCTGGGATGGCCAGGCTCTGAGAGACCCCAAAAAGGGCATGAGCTGCTGAGCTGACAGGAAATAAAAATGGCAGAGCAGCTGGCCTTCTCGGGTTTCCCAGATCAGCTCTCCCTTTATCTCCTGGTGGCCCCCTCAGCTGCCCTTGTCCCTAGGTCTGTTTATGGGCCTGTGAGGGAAAGGAGCTGTCATCTCTTTCAATGGGTTCTCAGCCCTGGCTATGCCCAGAGTCAGAACTTAGGGACCGTGTCTGGGGACACAATAATTGGCCAGCCAAGAAGACCAGTGAACCTGCTTAAGGGCTCCAGGATGGAGGGAGATGGCAGACAAGATGCACTGGGTACTGGTCAGCATGGGCTTAGCAGTATCCCATTGCTCCCCTCAGTGTACCCTCTTTCCTACCCTAAGTCCTGCCTTGCCAAAAGGATGTTCCCATTGTCCCTTCCTGCCCAGCTGTCTTCTTCCGTCTCCATTGGTCTTGACAGGCAAAGAATGGCAGCCTCAGCTGCTATGCCTGCTTGGCCTGGGACCCACTGGCAGGTACCACTGCCAACCTCGTCCTCAACTCTCAGGCGCTCAATTTTCCGGGACATGGGGACTCTTGGGGATATTGTTGTCCTTGTTCGGGCCTGTTTGCTGTGGGGAGCCTCAGAGAGCAGACCAATCAGCACAGCCATATGCACAGACATGCTGGCCACGGAAGAACAGCTATTCCCAGCCCTGGCATGCATTTTTCTGTCTGGTCCTAAAGAGGGGGAGGACAGGCTCCAGCCAGGTGCTCTGAGACCCCCAAAAAGGACAAAAAAGGGAGTAGAGAGGTCAGCTCAGACTTATCAAGTGTTCCTTTCTGCTTATGAGCTACTCTAGCAGTTTCAAGGCCCATCACTCCAGGTTTGGTCACAGCCTTCAGGAAGTCCACCTCTCCTCCAAGTTCCTAGGGTGGGCTTGACTGGCCACGACTTTCATATCACCTTATACCTCTCAGCCTTGGAGAAGTAGAGGACCCAAGCCATGGATGACCCTCGGTATTCAGACACTTCTGGAAGCCATTGCTACTCTCTGGCTCACCTGGCCTTGGAGTTTCCACCACGATGGGGCCAGGCTCAAATGACAAGTGTGAAGTCTCTCACTTTCCAACTAGTGAATAGTAGGGCTGACACAGGTTGAGCCTGGGCCACAGAATGTTTTAGGAGTAAGTTGGTCCCGGACTGTGAGGCAGGGCCTCTACAGCCACAGTGCTAAGAGGCCGTGCTGTCTAGTGCTCTGTGACACTCCTGGAGGGTGGGTGGAATAAACTGACTCCTGCTTTTCACTATCTCTCACCAACTCTGCATAGCCAGAGAAGCCACCTCTACTCCATGGGTTCTTTTCCACAGTAGCAGGATGAGAAGGGCTAGCAATAACCCAGACTCTCCCCAAGAGAGGTAGGCAGGAATGGGTATCAAGGCAAGGCAAGCAAGGGGAAGCATGTAAAATCAACTAGCATCGCTGTGTCTACCCCCTGCCCCCCCATGCCCTGAGCTTCTAGAAATGTCTAGTTTCACTTGAAGACCGTGTCTCCTGACGTGACACCCTGGCTGGTATTCCCCATGACTAGAGATGTTCAGAAAGCCAGTCATAGGTAGAGTATCCTTTTTCTGGGGAACTGTGTGAAACTGACATTTGGAGCATAGAGGAGGCCGAATCATTAGAGTCCAGGGCACTGGAGCACCAAACAGGAGGGATCCTAGAAACTCTGAAGACTGGTTATCTAGACCCTAACACGAACACCTTCAGAATAGGCACACTCAGCCAAAGCTGTCCCAGCATGGGAACCTCGCTATACCTATTGCCACCCTCCACTGGGAAAAGGGGGTCAACTAACTTCCCTGAATTAGTGAGCTACCAGCTCTTTCTGCAGTGGTTGTGGCTGTGGAGGCCAGCTGGTCCAGTTAAGCTAAAGCTAGCTAGGTCTTGGGGTTCTATAGTTTCTGCGTGACCACATACTTAGAGCTGGGGACAGCATAGTCCTTCATTAACCCTGAGCTCCAGTTAAGAGGCCTGGGATGTTGGATGGAGGATGCTGGGTACAGAAGGCAGAGGAAGCTCTTGGGAGGGAATATCTGGGTTTGGGGAGCAGAGCTATGTCACGGATAACAGGCTCTGGGGAGCGCAAGAGGACCAGGGCTGTTAAAATGGAAATGGACTCTTTTTCAGGAAGGGCTTAAGCTTGGGGTCCAGCCCTTAGTCTAAGAGGGAGCTTTGGATAACAAGCCTTACATTTCTCTCTACAAAGGCAGGAAGTGGTCTGAGGTCTTGGGTACTCAGGTTCCATACCCTTGACCACTAGTCTGGACTCCAGACTCAGCCCTTGGTACCACTGCCACCAGCCCAGGCCCTGTGCAGAGACAGGAGCTGCCCACACATAGTCAGAGTTGACCATTTCCCCATGGAGTCCAGTGGCTGGGGCCTCTTGGAGCTTTTAGGAGCTCCCACCATCTACCTTCTTCTTCCAGGTGAGAGAGATCACATTCGAGTTTCCACTTCCTCCACCTTCCAAAGCCATCCAGGGACTCCACTAGATCCACTAGATCCTAATGGTCTCTTCCTGTCCTATTTTATGCCAGACTTAATGTATAGAGGTGTCCCAAATCATCACATGAGGTGCACAATGCAGAATTATGGGCAGATACTAGAGGCTAAAGACCCTGGGCTCCAGATGAAGGCCTGCCTGGTGCAGGTGAGTCCCAGATGGATGGGAACAGGCAGAGGAGAGATGAGGGGCCTAGCAACCTACCTGGGGGATGTGGTTTTAGACAAGGCCATGTGTTTGCCTGAGATCTTGTGGGCCCTAGGGCCCCAGAGATGCCTGCTGCCCACTGGACTCCACCAGGAAGTGAACTCTCTGCCAAAGATGCCAGGGCTAAGCGCCTGCCCTGGCGGCTGCTGAAACAGCCCACTGTGTCAGCCATGTATCCAAAACAAGGCACACTAGACCTGTGTCTGCCCGACATTTGTGCCCGCAAAGCCAAGTCAATAAGACCTCATTGGAAATGTGCAGGGGCCTGAGGGTGAGGCAGAAGAGCCTTGAGAACCCTACTGACTGGCTCGTGTTTGACTGTTGTGCGTGCAGAAACCCTTTCCTCTGCTATCCTTTCCATGGGGCTCTGTGAGCAGCTGAGAGAACAGGGTGGATATAGAGAGTTTGGGTTGAGACAGAGGGTCCTGGAAGTCCAGGCAGACAGCAGATCTTGGCAGATGATGATGATGAAGGAGCTCTGGCCAAGGGGAGGCCAGGCGGGTTGGCGGTGGGGCTGAAGGGTCCTGGCCAGGGTGGCAGAGCGGATGGGTGGGCCGGGGCCCAGAGTGATAAATGGCTTTCCTCAGAGACGAGCAGCTCTGCCAGGGTCTTAGGCCTTGGAATTTAGTCTTGTTGACCCTGAGGCCCAATGGGGGCTCTTGCAACAGGGCAGCTTTGTGGATGGACAGTGTGGTGATTTAGGGGGTGTTTCTGGTGGTGGGTTTGTATGTGCAGAACTGGCATGGGGCACAAGAGGCTTCCAGGAGACCTTGCCAGTTCAGGGTAGGAAGCCAAGCTCTGGGAAACAAACAAGCTTTAGGTAGGGAGTCTAGGGTCCTATAGACCCGGAGGTCTAAGCTTCAAGCAGACAGTGGAGCCCTGGCCCTGCATTGAGGCTAGCTAACCAGTAAACAGAGCTCTGCTGGGTATTTTGCTGCCCCCAACTCTGTGGGGAGAAGGGTTTTGCCTGCAGGATAAAGGGCAGTGCATGGGTTCTTCTTGGTGGGCAGTGTTGCTTGGAGATCTCTCTCTGGTCCTATACCCTGAGTCCTTGAAGCCATGGGACCTAGGAGGTATCTAGAGCAGGCTAGTAGCTATTTTTTTTTTTAATTTTTTTATTTAACTTTTTTTATTAATCTTTTTTTAAATTAATTACACTTTATTCATTTTGTATCCCCCCATAAGCCCCTCCCTCCTCCCCTCCCAATCCCACCCTCCCTCCCCTTAGCTATTTTAACAATCAAAGATGCCTACCCCCACCCCTAACTCTAACCCCTTAGCCCTTACCACATCCCTGGTGCCCCTGGCCCAGCGCACTATGTGGCTTTTCACACCATGCCCAGGGGAAGCTAGGGGACAGTTTATGCTCTCCTCAGCATATTAAAGATAAGGCATTCCTCCCTTCTCTTCTCCAGAATTCCTCCTATTCCTTCTGGCCCTGGGACACATCCCATATCTATCCTCTGTCTCTGCTGATAGAGGAAGCCACTCTCATCCTGGCTCAGAAATACAAAGCGTCCTAAGGATCCCATGCCACTGTTCTCACTGCTGCAGTAGAAGGCACATAGTAGCCTCTCCCTCCCCACCAGCGCCAGGTGGCCGAGCCTTGGGCCTCATAGGTGCAAGGAGACCTGGGCACTTGAAAGGTGGGCTACTGGTGGCTGGCAATGAGCTGTGATGCCCCCTTTTCATCAGGGACTGTGGCTCTCCCAGCCTTTGGCTCTCTCATGGGCTTTGGTTTGTACTCCACACAGAAACCTTGGAAATGAAGAGGAAGGAGGCTTGGTATTGAGTGGCCACAGTGGTTTGGGTAGGCTGGCCGCCTGTGTCTTTGGCTCCATGGGACCCTTTGCACTGCTGGGCCACGGAGGAAGCGGGCTGGGCCTGCCATGGAGCCTCTTGGACCTCATAGGGCCTGCGGCTCTCTAATTACTCTTTCTAAGAAATCCCTCAAAGTCTTTTCGCAGGAAGGCAAGGCCTAGGAAGAGTGGGCCAGGGGCCTCTTCCAGGCCACTGGTGTGTGAACAGGTTGGGTTTGGAGAACACAAAAATGCCTTCAGCTTGGCACAAGGTTCAGAAGACATCTCCAGAAATGTGTTTCCCTGGACCCCAAATTCTAACTCTTGGCCCCTGGTACCCCAAACTCCTCCTCTGCAGTGGCTTCTTTTTCTCCCTCACTTGCAGGACCCGCCCAGTCTGGGTGGGCCACAGGGCTTGAGCAGCCTGGCTGGTATGAAGGAAAGAGGAAAAAGTGACGGGTGGGCGGGCAGGAGACGGGGCCGCCACATGTCCATGGCGCCCACACACACGTGTTTACCCACCAGAGCCTCACTGGCCTGTAGGGCCAGTGGAAAGCATGAGTCGGGCTAAGCAGAGCTGTCCCATCCCAGGCTGGTGCAGGCATGGAGCCCTGGAGCTTGCCTGGCAGTCTTCATGTGGTCTCAGGGAGGGCAGGACAGCGCTCTGAGGTCTGAGTAGAGTGGAGGGGCCCGGGCCTGGAGCTTCACGGAGCCCTAGGGGATCGAGAGGCAACCTTTCCCACATCGTCATTATAGTCCACATTCTGTCTATATAGTCTATGCTATAGTCTAGACCCCTGGCCTAGGACCACTTTTGGCAAGGGGTGTTTGAGGCTTAAGGACTCATGGTGTCTGTATGTGTGTGTTGGGTGTTGTGTTGGCCCCTCCAGGCCACCAGGAACATCCATCTTCAAGTGCCACTCACAGGAGTTCTCTGGCCTCCTCACCCAAGGGCCATTGCAATATGGAGACACAGATTCTATGGCAGGGTAGGATTGGAGGCAGGGTGCAGATATCCTGCAACCTGGGCCAAGGCCTACTGGGGCTCTGCTGGGCCCTGGAAGAAGAAAGGAGTCAGCTGCTGTGGGCTGGGAGCTAGTCACCTATTCACGATGAGGATGAAGGGAAAACAGCTGTACTTCCTTAGGAGTAAGGCGGTGAGTGAGGCCAGTGCTAGCTGCAGGGAACTTACAGTTCTCTGAGCAGTGCACACACAGGGCACAGGGCAAAAGGGAGCCGTGCCCCAACCCCGGGATAGCCTTATGTCACGCTTCCTGCCTCAAGACCTCAGGAAAGTCCCACATGGCCTCAGCGGTTCCCTGTAGGGATGCTCCCAGGGTCAGCTCTCCCCGTGCTCTCGAACCTGTGCTCTCGCATCTGCTGTGACTGTTGTTGGGAGAGGCAGGGCCTATCCTGTCTGTTTGCCCTGCAATCATCACCCATGCACCTCCAAGTCCTCCCTTTGGTCTTGTTCCTGCGTCTTCCATAGCAGGATACCCAGGGCCCTCCAAGTCCCAGTACCACCTGCAGCCACAATATGTGTTGCTCCTGGGTGTCCCCACCTGGCACCTGGTCACCTCTGTTCTGCCACTGCAGTATGGGCTCAGATGTCCTTGGCAAAGGCATGCATCTTAACTGCAGTTGGGACCCCATATCCTTTTTCTCTATGGTCCTATGTCCTATAGGAGTTTCCCCAGGGACCTTGGACCAAGGGTGGTTTCTGATTAGGGGTCTACAGGAGTTTTATGGTGCAGACCCACTTCTAGGGTCTTGGGAGAAGGCTGATAACATACAAGGAATCTGGCATTGTGAGTACTTTGAAAGGTGACTCAAATGTCTCTCATGACCAGTGAGGGGAGAGATCCTCATGAGAGGGCAAGTGAAGGAATGGAGGCCCAGAAGTCCTGCAGGAATGCTGAGTGGGTCTAGATGGACGGAGAGGAGAGGTTGTGCTGCTCCGAGTCCCCACACTGGCCACCCTGCCAGCCTCTGCTCCTCAGCAATGCGGGAATGCTGTTCTGGCCACAGAAGCCCTTGAGGTGATCAGAGTGGTGGGTAGGTGGCCTAAGGTCTGCTGGCTGCCTACCTGGGACTCTAACTGCAGTCACACCTGAGGCTCTGGAGCCTGTGGCCACTTAGTCTTCCAGCCTCGGGTAGGCCACCTGCAAAGTGACCAGAGAGGAAAAAAGACTAGGCACTCGTGACTTCTACTCAGGACCTGGGTTAACATCTTCCTTAGGGTAGATGAGAGAGACCTGCCAACACCGCCCAGAGACCCCCATATCTCCCTTGGAACCCACCTAGAGGTGCTTCCAGTTCGAAAGATAACCCTCTAAAATCCACCTCCAGGCTTCCTATGATAGGGAAAGCCTATGAGATAGGGAAGGGTAATGGCTGCTTGATGGAGGAGGCCGCTGGTCAGAGTGGCTGAGCTACTCAGCACTTTAAGATCATCAAGGAAAGGGCTGTGCAGATGATGGAGGGACTTTGGGATGTCCAGAGCAGGCCTGGGTCCCTTGGCCAGGTACAAGCTTAGAGCTGGAGAGGCAGCTCTAGCTTTGGCCACCATGATTCCCTCTCCCAAAGTCCAGAAGGCGGGGACAACTACATGGTCATGGAGGAGCCGCTGCTCTGCAGCCTGAGCCCATATTCCTGGCAGTCTTGGTGGGGAGGTAAAGCCTGAGCTGCATGATCTAGAGGTAAGGCTCTAGACTGACTAAGAGGATACCAGGTCCAGTTAAGGCTGTGGCTACGTGGAGAGGTGCGCAGGCCAGGTACTTGCAGAACCTGACAGACTGGTGGAAGGACATGTCTTGGTTACGTCCTAACCCCCAGGGTCCTGATGATTCCTATTGAGTCTTCCCTGTCGTGAATGTCTGCCCAATGACTTGGAGCTGACCCTTAGACAGTGTCTGCTGCCCAGGCAGGAGCAGGCTTCATACCTAGGCCTCTGCCAAGATCATTGTTTTGTTTGCTTGTTGGAGGACCTGAAGGGAGGGTGATGGACCAGAGATTCTTACATGGTAGGCAAGTGCTACCCAGGGAAATGCACCGCACTCTCTGAGATGAGTATATATACAGACATGTCTCCCAAGGCAGACTAGCTCTCAAGACCTTGTGTGTTTGCAGTTGTATTGGGGTCCAGAGCAAGGAGGGAGGGGCCCAGGCAGGTGGAGATCTCTGGCCTCAACAGGCACTGTAGCTGGACTAGATGGTGTCTGGTGTGACACAAGCCAGGATGGCATCTGGGGCCATCTGAATGGCTGCCTTCTTAGGGACAGGCATTCTGACTCTAGTCCTAGAGAGGTTTTTCTCGGGGGCGGGGGTTGTCACCCCCTTTCCTTGCTGGTGCCGGTCCTGTAGGAGACTAGGGGCCATGAAAAATAAGTGATTCATGGTCAGGGACATGCACAGGGCTGAAGAAGCAGAACAGAGGTATTTGGAGCAGGGGGACAGTGGTCGATACTGCAGGAGGAACTTAGTATCATGAGCACATTGAAAGATGGTGGTCCAGATGTTGATCCAAATGGTGGCCCTGATCCCTCCTTCTGGGATATTCTGGCATTTGCTATGCCCTCTGAGCCTTTGAGCACCTCCTCCAAGAAGCTGACTTATATATGACCCTCACTGGAGGGCTGTTGCTCCCTCCTGCACTTCGTGACAGAGGACTCTGGTGAGCCCAGCTGGCCAACCAGCTTCTCAACCATGGAAACCTGTGCAAGGACCCAGGTCACCAGATATCAGCAGTAACAGGCAATGTTGAGGGACCCTTAGCTGACTGGTGAGGGTAGTAGTAGAAGGACTACCAGTCCTGAGCCCCACAGGATACATGACCTCCCCGTCAGCATATCTGTCTCTTCCTAGGGTAGTATGTGATTAGAGTCTTGTTCCTGGGGTGATCTTGCTTTGGTCACTGCCTTACACTATGGGTAGAACAAAATTTTATAGGTATCCTAGGTATCCATGTACTTTTTTTTCCCCCACCCTGGAGGTTCTGGAAACCCTCTGGCTTCTCTTTTGCTGTGGGCACAATACTGTCCCTCCTTGTTCACTCTGCCTTCTGCATGGGACGGCAGCCAAAGCAATCATGCCCCTGCCCTGTTCACCTTTACTGCAGACTAGGCCATGTCAACATTGTACAGCACCAGTCCTTGCTCACTAGACCCTGACTACAAGAAAGATATGGCCATTGCCTTTGTTGGAGCCCCAAACACAGGCCCCAAGCGATCTTTCCCAGAATTCTTTCAGTCCCAGCCCCCTGCTCAGCTCAGGCCTTCTGACCAGCTCCAAGCTGCTCACAGCAGGCCAGGCAAACCTTAGCCTGACCCGGGATTCCAGGCTTGGGGCTGGCCACCGGCTGCAGAGATAAATCGAGGAAGTCTCACCCAGCTCTGGCCCCAGCCAGACCCCTGTGGTGGGCAGGCAAGGGAAAGGAGAGACCCCAGAGGCTTGTTTGCTGTCCCAGCTGGGCTGCCTGCACAGCCCCCTTCCTCTGTGCTGGCTCTGGCCCCATCAGATCTGAGAACACGGACATCCTTCCATGGGAGCCATCAGTACTCTGGCCCAGAGAGGAGGGACATTAAGGGACACGGAGGGACAGAGATCTTCTCCTGACAAGGGGATGTGGCTTCCAACCCCAGCTCTTCGTTGAGGGCATCTGGGACAGTGGGGGCTCCAGGGTGTGATCGCAGGCCCCCTCAGCCTACCTCAGGCTTGCTCACTTGAACCCACAGTCTCCATCACTGGATGTTTTGATTCTGATGGGGCGAGCACTTAACTTTCTCCTTTGAGAGTGATGGAATCCTCCCCAGAAGGGGACAGGGACATCTCCAACTGGGCTATGGAGAACCTCATTTGTGCTTTCTACACCTTCAGGGTCCCTTCCCCATCCACCAGGAGCCCCTGTGTTCCTCATGATGGAGAACTCTGTGGTGCCACATGTCTGTGATACGCATTTCCCTAGCACAAGTGCTCACACTGTCCATCCAGACATGGTTCTTTATTCTTTCTCTGCCTGTGATCCACTGTCTCATTACACTAGCCGGCATCCTACAGTGTCTTCCTAGGTGTGGGCCTGTAGGAGCTAGCTCCCAACCTCCCAAGCTTTGACTTCCTCATAGGGCAAGAGGCCCTAAAGACCAGGAGAATAGGGGAAAAGGCTGAACCAGCAGGCTGCTGGGGTTCCTTTTTCTAGCAGTTTGTTGTGAGTAGTGGAGTTATAGCCGTGCTGGGGGCTCCTGCTGCCTGAGGGGACACCATTTCCTGAGAGGTACAGCCCAGCCCTCTATTAGAGCCTTAACTTTAGGGGCTCTGCCTTCAGCTATGCTTGGTGTAGCACCCTGTGACCCCCAAACCTTTAACAAATGTGACTTCTGAGGGTAGGACTGGTCAAAGTCCAGGTACTCGGAAGTAGCTGAAAGGGCAACAAGAGGTTAGACTGGGGAACCATGGAAGGCATGGGCTAGGAACTTGAAAGGTTCTACTGGCTAGGATGAGGGTCGTGTGTGCTAGAACAAAAGGAGACGAGGTGGTAAACTACGCTTCCTCTGAGGAGACCCTGGGATGAGAAGCTGAATGATGTGGAAAAGCCTGGTGTCTCCAGGGCCCCTAGAGGACCCCAAAATAAGCAAAAGCCCCAAGTTCGGGGGCAGCAAGCATGGGTTGGAGGTATTTCCCACCCGCAACCCCCCAAGAGCCCCACCTCAGTCTCAAAATGGATGTCGTGCTAACCACTGACCTCACGGGGGCGCAAGAGACAACAAAATTTTAGCTTGGAGGCGAAGTCCGGCTGTGGCCAGAACCTTCAGGGCTGAGCCTGCCTAACTAGGTTCCCCCACCTCTGTCAAAGACCCCACTCCTTGGCAGCTTCCTGATAGGCATCCTGCCCCTGCTGATTCTCTGGCTCCTAACTTCCTTCTGCCCATTACCCTTCTCCCACCTCTTCCCTTGTCTTCTTTAGGGCTCTCTCCCACCTCCTCTCCCCTCCTTTTTCCTCTTCCTGCTTCTCAGGGGCCAGGCAGTGGAAAAGGATACTGTTCTGCCTACCCTAGGCTAGGCAGGGACCAACCCCCACTCCCACCCCACCAGACAGGCAGGCCCAGCCTCACTGTGCAGTTACTGCAGGGCTGTGCATAGCTGCAGGGCTAGCAATGGGAGCTGTGAGGGAGGGGTGGTAGCTGGAGCGCTAACGGCCTTAGGTGTGGGACAGCAAAGGGAAATTGCAGCTCAGGGACAGCCTGGGAGGGGGAGTGGCCTGAGAGAGGCTGGGAGGAGATGGTGCCGGGCCAAGGCTCTGGATAGGGGCCCTGGACAGAGAGCTGGGTGGTAAGATACCTGAGAGCAGAGGGAGGGACGAATGGGGTGGGGACAGGAAGGCTGGCAGGATTCCAAGTAGGGATGTTTCAGGGGAGGGTGGGGGAAGGGAGGCCCAGCTTTAGGCAGGAGCAGTGTGGGGGTGCCACTCCCAGGTCGATGGGGCAGGAGCTTTGTTTAGGGGTCTTGAGAGAGGCTGAGGGAGGTTGTCCAGGGTCAGGAGGGAGCTCCTCGTTGGTGTGGACTGGTAGCTACAGGGAACGGAGACCAGGGAAGCCATAGAAGATTTCTGGGTGAAAGCAATGGGGCCAGGAGCTCATTCCTCCAAGGAGAGTCCTGAAGCATACTCTCCAGCCTGTCCTTTTCAGGAAAGCTCACTACCATTGCTGGACTTGTCCCTCACCATTGTATGTTTTTCTGCATGTCACCACTACACTAGGCTGGGGTGGCAGTACGCTTGGTTGGAGGACAAGCTGCCTTCTTCTTTTCCTCTAGCTTTGATTCTGGGTGGAGGCTGTAGTGGGGAAACCACGAAGAGTGAGGACTATAGGGTGCCCTTGTCCCCACAAGGTTAAGTGGAGAGGTCAGCAGAAAATCCCTCATGGCATTACTGGGGTAGGGGTCCTTTGTCCAGGGATGGGGAACCATGGAAGTTTGCACAGTCAGATCATGAGCAAGGGTGAAAGCAGGGAGGCCAGTTGGAGGAACTTGGTAGGAACCAGGTAGGTCCAGCTTGTCTGGGAAAGCCCACATTTGCCCTGTGTGCTAGCATCCCTCTGTAAGGTGATTGTGTCAGGGAGAAACTGAGGCTGAAGGACTCTAGTAGCCACTGCTGTGTCAGGTGCTACACTCAGTTCTCTTATCAGTTCACTTCCAGATCATGTCTTCAGGGAAAAATAGCACCCCTCCTCCAAATATGCCCTCTCCCTCTCAAGCCTCTGTTTCCCCTCGTGCGCTCAGCTCCTGGCAAGCTGAGCAGGAGATATGGTCCTGTAACTGCAGCACAGCATAGAACTGAGACAGCACTTCTGGGAGACAGGGCAGCAGCAGGGACCAGGAGAGGAGTCATCTAGATACACAGGTTCCTCTGGGCCCCCAGATCTCTCACTTGGATCTTCTTGGAAATTAGTACCTCCGGTCTTTCTCCAGCACAGCCCAGGCCTTTGTTTTCTTTCCGTTTTTAACCCTTCTGCATAGAGGAGGGTTGGTGGATCCTGAATGTGTCAGAGAAGGCCCTGGGAACCAGAAGAGAAGGAAAGGCCCAAGACCGGTGGGCCAAACCTCATATGGGACATCTGGGGGACAGGAAGATTTCACAGATAGGCTGGCCGGCAGGCTTGGTGGGATTCCCTGCTGGCTCTGAGCTCTGTGGACAAGAAGAGGACCTTCATGTCTGAAAGAGGCAAAACTGTGGCTATCCAGTTTGTGCTTTAGCCTTTGCTTCCCAGTGTGTGTAGGGGCCTTTGTCTTTGCCTGGGACCATTGTTCCCACGAGCCTCTATACTAGCTAACACCGGCAAGGGCAGCTGGAGGGGGCTTGCATCCCCTCACTGGAGCCTTGTGAGGGTAGGAGCCTGGTATGCAGCCACCTGCCCACGTCTATCACTTGATCCTTTGCCCCAGCCTGCTGCCTGGTCCCCAGCAGGCAGTACGGTAGGGTGGGCGTGAACAAGCCCGCCAAGGGTCTTTTTGTCTACTTAACTCCTTGAGGCTGGGGCCGGGGCCAAGCCACGTGTTGGTGGGCTGTGTTAGGAGGTGTGGGGAAAGTCTGTGGGTTGGGGGAGGTGCTGATGCGGGTTGTTCTGTCCTGTTTGCTATTTGCTAACTGGACCACTTCAGACACTTCTCAAACTTCTTCAACGAACAAATCTTTGTCTTTTCTGACAGGGTTTGGTTTGTAGAAATATCCAGAGGTACTTGGAGCTAGAAATGAGTAGGCACAGGTGAGGGAGAGGCCTGGGAAGGAAGAGGCCCCAGGTGGGGGAGGCGAGCCATGATGATGGCTGCACCAAGGGCAGAGGAGCCTCTTTAACCCACAACTCAGAGCCCTGAGGCCCATTGTGGAATAAGTGAGGCATAGAGCACTAAGCCACTTGTGGGCCCAGGAGGTGCCACCAAGGCAGCATATTTTCCTCAGGCCTTCCTAGGAGCCCTGCTGTGCAGAACCCTGAAACTCCATGCCCCTAAATTTTCAGTCAAGGCCTCCAGAGGGCAAAGAGCCTGGCACCTGGACCTGGGGGCTTCCTGTCTCCACACTGGTATCCAACATCTGCTGTCTCCTTGGTGTCCCCAGACTTTCACAGCTCTCTCCTAGAGGGCTATCCTGAGATACTGAGAGGTGGCATGCCTATCTCTCCAGAAACAGCAGGCCTTCCTTTGCTTATCATCCGCAGGAGGTTAGACACACTGGAGTCGAGTATGGCATGCAGTGGTGATCAGCCACAGTGAGGACAGCATGAAAGAACTCGAAGAACACACCCAGAACAAGCAAGGTGCCTTGACGAGAGCCTGGAAGGATGGGTGAGTGTTCCCCACTGCACCATGCAGCAAGCATCTGCCCTCACAGCTAAAGATCTCATATGCTGTGTGTCCCCCCCGCCAGACCACCCACAATGGAGAGCTGGTGCCCAGCTCATGAGAACCCACAGACATTAAGTTAATGAGGCCAGTGTCAGCCCAGAATCTGGTAGGAGAAAGTCCATCCTCCACTTCTCAATGCCTATTCAAATCTCATTCCACATCCATCATACTCCAGGCCACACCTTCCATTCTGCACCGATGCAGATTCTTCAGACTCTTGTCAACAATGCCATTTCTACACACCATACTTACTCAGTGTTCCCCATTTATATCCTTCACTCTGTACTTCATCACGCACACACCAGCTTCCACTCTCCTTCCTCCTCACTACCTTCTCATTCTACACCTTCAGACGCCATCATCCACATGTGTCTTAGGGTTTCTACTGCTGTGAAGAGACACCGTGACTACAGCAGCTCTTATATAGGAAAACATTTAATTGGGTCTGGCTTACAGTTTCAGAGATTTAGTCCATTGTTCTCATGGCAGGAAGCCTGCCAGTGCGCAAGTAGACATGGTGTTAGAGAGAGAACTAGAAGTTCTATATCTGGATTGGTAGACAGCAGGAAGAGAGAGGAAGCAACTGGGCCTGGCTTGAGCTTCTGAATTCTCAAAGCCCACTTCCAGTGACACACTTCCTCCATCAAGGCCACACCTCCTAATAATGCTCACTCCCTCTGAGCCTGTGGGGGCCATTTTCATTCAAAGCACAGCACAGCATGGTAATCATCCACACTTGATTCTCCATTCTCCATTTGCATCCTTCATACCATTCCACATCTTCTACTTTCCATCATTCACTATCCATCCTCTGTTCTCCATCCTCTACACTCTATTCATCATCTTCCACCTTCTCCCCTCCTCTCCATCTTGCACTTTACACCCTCTGCCTTCCACCACCTACTCTACACTTTCAACACTCCATCCTCCATTCATCTTCCACCTTCCATCCTCCACTCTCCATCCTTCACTCTCCATCCTCTATTCTCCTTTCATTCATCTTCCATTTTCCATCCTCCACTCTCCATCCTCCATTCTCCATCTTCCACTCTGTATCCTCCACTCTCTATCTTCTACTTTTCATCTTCCATTCTTCATCCTCCACCCTCCGCTCTGCACCTCCATTCTTCTCCTTTCACTCTTCATCTTCCACCTTCCATCCTTTACTCTCCATCCTCTCTATATACTCTAAATCCTTCTTTTACTCTTCATTTCCATCCTTCACACTCCAACATTTACTCTTAATTTTTCTCTGTCATTCTTTCTGCACTCTCCGCTTCAGTTTCCATATTCATTTCTATCTTTTCTTTTCCATAGTCTCCAGTCCCAACCTCTACCTCTCATTTTCTGTTCTCCGCACTCCCCTCTTCACGTTCCATTCTCCATGTGTCATCCACCATGCGCTATGCTCCACATACCATTGACCAATTCCAAAATTTGTTCTACACACAGCTTTTTCTATTGTCCAATTCCTTTTCCCATTCTCCACACTCCACTGTCTTCATTCTGCTTTTTATTTTCTGCTCTTCATACATCATATGTCATATCCAGTATTTCATGTTCCACTCTTCATTTCTGGTCTCTGTTTTCCATAGCTGTTACTCTAGTCATCAGAGTTCATTATCCATACCTTACCCTCCAGCCTACATTCCAAGCTCTTTTCTTGAATTTCCATTCTCCTTTCTTTACAGTTCATGCTTCATTCTTCATCTCCTGTACGCTTTATTCCACACACTATACTCCATTCTGAATTATACTCTCAATTTTCACACAGCATTATTCATTACTCACCCTCTTTACTCCATCCACTGTATCAACACCTCCTATTCAGTACTCTGCTCTCCAATCCATTCTATATCCTTCATGCTTTTGTATACTCCAACACATCACTGTGCATTCCCTGTAGGCCATACTTTATTCTTCGTACATATCACATTTCTATTCCCATCTTATTTTTATACCTCATTTCTTCTTCTCACTTCTTCATTTCTGTTAACCTATCTCCCATCTCCATTCTCCTCTGTACACCATTTCCTATAGTGTATTTTATCCTACATTTTTGCACATTTTATGTATATATTCTAAACTCCATATTTTCTTCATTACCCACACACTTTTCTCTACATCTATTTATTTGTGTTTTAAAATTATATTTATTTATATTATTTTGTGTTTGTCTGAATGTGCCTGGATGTGTATATCATAGCACACATGTGACGGTCAGAGGGCGACTTTGTAGCATTCTTATTTTATTCTCTGTAATTTTTCCTAGTTTCTCCTCCCTCATTCACCATTCTGCATACTCTAACTTCATTTGCAATGGCCATATTATGTTCTCAACACCCCATATGGAATATGGAATATTCTACCTTCTATCCTCAATCCTCCACTCTACTTTCTTTTCACATCAGCCTCCATTCTCTGGTACCCACAGTCCATTCTCAACTCTCTACTCCACACAGCATCCTACAGTTTTTCCATTCTCTGTACACCATAACCCATAATATCTTTGTTCTGCACATTCAATTCTCCATATAAATATTCCATTCTCAATATTTATGCTCTGTACTTTATTCTCCATTGTCAGTTATCAATATACTTATATCTATTGACCATATACCATTATCCACCCACCAGACATATCACCAGTATGTTCAATTATCTATATTCCATACTTCAAATGCCATCCTCCATACCCAACCTGCATCATGCCATTCTCCTCACCCCGTTTACATTGTCCCATTTTCCACAATCAGTGCATATTATGCCAATTTCCCTCCCAGTTTATACTATGTCATTGTTCACCATGCCATTCTTAACACCTAACAAAGACCGTGCCATTTTCTGCACTCAGTATATACCGTGCCATTCTCTTGATACCATACTTCATAAGACACCTCCACACCCCACTCTCCATATCTGCTATATTTTACTCTATTCTTACATTCCTCATACTGCATACAACTTATTTCCCGTACTCAATCTTTCACAATCACATTCCATGTGCCATTTTTTTTCTGAAGCTATATTTTGTAAGCTCCACACACCATTATTCAAAACTCAGTTCTCCACACTCCTATTCATATGCTATCACCTTTTCTCCAAGTTCTTTCTCCTTAATTCATTCTCTGCTTGAAACACTTCTATATTCTCTGCATTATAACTTCATATGCCGCACAGTAGACCTACTACATCCCTCCTTCATACCTTACCTCCAGTCGCAGTGTTCTTCCCTACATTTGCCAATTTTTTTTCAACCCAGTTGTCATACGTCATTCTATGTACTCTATTCTCTGACAACATTTTCCATTCACCGTGCTCTATTCTGTGTTCATGTTCTCCTCAGCTTCTACATTATCCCCTTGCTGTGTGCTTTTTTTTTCAGATTCTGTTCTTTGTAAAAGACTCCATCCCCCATGTTACTACCTCAGTTCTCCTTCACTTTACCTAATACACTACAGACATACACCACATTTGCTGAACTTCCACTGTACTCCATATTTCACAATCAGTTCACCTTGTCTTCCCTTCATTCTCCATCCCTATCAATCCACAGTCTATACTTCATTCCATATACTCTATTCTCCATAACTGATGCTCCTTCACTACCATATTTTTCTTTCCACCGTCTATTCAGCTAATCCCCCATTCTGTTTCCATACTTCATTATACAAATTACTTGCCCCATGCTTCATGCTCTGTTCAGCCTGTTATCTCTCTCTTCTTCGTTGTCCACATCCATACTGTTCCTACATTTCATAGTTTATTCTACGCACTCTATTCACTGTAGCACCTCCCATTTACTATTCTTCCCACTGCGTCACTGCCTGCATTGTCCTTATTCTTCCTTCTAAATGCCCCATGTTTTATATCACGTGCTCCATTCATTGTGCTTTCACTTTCATTTCCCTTTTTCTTCACTCTACACTCTGATCCCATCCTTCATTCTTCATAGTCTAGTCCACACATGTCTTGCTCTCTCACCATGTTCTAGTGAACATTTCCTGTTCTCCTCAATCCATAGACTCTTCTCATATTCCTTACTAAATTTTATATGTGCCGCTCTCCAAACCTCATGATCTATTTACCATGTTCTCCTCCCCATTATTCATTCATAAAACTCCACACACCATTCCCAGACTTCATTCTGCATCATCTATACCTCATTCTGCTTTTTCCGTTTTTCTCCTCCATTCTCCATTCTTAAACTGTACTTCATTCTATACTCTGTTCTCTGTAACTCACACGCTATTCATTTCATCCTATCCACTTTCCATTCTTCCCACATCATAGTCTCTTCTTGTGCTTCATTCCGTATGCTCAGTTATAAACCACTTCCCCATTCATAATATGTTTTCCTCCATCTCACATTTTCACACTCTGCTCTCAGACTTTATTCTCCATGCTCTGTTCTTTACACCTCATGGGTCACTTACCATGTTCCCACCCCCATCTTTCGCTCTCCTCAATCCATGCTGTTTCTGTACTTCATCCCTCATTTTACATGCTCTATTCTCAATGCCTAGCACTTCATTCACTGTGTTTTCCACCCCACCTTCCATTCTCTTCACTCAATACTCTGTTCTCATCCTCTATATTTTAGTCTGTACTTCATAAGCCATTTACAGGGTTCTCCCTCATTTTCCACTCTCTTTAACCTGCATTCTGTCCCTACTGTTTTATTCTACATACATTATTCTCCAACTTCGCCTGACTTTCACCAGGTTTCTGCCTTCTCTTTTTCGTTATGCTCTCTCCATACTCTGAGCCATATTTTATTCTACATACTTTGTTCGCCATACCTCCTCTTCCGTTCACCACTTCCTTCTTCCTATTCTCACTCCATACTTGATTCCCATAATCCATGCCTAATTCTAAATACTACCTTTAGTGTAACGCCATTCTCCACTCTTCTAACTCAACACACTGTTCCCACGCTAAGCACTTCATTCTGCAACAACCAATCCTCCATACTTCATGCTCCATTCATAATGTTCTCTACATTCACCATGTCCTCAGTCTACACTAGGCTTCTGTACTGTGTACTTCATTCTATGTAATCTAATTCCATAACGCTCAGTCCTTTGCCCTCTTCTCCCTTCCCTTCCCCAACCTCCTCACTGCACACTCCATGTCTTATTGCAGACTGTCTGTTCTCTATAACTCACATTTCATTTACCATGTCCGCCCTCTGTTGTTCACTCTTCTTAATCAATACACTGTACCGTGCACACACGATGTGCTTCATTCTCCACACTCTTCTCCATAGCTCTGCACCATCCGCTCTGCCACTCCCTGTGTCCTCCATTCTTCCCGCTCCACGCTCTGTTAACATGCTCCACACTTCTTACTACACTCTGTCTCCACATGCCATGCTGCATTCACCATGGACTCCCCAGCTTTATGCTCTCCCCACTCCACGCTCTGTTTCTGTATATACTCTATTTTGAATAGCTGGTGATTCATTTGCCACACTTTTTCCATTTCCCAATCTCTTCGCACCATAGTCTGATGTTAAACTCCAAAACTGTCCTATATACTTATTTCTATACTTCATGTACAATTTACCATGATTCTTCCTCCTTTCTACATTCTCCTCACTGTATATGTTTTATTGTCTGTATTCTATTTTCTATAAGTCATACTCCGTTCACCATTTCATTCTCCCGATTCTACACTCTTATCACTCCATACTTTGTTTCCATACTTTATTACACATGTTCTGTTGTTAATACTCTCCCATTCACTCTCTGTTTGCCTCATTCGTTATTCTATTCTCATAAGCTCTACATGTTAAACTCATATTAAATTCACCAAGTTCTGCTCTCCATTCTTCCCTCTCTTCACCCAACACCTTGTTTCCACACTGGTGGGAACAAGCTTTGAACATAACCTAATAGGTTTAAACATAACCTATTCCCCTCTGTTGATTCTCCTCGCCTCACACTGTAGTCTGATACACCATGCTTCGTTGTACATAATCTAGCCTCCATACTTATCTCATTTCCTATCTTCATTCTCACTTCATCCTCTTATAGCCTACACTTTATTTTGCATATTCTGTTTTCCATACCCCATGCTCATTCACCATGTTATCCTCTCTGTTCTCCGTTCTCCTTGCTCCATATTTGGTTATGTTTGATGTCATTTACATACTTGAATTTCCATACATCATGTTCTGTTCACATTCCACAAAGTGTTCCACATGGCCTTGACTTACACCCCACACTATCTTCATTGTGTTCTGTTTTCCGTAACTCACACTGAATTCAACATGTTCTCACTTCTGTTTTCCATCCTCTTCACTGTAACCTGTTCTCATACTTTAATCTTCACATTCTATTCTCCATACCCACTTTTCCCATGTTTTCCCTTCCATTCTTCTTTCGCCATACTCTATTCTTCATTCTACATATTCAAATACCCATAGCTCATACTGACTTCATAATGCTCTCTAGTCCTTGCCTTAATCCTTTTGCTCAAGATACCATACTTCATTCTCTGTTCTCTAAATCTATTGCTATATTCACTATGTTATTTCTTTTATTCTCCAATGTCCTAATTCCACGCTCTGCTTTTAACTCCATTATTCTACACATATATTTTCCATATTTTACATTTTATTATCATATTGTCCTCTCCAATATCGAGTCTCCTTGCTCTATCTTTTGTTTCCATACTCCACAATCATCTGACATGTTCTCTTCTCCATATCTCATCCTCTATTCACCAGGTTTCTCACTTCTGTTCTCTTTTTGCCTCATTCTATACTTTATTTTCGTACACCATACCTCATTTTACATACTGTATTCTCCATCATTCATGTTCAAGTTGAAATGATTTCCACTCCAGTCTCCTCATTCCAAACTGTTTTTTCACTTCCTACTTTATTATCCATACTCTATCCTCCCTAATTCATACTCCATCCTCCTAGTTCTCACTCCATTTCTACTTCTCCTCACTGTTCCCATGCTCCATTCTGTTTTATATTCACTAATATTCCCAGCTCACAGTCCTTTCCATATGTTCCCCTGTCAACCCCTCACCATTTCATACTCCATATACACACCACATACTCTAACCTTTATACCATACACTTCATTCACAGTGTTCTCTATTCTCTTCACCCTGTTCTCCTCACTTCGCACTACACACCTATTCTCCACACTACACGCCTGTTCTCCATACCTCACATTTTTAACAGTTCACTTTCCATCCTCCACTCTCCTAACTCAACACACATACCTGATGGTATACTTCATTATACATGTCCTATTCTCTATAATATATCCTCCATTAATCATGCAATCCCCTCAATTCTCCAACCCCAACTCTGTCCTCTGTTCCCATATTAATGCTTTATTATACATAGTATGTTCTCCACACCTTATATTCTGTTCACCACATTCTCCATCCTATTCTCCATTCTCCCGACTCCATAACCTGTTCCCATACGTCATCCTTCCGTGGTCTGCCCTGTATACCATATGTTCCACTGACCATGTTGCCCTTTCTACTCCACATTTTCCACATGACATACTCTTTTTCTCATACTCCACATTTCAACTTACCCAGTATCCTCTACAGCTCATGCAACATTTACATTGTTATCCTCCTTGGTTCCAGTGTCTCAGTCTGCATGTTCTGTTCTGCATACCTCATGTCCAATTCACCATTTTCTGTCTGACCTTTGCCATGTTCTCAGTCCATACACCTGTGCTTGATTCTGCATAGTTTAGATTCCATATTGTCATGCAATAGCTATGCTCTACCCTCTATTCCCTGTTTCCATGCGCCACACTCCATCCTTCAATCGACATACTCTACTTTCCATAAAAGTGTTCTTTTGGCATGTTCTCCCTTTGTTCCCCATTTTCTCCTCATTCTACAGTCCATGTTTGAGTCTACATATTCTACTGTCCACAATTCGCATTCCCTTACCATGCATTCCCTTCTGTTCATTTACCACATTGTAGTCTGTTTCAGCGCTACCGTCTGCATTCCTAATTCCCTACACATCATACTGCATTCACTGCGTTCTCCCTTCCAGTCCATTTATCCCCATTGTTCACTCTACTCCCAGACTCATTCTGCATACTGTACAGCTCCTGCTCCATTCACCGCATCCTTCCCTCCATCTTCCCTTTCATGCTCCATTCTCCTCACTGCTCTCATGTTCCATGCCACTTTATTCTGCATACCCTAATCTCCATGCATTGTGGATCACTCAACATATTTCCCCTTCTCTTCTGTTCCCCAACCGCCTCACCGCACACTCTGTATTTCACTGTATAGAGTGCATTTTCTGTAACGCTCAGTCTTTTAAACTAAGTTCTCTCTAACATTCTCGACTCAAACAATCCACTGTCCCCATGACGTGTGCTTCATTCTGTATTCTCTATTCAGCACACTTCATCTCTGTCACAGTGGAGCATTCTCCACTCTTCCCTCTCTCTATACTGTCTTCCCATCCTCTATGCTTCATTCCACTCAGTCTGTTGTCCATATCCTCATCCTCTATTGACCGTTTTGTACAGTTTGTTTCCATTCTCCCCATCCTGCACTCCGCTACCATCCTTCATGCTGCATATTCTACACGGCATACTAAGTGCACCATTAATCATGTCCTCTCGTGTGTACACCTTCTCCTCACACCATGTTCTGTTACCATACCCCATAAGTCATGTTACATAGTATTTTCTCCATACCTCCTACTCCACTCAAGATGTTGTCCTTCCCATTCTCCATCCTCCCCATTGCATGCTCTGTTGCCACAATCCACATTTTATTTTGTGAAGTCTATATTCCATACCTCCCTACCTATTCACTATATTCTCCTTTCCGTTCTACATCTTCCTCACTCTATCCTCTGTTCTCACACTCCACACTTTTTCCTGTATACCCTATTTTTTCACATGTCATGCTCTACTTACCATGTTCTCGCCTCTGTTCTCTGTCCTCCCATCCCACACTGTTTTCATAATTCATTCTATATACTCTATACTAAATGCCCAGTGCTCCATTCACCATGTTCTCCTCTCCATTTTCCAGTTTCCTCACGCTTCACTATGTTGTTATACTCCACATAGCATCGTATACATCATCTCCACACACTCTGGTCCATTCACCGTGCTCTCCTCTCCATGCTTTTCACTTCATAGTCCATTGTTATAGTCACTCTACATAGCCTAATCCTCATACGTTTTATTCCAGCCACCACATTCTCCCTTCACTCTCCTCACCCCATACTCTGTTGGTATGCTCCATATTTCATTCTACCTACTCTAATGCTCATACATCAGGAGGCATTCACCATGTTCTTCAGACCATTATGTATGCCCTTAGTATATGCTTCACACTACATTATACATTCTTTCTTCTCCATAACTCACCTTCAGCTTACCATGTTCCTTTATTTCCATTTCTCTCCACTTTATAATCTGTCCTCATTCCATATTTTACTCCACACTTCTCATTCTCCATACCTACTCTACATTCACTGTGTTCTCTTGTCGTCCTTCGTCATACCCACTCCATATTCTGTTTTCATGCTCCATGTTTCATTCCATAAATTCAAATGTCACACTTCATATTTCATTCACAGTGTTCCCCATTCATTCCTCAACCTCTCACTTGCTACTTCACGCTTTAGTCAATGTACTGTGTTCTACATACTTCAACGTTCCACCAAGTTCTTTTTTTCCGTTCTTTAATTTCTTCACTCCATATTCTGATCCTGCGCATCATAATTTATTCTACACGGCCTATTTTCCGCACTATAGCCCCCATTTGCCATGTTCTACTCTCCATTCTTCATTCTACATTCTCTTCCCAAACTTCTCTCTGTGTGTTTTATTCTTCATTCATCATGCTCCACTCATCGTGTTTCCTCTTAATCCACCATTCTTCTCACTCTATGCTCAGTAATTCATTCCAAACCACCTAATCTCAGTACTTCACAATTGGGTGACCACGTTCTCCCTCTAGTCTCCATTTTCCTCACTCCAAAGTCTGCTCACTATTTTCTACTCTCTTTATTCTCTGTACACCAGGTTACAGTCACAATAGTATACCCTGTATCTCCAGACTCCATCTTTTATTCCCATACCCCATATGTAGTTCTACATACTCTGTTCCCCATAACACCATCCATGATGATCTCCATGCTGTTCTCCACACCCCATACCGTGTACTCTAATCTGCATGCTTCATAGTCCACTCACCATTTTCTCTCCATTCTCTGTCCTCCTCTCTCCATGTCCCATACGTCACTGTATGCAGTCTGTTCCGTGATTCCCATTCCGTTTAATACATCCTTCATCCCATTATCTCTTCCCCCTCATAAAACACACTATTCCCACATCGGGCTACACATTCTGTTCTCCGTGCCGCATGCTAAATTCACAGGTCTCTACCTTCTGCCCTCTGTGCCCCTCTCTCTAGCCACTCTTCCTATATACCATACTTCATTATGTGCAGCCTATTCTCAATACCTCATACCCTTTTCGTAGTGTTATTTACTCCATTTTTCATTCTCGTCACTCCATACTGTTTTCACGCTTCCTCAAGCATCCTATATACCGTGCTCAGGATACTCTATTCGCCATGTCCTCTCAGCCATTCTCTGCTTGCCTTACTTCATATTCTGGTCTCTTATATCCTACTTCATTCTACATGTTCAGTTCCCGACCCTTAGCACTAGCTACATTGTTGTCCCCTCTGTCCTGCGCTGTCTTCATACTCCGTGCTCCACTCTACAAATGCTAAACTCTGTACCTCACAGTTCATTCACTCCATTCTTCCTTCCACCTCCACATGCTGTACTGCATACTTCATGCTACATACCCTCACCCGCATCCTCATGCTACCCTCAGCATCTTCTCCTCTGTATACTCCTCATTCTCCATGCTGTATATTTTATTTTGCATAGTCTGTTCTCAGTAACTCACACTTGATTCGCCAAGTTCTACCATTTGATCTCTGTTCTTTCCACTCAACACACTGTTCCCAAACTGTGGCTCATTCTACATTCCCTATTCTCTGTAACTCATGCTCCATTCACAGTACTGTCTCTTCCACTGTTTATTCTCCTCGTTTCATTCACTGTGTTTTCCTTTCAATTCTCTACTCACACTCTGTTGTTCTAGCCCACACATTGTTTGACATACTGTCACACCCGTCCATCATTCGTTACTCACCATTCACCACCCCTCCCTACCATTCTACATATCATTAACCTATACTGCACGCTACGTGCTATGTACTCCGTTCTCACAATGCACATACAATGCACATACAAACACCATGTTTCCGTTCCATTTTCCGTTCTTTACACTCTGTAATCTGATCTCACCCTTCATAGTTTATTCTACATAGTTTGTTATTCATTTACCTCATTCTCTCTCCCCTCCTTCTCATTCTTCTCACTCTAACCTTCACTCCCACACTGGTAGTCTCCATGCTTAAATCTCTATGCCTCACGTTCTAGTCATGATAGTTTTCCTTCCATTCTTCAACCTCATCACTGAATCCTTCACATTTCATTCAATGTATTCTATTCTCTAGACTTCATGACTCTCTGTACTTCATCATGTATATACTTCCTTCCATTCTACATTCTGTTTCCAGCATTATACTTCACTGAAATTCTCTTGTCTCCCAACCTCATGTTCCATTCATCATATTATTCCTTCTGTTCTCCACCCTCTTTACTCTACATATGGCCCTTGTATTCCTTACTTAATTTTATACTTTTTTTAATAAATATTCTTAGTTTATGCTTACATTTAGAGAAAATTTATAAAACTGAAATTTTTTGGTAAAACAATATTACAAATGATAGTACTAGGTTGTCCATATGATCCCAAACAGGGTTTAAATACTATGTTTCAATATTTGAAAGGGCCAATCAGATTATGTGCCTCTATAGGTTATAAAGCTACAATAGCTGTATCTTCAGAGAGTTTTTTTTTTTTTTAGACAAGGTTTCTCTGTAGCCCTGGATGTCCTAGAACTTTCTCTGTAGATCAGGCTGGCCTTGAACTCAGAGATCTGCCTGCCTCTGCCTTCTGAGCGGTGGAATTAAAGGTGTGTGCTGCCACACTCAGCTGTATTTTCAGTTTTTTAAACAAGTGAGCTTCTTAAGTAGATACCAAGAAAAAATAAGGGAATAAGAAGCAAATAGCAGCAGAGAGGGGGAGATGCACCAGAAAGATAGTAAAACATCAAGTCAGGCCCTTGCAACATCCAACAGAGACCATTGGAGTAGTCTGACTGAGAGCAAACAAAAGTAATGTCTTCAGATTGGGGGCTTACAAACACCCAGGAGAAACCAAATGAAGAAGCCCCAACTGAGGGTGTCAGCTGGGGTTCCCAATAAGGAGACTCCTGGATACAGCAGAGTGTCCCTAAGGCAAGACTTTTTTTTTTCCTTTTGATTTTTGGTTTTTCGAGACATGGTTTCTCTGTGTTACCCTGGCTGTCCTGGACATGCTTTATAGACCAGGCTGGCCTCGAACTCATAGAGAACCACCTGCCTCTTCCTCCCAAGTGCTGGGATTAAAGGCATGTGCCACCACTGCCCAGCTACGACTTTCAGGTAAAATAACAAATAACAGCAGATAGGCGAAGCTGTGTGTTCATAGCACGCAACAGGAACTTCCAGAGGCAGTCAGGCTGAAAGAGTCATGCTGCAGTTCTGGACGAGAGTTCCAAGAGAGCAAAGGGTTCTCTCCAGAGATGAGCTTCTCTTTCCACTGCAGGCATTTTTTATGTCATGGGATTAAATAATCACAACTTCTGTCAAAATAGTTTACTTTCTAGCTGTTCTCAAAGGCACAATGATTTTATGCTGTTTTTGCTGTTTTCCCCTTTCACTATTACAGAGCAAGGGAGCTACTGGATCCAGGACAGGGTGTTTAGAAGATACTTGACATAAACACTCTTGGGTCTGGGATGGGGGGGGTAACCCCACTTACAGAGTCATCTTCTCCAAGAGCAAGGCAATTTAAACAGTGCAGCGTACATCACGCCATCGCAGCACCAATCCATCACGTCCTCCCTCCCATTCTCCTCACTCTGCACTGTGTGCTATGGGCAACTCCGTTCTCCACACCTCATTCTCCATTCACCATGTTCCCTCTTCATTTTCCATCCACCTCACTCTATATTCCGTCGCCATATTTCATGCTGCATACTGTGCTACACAGCCCGTATCCTACTTACCGTATTCTTTTTTACATTCTCGTCTCCTTGTCAGCACTCTTTTCTTATGTCGTACTTGATTAAACTCCTTTTGTAAACAACATCGCGCTGTAGACATGTAGCAATCCTCTAGTCTCCATTCTCCCCACAACATACTACATACCGCATTCTGCAGGTAGCACTCTCCATAAGCCCATTCTCCATCGTTTTCTCCCCTCCATTCCCCTCTGTCCTTACTCTGTTCTGATACTTCTTTCTAGATACTTTATTCTCCGCACACTGCACTGACCAGTCTTCCTTCCATTTCTGCTCTCCTGGTTACATACTCTTCCTTATATGCCATACTTCCATTTACTCATTCTCTTCTCCACAACTCATGCTGTGCTCGCCATGTATCCCGTGTTTTTTCCTCATTCCTTAACCTACTCTCATAATTCATTATTCAGACTCTACATTGCACACCCAATGGTTCGTCCACCATGTTCTCTTCTCCATCCCCAGTCTACTTACTGTAGGTAAGCTTGCCATACGCCATATTTTACTCACACACGCAAACTCAATATCTCACGCTCTCCACGATGCCCTCCCAGGCACACCTCAACCTTCTCATTTGGTACTCCACAACCCATTCGCGAAACTTCACCCTCCATTCATCAAGTTCTTCCTTCTGTGTCCTTACTCCATGCCCTGTCATGATAACTCATACTTCATTACCCACAGCCTGTTCTTGATACCATTGATCAGGTTATCACTCCACTCTCTTCTATCCTCTCTCTACAGTCTACTTGTATGCTTCTTTCTATTGGTTTATTCTACTGTCATCATAATCCACTGGCCCTCGGTTCTCCTCATGCCCTTCCCTGTGCACATACTTCAGACCTGGTTCTACATATTCTCTTGTGCCTGTATCATACTCTATTCGCAGTGCTCTCCACGGCTTTCTCTGCTCTCTGCACTTTCTATCCTCCACACCTCATCCCACAGTTCTGTTCTCTGCATATCACAGTACATTTCCCATGTTTTCTCTTCCATTCTTAACCTCCCCACGAGACACTCCTCCCTTCGCACTTTGTTTCCATACACAAGATATTATTGTGTACAGTTGGTTCTTGTTATGTCACATGCCCCTCACCAGATTCTCCCAGCCACTCTCATAATATAAAGTGAGACTCACCTCACTCCATATGGTCTTCAGTATGGAGTGAGATTCGCCTCATTCTATATTGTGTTTCCAAACTTCTTTCTGCTTATATACTCTCTGTACTTCCTGACTATTCGCCATGGTCCTTTCTCTGTCCGTCTCAGTCCATCCACACGTGTTTCCATATAGTCTAATAACCATACATCACATGCCACTGACCAGCTTCTCTGCTGCTCATTCTCCTCACTCTAGTTTGTTCACATACTTTTCCTACCTAACTCTATATACACAATACCCCATTTGCCATGCCCCCTTTCCTTGCATTCTATCCCGTTTCCATATTCTATAGCTAATTCTTCATATTCCATACTCTCTTCACACAGTTCTCCATTCTTCCTACTTTTCTCAATCTCTGCACTTCATTCTATACAGTTTAATCATACATCACACTCCCCTTTGATTTTTTTTTAATCTATTTAGTCTATACTCTGCACTTGAAATTATGTGCTCTGTGCTGATTGCCCCAAGCTCTGTTCAGTGTTTCTTTCCTCTCTATTCTCCATCCTCTTCTTTTAGAATATACCCTGTGCTCATCATGCTCCTCTCTCTATACTATCTCCTATTCCACGTTTCATTTTTTCATAGTCTGTTCTTCATACCCCAAACTACATTCGCCATGCTATTCGTTTCATTTTTCCATTGTCTTCATCCTACTATCTGTGCCCATACTTTATGCCTCACTTTACATAGTGTTTTCTCTGTATTTTATTCTCCATTCATCCTTTCCTCCCTTTCATTTTCATTCTCTCTATATGCTATTTTCCCTGTAAACCATGCTTCATCTTATACACTATTCTCCATACTGCACCAACCATGTTATCACATCTGTTTTCCATCCTTGTTAATCCATATTCCATTCCCAAGCTTCATTCTGTGTGCTGCATACTGTATCCCTAAAGCTTCATGTGTCATGTTTGCCTCCCCATTTTCAACTCTGTCGCTAGACTTACACATCATTATACATACTCATATTCACCAGTAGCCATGTCCGCCTCTCCACTCTACTCTCTCCAAACAACACACTTCACTCTGTGTATTTCATCCTACATGTGCTAATCTCTGTATGCATTGCTGAATTCATCATGCTGTCACCAGTATCTTCCATTCTCGTCACTTCACTTTCCATAGCACACAATCTATTCTCTGATTTCACCCTGTATTCACTGCGTTCTCATCCTCACAGAGTGCACTGTTACCACGTTGAAGACTGTTTTATACAGTATTCTCATCTCTGCAACTCGATCTTTCTTAACCAAGTTTTCCCATCTATTGTCCATTTTCCACTCTGTACTCTGGTTTCATGTGCCGTATATCATTCTATATAGTCTCTTCTTGCCAACCATGATGTTTCCCCCTCTATCTCCAATCTCTGACTCCTTGTGTTCACACACTTCTTTCTACATAATGTGCTCTCAGTCTATCAAACTCTATTCACTATTGTCTCTCCTCCATTCTCCTCACTCCATTCTCTGTATTTCATTCTACACAATAAAATCTTAATTCCTCCCACTACGATCAATCAAGTTCTTCTCTCCATTGTCTATTCTCACCGTAGCCTGCCCTCATAGTTTCTTTCACTTGCTTCATTCTCTGTACATCATGCTTCATTTACCATGGCCTCCTCTCTCCATTCTCCTTCCACATTCTGTACTACACTTTTCAAAGTCTAATCTCTCTGCTTCACACTCCAATGGACAACTTTTCCTCTCCGTTATCCTGACTCTCTAGGTGGCTCACATACTGCTTTCCGCTTAGACTGTTCTATGTATATCATACTCTGTTGACCATGGCCTCCTCTCCATTTTCCTCATTCAAACATTGTTCCCACAGTCCATACATAATTCTGTGTGTTTTCTCCTCCACATATCACACTGTGCTCATGCTGTTCTCCCCTCCTTTCTCCATTCTTCTCGCTGTCCCTATACTTCTTCTTTCATTACACACATCCTTATCTCTGCACATCACAGTCAGCTCGCCATTCTCTCCCTCCCATTGCCCCCCCCTTCGTGCCTTATCTCTAACTCCATGCTATGCCCTTTCACCTGCCTATTTCTTGCTCTATTCATCATCACTTTTCTATTATCCATCCTCCTCACTCTACACTACATACTTGATTGCACATAGTGTCTTCTCCGTACCTCATACTTCACTGATTAACTCCCCCCTGGCATTCTCTACTCTGATCACACAACACACTGCTGCCACATGTAGACTTACGGTTACCGGTGACTCCTGTGGCATTCACTCGACTATCTTCTATAAGATTTGCTCTACTCTCTCCATGCTCTGTCCCACGTGTTCATTTTAGTCTATTCTCCATACCTCATACTGTATTCACTGTATCACACATCCCATTTTAGATTCTCCTAATTCAACCTGCCATTCTTCAAATGCACACCAGACACTGCGTAACTCATGCTCTGCGGTGTTCTTCCTTGCATTCTTTATACTCCCTGCTTTGTGAGCTGTTCTCATACGCCGTTTCATCCTGCACATGCCTGTCTCTAGCCATGCTGAATCCATCATGCTGCCCCCGATATTTTCCATTCTCTTCACTCCGTTTTCCATAGTACACACTCTATTCTCTGCTTTCACTCTGTATCCGCTATGATCTCCTGAGCATTCTCTACTTGCCTCACACAGCCTGCTACCACGATGAAGACTGTCTTACACACACTATTCTCTGTACCTCGTATTCTGTCTACAGGAATCTTTCCTTGATTCTCTATTCTCTCTCCGTACTCTGCTCACATATATCATACTTTATTGTATAGTCTATTCTCTGTCCCTTGTACTGTGCTCACCACGTTATACATTCCTTTTCTCTTTAGCTTCACTCTATATTCTGTTCACCATGTAATCCACTGTATTTCCATTCTCTTCACTCCGTACTCCGCTCCCATTCTCCACATCTCAGAGTACGGGTTTTTATCCACACTTCCTACTCCAAACACACGCTCTTCCTTCTGTTCTCCATTTTCCTCTCTCTGTGCTCTGTTCTCATGCCCCAAATTTCATTCTACACATTGCTATTTCCCACATTCCATGCCACATTCATCATGTTACACTTTCCCATTCTCCACACTCTATATTGAATATTTTATTGTACTTACTCGATACCCCATACTTTATGCTTCATTCAATGGCTGATCCTTTCCATTGTCCATTTTCTTCTTACCATGTTGTGTACGCATGTGCCGTACTTCATTTTGCACAGTCTATTCTCTGCACCTCATACTCTCTTCACCATGCCGTGCACTATTTTGATTCTCCTCATGCCGCTCTCTCTTCTGATTATTCATTCTGCCTGCTCTGTACTGCGTATCTAATGCTCCGTTCAGAATGTACTCTGTCGCATTCACCATTTCCTCATTCAGTACAGTTTTTTTCAGCTTACAGTTTTTCTCTACACCTTCTCCTCCATTCACTGGCTTTTTTCTTCCACTCTCCATTCTCTTCTCTCTGTCTTCTATTCCCATATTCCAAACAACTGTTGTCTGATCTCTGCTCTCTATCATTTTACGACTGATCATGTTCACGCTGTGCCATTTTTAATTTCCCTCTCTCTTTCTATGGCTCTCATACATTCCTCACACTCTATCTCTAAATCCCAAGCTCCACTCACCATGTTAAACCCTTATGCTCTCTCCATGCTCCCTACTTTATTGCACAGTCTGTTTTCCACATAACATACTCCATTCATTAAGTTCTCTTTGACATTCTCTACCTCTCTCACACAACACACTGTTCAAACATTGTGTGCCCCATTCTTCCCAAGCTGTTCTCTGTACCTCATGCCCTACTCACAGGGCCATGCCCTACCTTCTTCAATTGCTTCTCTCCATATAGCATTCTTTTATACCATAGTTTGGTCAACACTGTTTATTTCCTATACCTCATACCCTGTTCATGCTATCATGTACTTCGTTTTCATTCTCCTTTGCCCATTCCCCATTCCCGTACTTCACTCTGTGTATCCCACACCGCATACTAATGCTCCAGACACCGCGTCCCTCCCTACAGTCACAATCTCTTCTCTCCGTGCTCTGTTCCCGTCCTCCACATTTCGTTCTATCTTTTTCTCCATCCTTCCTACTCCATTTACAATGTTATGCCTTTTATTCTGTGTCCCCTTTCCTCCCTACTTCATTTTCACACTCTGTATGTCTTCTCGATGGCCTTCCCCGGCTTTTTAAATTCACTGTCGTCTCCCTTACAGCCTCACTCCTTACTTTGTTCTCACGCACCCTGCTTCGTTCTACATACCCTATTCTCTCTGTATTTTCTGCTGCAACCACCATTTTATCCTCTCTGTCTTCCATATCCTTCACTCTCTACCCCATACTTTATTGTTCACAGTCTCTTCTCCATCCTCGCACTGTTTCCTAAGTCCTCCCTGATAATCTCTATTTTTCTCACTCAGCACACTGCTTACACATTGCCTACATCATTCTACACCCTCTGCTCTCCATCCTTATCAATCCAGTCACAATGCTAATGCCTCCATCCCTTTATTCTCCTCTCTCCACTCTGCTCCATACACCACCCTTCATTCTATACACGCATAATCTGTTGTTATATGCCACACCGTTCCACATACTTATTTCCACACAAGATTCACCACTCTTCATGTCCTTCCCCCCATTCTTCTTGCTCCACACCTTATTCCCATACTGCTTATACACCTCTACACAGTGTATTTCTAAAACCCCATACAACATTGATTTTATTCATTTCTTTTATCCCTTCTTCTCCTCGTGCCAAGTCTGTTCCTACACTTGTTTCTACATACTTTACTCTCTGTACTTCATGCCCATTCACTATCATGCCCCCCCATTCTCCATTCTTCTCACCCCACACTCCATACTTTATTCTTTATAGTCTGATCTCCCATATCTCACACCTCATTGACCAAGTGCCCGTGCACTCTCCACTCTTGTCCACGGTCTGTTTCCCTACTTCCTTCTGCACATTTTATTCTCCCTATCACGCTTCATTCACCACGCTCTCCCTTCCCTTATACATCCTTCTACCCCCATCCTTTATTTTACATGGTCTAGCCTCCATATCTCACGCTCCATTCATTAACTTTCCCCCTTTACTTTCCATCCTTTCTATTCCTATACTATTTTCCACACTTTCTTCTAATTCGTCATGCTCCATTCACCATGCACTCCACTCCATTCTCCGCACTCTATCCCCTTTTCTGTACAATATATGTACATAGATACCCTATCCTTTATACACCACAACCTATCCACACCGTTACCCTTTTCATTCTCCAGTATCTCCACTGTTCCCATAGTCTGTACTTCATTCTACAAATTGTGACCTCCATGCATCACATTCTACTCACCTCATTATCCTTCCCATACCCAAACTCATCACGCCAGGCTCTGCAGTTCATACGATGTACAGTAATATACATACCTCATGTGTCACTCACTATTCTCACCTCTTTATTCTTCACTCTCTTCATGCCATATTCTATTCTTCCTATAATCCATAGGGCAAATAATGGTCTGCTATCCACACCTCACACTCTAGTCACTACACTCTTCCTTACATTCTCAGTTACTCTCACATAACTTCATGCCCCATGCTCCCTTCACCATGGGTTTTTTTTTTCTTTCTGTTCATCATCCCTCCACACCCATGTAGTGAGAATTTTTGGTTTCTTGAAAAACACAGAAATGTTATGGAAATATGTTTTTGTTTTAATCCCAGATGTGGGATATGGGGTTACTCCAGATTGTCCATAGCAGTTGACTATGATTTGTCTTGTGCTTTAGCAGGAATGTGATTTTTGCCAGCTGAAGATAACTTATGTTTGGCCTTCTGGGGATTCTTCAGAGGGTATATAGTGTCAAAGCCCTGAGAGGTCCAGGGGCTGATGCTTCCCCTGCGGCCATTCCTGATGCTGTTGCTGGTTGCTGGTTGCTCTTGCTGCTGTTGCTGGTTGCTGGATTGCTGCCAGTGAAGATCAGATTTGCCCCCAAGGAACTCAACACCCCTAATCAGCAGGAAGTATCAATTTCCCTTTTCCCTCTAACTTTCTTTCTCTCTTACTAGTGTTGGAAGGGATAAAGGTAGCATAACGTGGTGGGAAATAAAACCCAATAAAGTAGCCAAAAAGTCTGACTTCACTTCCATTCTATACTCTGTTCCTATTGTCCATATTTTATTCTACACATGTTCCTTCCAAAACTCCTAAGCCACTCACACGTTCTCCCTCCAGTCCACATGCTCCTCTCTCCATACTCTGGTCTGTATGTTATATTTCATTCTGTGTGTTTTATTCTCTGTACCTCACATTGTATTGATAATGTTATTTGCTCCGTTTTTGTTCTCATTTCCTACACTGTTCTCATACTTCTTACTGTATGCTGCATGTCTCATGCTCCATCCACTGTGTTCTTTCATTCTCCATTCTCATTTACCACATTCTCTCTTCTGTTTCCATTCTCTTCCCTTTATTGTCCCCATACCCCACTCTACATCCTCTATCCTGGGTACCTAATGCTACACCCACCATATAACCCTCTGTATTTTCAAACTCGTCTCCACACATCATGCACAATTCTCCATGTTTCCCTCTTCATCTTGATCCTCCAAACCTCATAGTTCATTAAATGATTCTCCATTCCTGTATCTGTTATTCTCGCTCCACACTTTGCTGTCCTTATTTTATGCTTTATTCTCAATGTCTCTCTTCCATTCCCCATGCTTTTCACACACTCCACTGGCCAGGTTCTTCCCTCTATTCTCTGTTATCCTTACTTTTTGGTCTCTTCACACACTAACTGTTTTACTTACTATATTCTACATGTATCATGCTCCATTCACAATGGTCTCTCTCCATTATACCTATCTCCTATCTACTCTATCCGCTGTTTCCCTACGTCATACACAATTCTCCATGTTCTGTCCGCCACACTTCACATTTCGTTCACAGTGTTCTCCTCTCCATTCTGTATTCTCTTCATTGTTCTTGCACTCCGTATCTTATTGCGTTCACTTTAATCTCCATACCTCACAGTCCGTTTGCCATGTTTCTTCTTCTGTTGCTAACTGCTTCACATAGTACTTCACACTTCATACTATGTGTTCTACCATGCATATGTGTTCGGTCCCCAGTTTCTCCTCTGTATTCTCTATCCTCTTGACTAAATACTACAATGTTAAATATTCTTTGGACAAAGTATTTTCTATGCTTCACACTGCTTTCATGAGCTTCCCCCTTCTACAAAACACTGTTTACACACTGCTTACCTCATTCCACATTTTCTATTTTCCTTACCACATGACCCATCCATGGTGCTAGCCTCTGCAGTCTCTCCTCTCATCTTTCCAAACTCTTTTCCCACACACCATAATTCATTTGACACTCTTATTATGTATACCTCATACTCTACTCACCATGCAAGATATTCAATTTTTTGTTCTTTTCACTCCATACTTTCGGTGTAGTTCATTCTGCATTCTCTATAATGTACACCTTATTCTCTGTTCACTGCTATTCCAAAAGAAATAGCCATTTCTTCCCTCCATACACTGTTCCTATAGTCTCTGTTTCACTGTTGGTTTTTCCCTATCTATCATGCTCCATTCACTGTGTTATCATTTCCATTCTGTCTTGTCATGCATGTTGTTATACACCACACATCATTCTACAGCGTCATCTCCATGTATCATTCACCTTTCACTATCGTCTGCCCTCCATTACCCTCACTCTGTAGTGTATGCATATTTCTGCATACTCTCATGCTTCACTCTTCATTGGTCAAGTTCTCCCCTCCATTGTCCATACCTCTTATTTCATACTTTCATTTTGTACTCCATACATCATTTAAAATAGTCTAGTCTCTATTTCACACACACCATCTACCAAGTTTTCCCATCCAGCTTCCGCTCTCCTCATCTCATAGTCTGTTTCCACCTTTTTCTCTACATATGCTTTCTTCTCCTTATGTCATGCATCATTCACAGTGATCTCCCCTCTGTCCTCCTTCTTACTTTATACTTTCTCCCATTTGGATTAGGGGTTTGCTAGTATGGGCCACGCTGATTCTGACCTAGCTTTCCTTTGTTCAGCTGTTTCTCTCATGACATCCATTCTTTCCTGTGTTCTGTGATTGTGACTCTTTTCTCTCTCATGTGTGTTGTTCCTCTCCGTGCCATGTTCAGTGCTGCCTTGGTGGTCATGAACTTAGTTTCTGCTCACCCTGAAATTTCCTTACCCACCACCAATTTTGCAATATAGATTTCTTGCAAAGAGCACTCTTGGTTGGACATTTATTTGATTTCAGGGCTTTACATGTTCCTCGCTTTGAAGGTTGCTGACAGTTCAGATGTTATTTTGACATTTCTGCTCGAGTAAGTGAGTTTCTTTCCCTCCTAGCTTGATATTAACTACCTTTCTGTCTCTACAACAATATACCTGATGAAAACAATGTAAGAGAGGAAGGGTTTATTTTGGCTCACAGTTTGAGAGTGTAATCTATCATGGCAGCAAAGGCATTGTGGCAAATTTCTAACAACTTCTGAAATGTATTTAAACTTTCTCCTGATACTTTGTACTATGCTTTCAGTCACATCAGTGTCCCCAGCACTAACAGTCAGGAAATCAAAATATTGGACAACTTTGAAAAATATTGAAGAACTCAACCTGTGGCATCAAATACTCAGCCAACATCTCACTCTTTATGTAAAAAAAAAAAAAAAGCACCCATCTCATCAGCACACAATTTTCTTTCATCTTTAATGAATGGTATAGTTATATGTCTATCAAGGAATTGTTTTTGAAATAAATTTATTTATGATCTATGATGAGTAAGTGATTTACATATCCATCTTATATTCCTATAAAACTGAGGTCATGTAAATTTTTTCTTGGGTGAAATGGGATCGAAAGTGGATAACTACAAATTCCTGGCTTATCACGCATTTTCCAAGGGTCTAACCCTCAGGAGATATGGAGACTGCCACAGGGCTGGATACATGTCACTTGTGATCATGGAGCAAAGGGTTCAACCTCTGCTGGTCCCCACTGGTGTTCCTCGCTGTGGAGATCAATCCCTGCCTTTTTCTGATGACTGATCTTTGACTCCAGATAATGATTTTAGCATTTGGGGTGTGGGGTGCCCTATGGCCTGTGAATCTGTTTCCTTCTAGGATGATAGTGTTTTGGAAGCAATCTTGCCCTTTCAGGTTTTCCTTTCTGGTTTGTCCCATGGGCTCCCACCAACATACTTTTGGTTTTGACTCCTGTTGTATTTCTCTGTAAGCTCAGCTCAACGCCCAGTCACTCCACTACATCCCAGATGGGAAGCAGGAGGATGACAAGGAGGCCATAGATGGTAAACTGAGCATTTTAGCTCCCTGCAGGGTCTGCTGTTCCGGGGAGGCTGAGGAGAGGAGGCCTGGGACGTGGTGCACCAGAGATCTGGAAAGCAGGACGGGAGCCCCATCAGCACATTAAGAGGCAGATACAAACTACATAGCTGGGAAGGGCCCATGGAACCTCTTAAAAGGGGTCCCTGAAGTTGAGCAGGCCTGTTCCCCACAAGCCCTTATACATGCTGACCCATTCTCATATTCACTCACATTAATATCACACACTCAAACACTGAAACAGTCACTGAAACACATAAGTACAGGATGGACTCACACTGGAATACGCAAACATGCTCACCAGACACACAGAGTCACGGACGCTACATATGCTCACATCTACACTCAAACAGATAGACACCTCTACAGTCCAACACACACACACACACACACACACACACACACACACACACACACACA
>NW_026592636.1:360371-371749 GCF_907164565.1 Psammomys obesus
ACACACACACACACACACACACACACACACACACACACACACACACACATACTTCCATAGCTCACTATGTTCACCTTTCTCTTCCCTTCATCATACCTGAGAAGCCCTGGTAGATGGTGGATGGTAACAATGTCTCTGTTTACAGCTGGGGGCTTCCCGGGAGTTCAAGAATTTGGCCTAGTTCCACAGCTGAATGTCAGGCTCCATCCTCCTGACATCCAGCATGACACGGACAGACCAGGAACACCTAGGGACACTGGTACACCATAACAGCCTTCTCTCATGTGAGACCTCCGGAGGACAGAAACACCGAAACAAGGCCAGGACCATCCAGAATGGAGTCTGCCTCTCTGTATGTAACTGATGATCCCAGGTCTCAGGCTCCCACCTGGTCCCTGCAGGGCCTCTTTCTGCCTCGAGTACAGAAGTTTGGAGTGCAGGATCCTGTCCACTGTGGTGTCCATGCCACTGGGCCGGAAGTAGGACCATGTGTACAGAGCAGGAAGATAGTTCTCTAAGAATGTCCCACCACCCACGCACGCATGGTGGCAGGAGGTGAGGCCAGCTGTGGCCACAGGGTTCTGGTTCAGAGCAAATATTGTCCTAAAGTGGTTCTGGAACGTGCCTTGTGCATTTGTGTTTTTGTGTGTGTGTTTTGGGAGCTGCTGCGTTGACAGTGGCTGCCAGCCAGCCTCCACAGAGGGAAGTAGGGTAGCTAGACAGCCTCTCGGGGCCCCCACACCTGCACCTCACATCTGGCTCTGGTTTATGTCCAGGGCTGTCCCTCCACCATGAGCTTGTACTGACGAGGCAGGGCAGGTGCTCATTTGAAGGACTCTCCCCACCAAAGGCTGGGATGGAGGGCAGGACCAGCTGAGGAACTGAGTCCGCTTACTGGAACAGGTCCAATTGAAGAAACTGCTCTTACCAACCTTAGAATTGGCCACTGAAGTCAGTCACCAGATAGTGTTCTGGAGCTTAGAGTCCTCTGAAGTACCTTAGGGGCAGCCACCAGACCTGGAGACTGGCAGACCTGGCAGACATGGTCCTGGAAACCTGCCATTCCCTGGAACAGGAAGAATGAGGCCAGTGGCATGAGGCCAGTTCCCTTGTCGCCACCATTGCCACACAGCTGAAGGGCTCACCAACCTCAGCCTCTCGGATGGACAGATGATGGTGAGTCACATTTAGGCCCTATGAGGGTGGCTATCATTAGAAGCTCCATGGACCTGCCCAGTGTTTTCAGGAATGTTCTGGAAGTAAAGGCAGTGAGTTTCCCAAGGTGGGGGTGGGTGGAACAAGGTGGCTATGAAGGAAGGCACTCAGGGGACTAGAGCAGCCGCTACCTATGGCACTGGAGCCGGGACAGGCCTTGGCCCTCTGTGTGTGTTAGAGACTTGGCATTATGAAATCCACACACATGCTGTTGTGGGTTTGCTTTCCAACCCCACCTACTCTCGCTCCCCATAAGGCTGCCTCAAGCAAACATAGCCATGTTTAGATGGCATTTGTAGGTCAACTCCTGCCCGTCTGACATTCTCCTCTCCGGGCATGAGAATTCCTGGTTCTCTCTCAAGGGTACCTCATGTCTCTTCCAAAGAGAAAGAGAAAGCCCTCAGACAGATGTGACGTCCCTTCTCTACCTCTCTACGATGTAAGCCTGCTCCTCAGTGAATTTTGTTTGCTGCCTTGGGTGGGCATACAGAGGCAGTGTCCAAGTGGGGTCATAAAGCTCTGAGGAAAGTTAGGACCCTCTGACCTGAGGTCATTCTTGTCACTCTGTGCACATCTACTCCTTCGTGTGTTGGTCATGGAGGGGATGGGGCAGGAGCGTAGTATATGCACATGCTAATATGTATGTATGTATGTATATATGTGCATGTAGATTCATATGTGTACACATACATGTGGAAGCCAGAGGTAAGTGTCAGATGTCTTCCATGATTGTTCTCTGCCTTGTTTTTTTTAATTTTTTTATTATTTTTTTATTTTTTTGAGACGGGCAAGTTCGCTGAACTTAGAGCTCACCCAGTTAGCTAGCCTGGCTGAACAATGAGCTCCGCCCTAGCTTTTACGTCGATGCTGGGGATCCGAATTCCGATCATCATGTTTGCATGTCAAGCCCTTCACCCACAGCAGTCTCTCCGGCCCTCACGGCACTCACCACTTTGTACTTCTGTGCAGCCTCCGACTTCCCAGCTGGAGGTTACCCTGAGTTCTCAGTCTAGCCATGAGCTCAGATTGTTAGATCACCAGACTTTTGTCCAATTTTTTGAATTGGCACTGTGAGGCAGAGGTTGGGGACAAGCCCAACAGGAAACCAGGAGAGACCAGCATGATTTTTCTGTGGGACTGGTCTTGCCATGGCCCTTTCTACAGTTCTCTCTAGATCTCCCCTTGTCCTTCTGGGTCCAGAACCCTGCATATCCTGTTTAACCATTACTGAATGTTGGAAGGGATCTGTTATGGGCAAAACAAGCTTGGGACTCAGTTAGAGATCCAGATACCCCTGTTTATTCTAGGCATCATCTTCTAGAATGTAGGAGACTTGGAAAGAAATAAGTGGCCCCAGGAAGCCAGAAGCTACCCTAAATGCTCCCCTAAGCCAAGGGCATACAGGCAAGTATAAACATCCTACCCTTGGGGAGGTAGTCAGACTTATGTGGGTGGCTGTGCTCTCTGTGGGTCCAACACAGGCATTTACAAGTGTCATCATTCCTCTTTGAAGGTTTCCTGGAAACTTCAGGTACTATCCCCGTGGGATTCCAGAAGTGTCGCTTCTTGCCCTTCTCAACCCCACAGCCACCTCTGTGCTTCTCCATGCCTTTCTCACCTATTCATCTCAGGCCCTTAAGAAGCCAAAGCCTCCTCCACAAAGACCTTCTACCTGAGATCCCTGACCTACCCCGGATTTGAAGTCACAGACCCCAAAACCTGTGCATTCTTGCCATCACAGTCATTTGGAGGCCTCCTGAATCTCCTTTTTCAGTACAACAAAAGCCACAACGGGTGATTTGCCCTGATACTCAGACACCCTGACACCCCATAACCTGCAGATCTGAGGAAGATACTCGAGAAATACCTGCCAAGGTTCCACTGGAGCAACTATATACTGGAATGAGGAACTTCATGTATGCTACACAGGCCATCAAATATCCCTGTCCTCCCATTTCATCTCTGCCTTATTCCAAAGCAGATCCACTGGACTCCAGAGAGACTGCGGGATGCCTTGCCTTTAATTACAACCAGAACAACTTAAAAACACAAAGGAGTCACTGACCCTCTCACACATCACACCCCAAGCAGAGAATTCTTGCAGAGTTCACACTGAGAGACCTAGAGCTTTCCTTTTCTTCTTCCAAAAAGGAAGTGGAGACTTTGAATCCGTTCCTCTGCCACCTGCTCTTTTCCTGAGACTCACAGTAGGATCCTCTTCTGACTGATGTTTTAGAAGAGTAGGGCAACCAGGACTGGCCAAAGGGGCAGCCATTAAAAGCACAGCTCAGGGACCCCAAGGCTCTGACAGCCTCTGAGATGGGATGACCCCATCCTCCAGCCCCCAGGAAGAACAACTCACCAGAGGCTGGAGTGATGATGGCTCAATGGGTAAACGTGCTTGCTGCTCTTTCAGAGGACCTGGGTTCGGTTCTGTGGCTTACACCTTTCGGTACTGGAGAGCTCTCCTGACTGCCCTGCGGCCCAAGTGTGAACACACAGACATTTCCGTGAGCTATGTGCATCCCTCCGCACCAGGCACATCAACAGTCTGCCTGTCTGGGGCTGGAGGCAGAGTAAGGAGAGCAGCGGATTTGATAACACATGGCTCCCGGGGAGTGGGTTTCCTGCGACTGCTGTCTCCAGGATTGCCCCAGAGATGACACAACCTGGATATTCCTGCTGTCTTTGGAGGTGAGGGTCATGGTCTATGGAGAGCAGCCCAGAACCTCCAGGATTCTGCTCACACCTGTCCCCAACCTTTCTGGTAGCCTTTCAGTTTTGACTGTCGACCTGATTGAATTGAAACACCTACAACATTAATGAGCTGTCTGTGCAAACATTTCCAGAGAGGAGTCACTAACTGAGGGGAAAAGGTTTGGGTGTGGATGGTACTACGGTCCCTGGCGGAAGAAAAAGAAACAAGATAAAGCAAGCTAAGCACCAGTGTTCCCCACTTTCTGCTTCCGGGTCTGCTGAAATGAAGGCCAGCAGCTCACATTGTCATAGAGCTGTCTGCAGCAAGCTCCACTCAAACCATCATGGAGAGGCCTACTGCCATGTCTTCCCACCAAGAAGGCCTATATCCCCTAGCTGTGGGACAAAATAAATCCTTCCTTCTTAAAGAGAAATAGAGCAGATATATACTGGAATGAGGAACGCCCCCATGTCGCCCTGCACCACAGAGGGCCATGAGGCCATGTTAGCCCCCTGGACCACAAAGGGCTCATAGGACCAGACCATGACACTCACATTGTCTAGGCCAGACTTCCACAGGAGGCCCAGGGCCTATGCCACTGAATGCATGACTGCCCTTTGGCCCCATCCACCCATCACTGGTTTCTCTCCTTTCTCTCTTACCTTGGGGTTTCCCTCACAGCTGTCTGAACCCCAGTCTATAACCAAACTCCTTACTATTCCCACCTTCCCATCTCACTGCTGCATGCAATCTCAGAGAGGGTGGGGACCAGCTCCTCCTACCTGGTAATTGGAATCCCAAGACTCTGAGACTCCTTCAGAGCCTGACATGTCACAGAAGGGAGAAGGGCAGGCCTCAGAGCCCATTGCCCAGCATCTCCCAAGTGCAGATTCTCTCCTCACGGGGAGCCCATTACAGCTTGGCCCTCTGGAAGGTACTGGATGGCAGGAAGTTCTCCCCTCCCCCTCCCCCATGTGATTCAATTCCTGGGAGACACAGCAGCAGCATCGATTTTGAAATCCTTTTGAAAATGTTTGCTTTGTTTTATTTAGAAATTTCCCAAATTTTTACCAAGTTAAAGAGATGACCACAAGAATGTGTAGCCTGGATAGATGTTTGGCATAAACAGCCCCTTCCCCCGCTACCCAGCCTTCCCCTGCAACCACAGCCCCCCAACTCAGCATCAGAAATGCCAAACACAAAGTAAGAAGATACACAGCAATGCAGCCGGGTGAGGGGCACAGGACTTCTCTGTGCACATGCGCTTGTACCACACACACCAGCAAACACACTTGCATGTGCTCTATGGACAGGTGTATGTGCACAGGTATAACACATACATGTGTGTATTAGATATACATGCATATGGGTATATACACCTAAGTGTCCCAGCTGGTGTATGATCCTGGTGAAGAAGTACAGGATTGGGGACAGGCTGTTGGAGTCATGGAGCCAACTGGGCATCCCCATAGCCACCTGGCCCCTCTCTGCCTATTTCCTCACCCATTTGCCCATCCCTACCAAATTCCTTTGGAGAATCCAATGGGACAGACACCGGCAAGCTCTGCATGTCAGCCAGCACAACCAAGTGGTGGGAGACACAGCCCTGGATTCACCCCCAGACTCTTGCAGCTGGGAACCCCGACACTACTGCAGGAGAAATGAATGGGCATTGGGCTCTTGAAATCCTGCCCTTGATCAAGCCTCCACCTTTAGAGCATAGAGGGCACCTTCCTAGAGGCAGGTGGGACTGAAACACCTGGAATGGTCCCTGGAGATTAGAGATAAAACGGAAGAAGTTTTCCAAGGCTTGCCTTAGCAACCTCTCCAGTTTCACCCTCCAGGCTACACCTCCAAGACACTTGGGCAACTCTCTGGAAGCCAGCTTGACTCTTCCAGAACTTTCCTTTTCTTGCAGCAGCTACCTGGCGAGAGGGATCCTGGCAGAGGTCAGTTTTTCTGTCTGAGGGGCTCACCTAGAAAGATGGCACTCCTTGGCCAGGGACATTTAGCTTTAAGTAACCAAGATGGAATGCCCTGCCCCAAGAGCCAAGAACTCTTTGCCCCAAAGCCAGCACATGGCTGCCCCACAGGTCCAAGACACAGTTCAGACTGATGGCATATTTGTGAGCTAGCAGACTGGCCTCATGGAGGGATGCTCTGCCCACCCAAGAGGCCAGCGTGGAGCCCAGGGGAACCCTCCCATGAGCTTTAGGGTACCAGGGACCCTCAGAATCTCACTTCTCTCTGGACATACACGAAAAATGATCCAGGCCTTTAGGACTTTGCTACCACATAGACTGTTGGCCTTTCAAATAGTTACTAAACCAGGAAATTAATTCCCTGTGCCCAGGTTCCAAAGGTGAGAATAAACAAACATCATCACTCAAGGCAAATGTGGACCAGCCTGAGGCTCTCCACGTCGAGGGCAGGCGGGCCACCATTGGTCAGGCAGGTCTCTCTCTCTCTGGCCCACCCCACCCCCACCTAGCCCAGATTACCACCCACAATGTTCTGGGCAGTCAATGATACACCAGTCAGGAATCATTATTTAGTTTTCCCTGAGGAGGCGGGTACCCAGCCAATCTCAGCAATGTGCATTACCAGAACCAGGAGGATGGAGATGGATGCTGGCTCTGTGATGACACAAGGTTCTCAGTGGTGGGATAGGAGGATGCTGGCATCTCTGGCCGTTGGAGCTTTTAGAATACTCACCTGGGCTGGTTTAGGGCATCTGGAGGCTACCCTCCTGGTGTGATGTCCTGGTCAGTTCTGACCAGGCTGAAATCCAGATGATGATGGGGACTGGGGTTTGAGAGACAGTAGCCACTTGAGTACAGAGGGTAATGCTAACTAGAATTTCATGCCATGTGTACTACTCTGCCCTTTGCTGGCAGAAGCTTCTGCTGGAGTCATAAACTCAACTTCTCACTCTAGCTTTTGTTCCTCTAACCAGAAAGGCCCAGGCTAAGTCAATGGTCTGTCATAGAATCATCTCCTACCACCAATCATGGCTGCCTGGAGTTCACAGGGAAAGTCCTGGCCCTCATCTTTGCTTCCCTGTTATCTCCATAGTCACCAGCCTAACACATCAGTGCCTGGGTGCCCTGATCACCACCTCATCATCCTGTAGCCAGAGTTCCCAGTGTCCATGGAACCCATATTTCACATGCTCACAGCAGCTCTAAAAAGTACACCTGCAGGAATGACGGAGACTGAGGGACAATTGTCTCATCAAGTTCTGGCAGCCAAGGACCTCTGCTCTCCTGCCCCTGACAACCTTGGTAGGGCTGACTCTCTCCTGACTAACAAAACCATGTTCCCTGCTTAGCTACTCACCTCAGAACACTTTGGAGGAAGGGATCTGGCCCTGCACCCTCTGGCCAATCACTTCAGCCTCTCAGGGCTTCCCCACTCAACCACAATCTTTCTGCCTCACCCACCCAGACACCTGAGCCACCCCTAACTCCGTACAAAGTCAAGGTTCCTGTTTCAGGAACCTTGGAATGTATGAGCTCCTATTTGATGCATCCTACTCTGTCACAGTATCTAATCTGCTGGCCTCTGCTCTAGGCTCGAAGACCGTGGTGCATTTCATAAGATAACAAATGCCTGTGATAACCCAGAGTGTGCAGGCCTCACCTGGTTCTGTGAGCACTGGTGTCCTGAAGACTTCATTCCATGCTCCAAGAAGCTACATGGTCCCTAAGCAAGTATGCAGGAGTGGAAGGAGCCTGGATATAGAGCTTTAAGGAGAGATCTACCAAGCAGGCTTGGCTGGACCATTAATGGGGGCATATCACCTGTCTTCAGTCTCTGCTTTCACCCTTGAATGGGGGCGACCAAGCTGCCTGCCACCCAGCAAGCAGAGCTGAGCCTAAAGAGTCAGCACACTGGGACAGGTATGGGCTGAGGGCCCGAGCTGCCAGCCACAGCTAGGTACACCAGATGGATCTTTAGCTTAAGCCCTTGCCAGATACACCCTTCCTTCCTGTGTGCCACTCTGCCAGCACATCTCAAAAAGAACCCAGGATGTCAAAGATTTGCCAAGTTCCTAGCCCCAAGCCATGACCCTGTTGGCTGCCTCAGTATGCCAAGGGGCCCAGAATAGGCCCAGGCAGGCCTAGAGAGTCCATGAAACATTGGGATCCTTGGAGAGTCATTTGCAAGTGAGAAAAAAAAAAGTTCCATCACTATCCTAGAAAACGTCTGTACCCCAAGTCCAGCCTGTATCACAAGCTCAGGGGAACACTTGAGACCTTATCCCCCTAGAGCATGACCATTGTTTGTCATCTCCTAACCCAGCCAGGCCTCTGCCTCACCCTCACTGGCACCCTCCTCAGCCATATCACCTCATTATCTCGGCCTGCACCAAGCTCTGACTGGCAGTGGGTACTCCTCAGCCCTTCTAGCCAGTCCCTACCTCACGGCAGTTTTACCATTTTCTGCCAACAGCCTTACCATAGCCCTTTCACTTTGCTCCCAGTGCCAGTCTGCTCAATACCATTCTCAGCCATCCTTCACCGCATAGGCATCCAGCTTCAGGTGTCCCTTCCCACTTCTCCCAGTGACCCTAAGAGGCTGAGGTGGTATGTGGGTCCCTCCAACACCTGCTATTACCAGTCCTGGTAAGCCCTGCGTCCTGTATGCTGGTCCAGCCTAGCTCTTCTGTAGTCTGTCCCCTGGAGCTCCACTTGGCTCCTATGACCCTCTGTGCCTAGCACTTTCTGATTACGACTCTCATTCTGGCCCCTCCCACTTGGGGTCACTGGGGTCCTGAGGAATTGCTGGTCCTCGCCAGTCTGGTTAATGTGGTCCTATCTAAGCCCTGGCATTCTAGGAATAGCTTCTCTGCCCATGGGTTTCATTGCAAAACACAATTAAACATCCCCAGGTAGGCCCTGCCAGCTGGCACGGGACACCTCAGTGAGGTGTGGCTTTGGATGCCAAGGGACAGGCTAGTGCCAAGAAACTGAGCTGCATGCCCCCGGGATACTGTTCTGCCTATTCATTTGCTGGCAACACCTTTTGCTACAGCGCAATGAAAGGAGGAGCTTGATGTCACACAGAGCCTGTCTGTCACACACACACACACACACACACACACACAGAGAAGCTGCTGCTGCTGCTGCTGCTGCTGCAGCTTTGCTTTCCTTAGGTAGCACAAGTGGACTATGGGCAGGAGTGGCCTATAGGCAGGCCCTCCAATAGCATTATAGGGCCATGTCAGTGGTGTTTAAGCACCCTAATGTCCACTGCAGTGACCAGGCATGGAAGATCAGACCTCAAGGCTACCTTGTATTGTCCTGGGCAAAATATCCCTGAAGGGGCCCAAATATGACCCTCATCCCTTTTGCCAAGTTCATTAAGATCACACTTATTTATTCATACATTTATTGGACACCCATTGCATATTTAGCTATGCACCTCTGACAAAAACCAGCTAAGTCCTAACATAAGGCAGAAGTACAAAGGGCAGAGTGATACCCAGTCCTCCCCAGGTGGAACCTGCAGATCTGTCACACCAAGCCAACCAGAAGCCCATCCCAAGTGTGGCTTTTCCCCAACTGAGGTGACCTCTTTGTCCCAGACAGTCCAGATTACAGTGGGACTCTGTATGTGTGGGGGTGTACCAAGATAGCGCCTTGTTATCTCAGACACTGACGTCACTGTCTGTAGTGGGGGGGGGGGGGTCACTTTCCTGAGCCAGACAGGAAACTTGCTTAGCACAAGAGGAGGTTCCCTCTGAGTCCAATGTACCGGGACCCTCTGCTCCCATCCTGGTCCTCCCAATCCAGTCAAGGCTTGTTTTCCACTCCTCACAACTCTGTTGAAGTTCAAAGCCTGGCAGACAAATATCTTACTTGCTCCTTGTACTTTCCTAATACCCTTTAGCCTCAGTTTGGAGGACAGTTGGTCTTAGGACAGGAGTCAGAGGATCATTTCACAGGTTCGTTAACATCTGGATGCCTGCTGACGACTGAATGAGAAAATGGGAGGACACTTAGGAGCCTACAATGAGAGACTGCCCCAGCAGGTAGCCCCTAGTTTAGGTAGTTGGAAGCTAAAAGTAAGGAAAAGATGGAGAGAGTCACCCTTGAAGACTCAAGAGTGTTGGAAGAAGGCTCAGGCAGAGACTGGGGTCCTAAAGAGTGGCTCAAGCCAAACCCAGGATTCTGCACTCAGAAGCACTAGTTATTAAAGCAGAAAGGTGCTGAGGCCTTCCACATGTGGCACCAGAGAAGTAGCCTCAGGCCCAGATATTTTGGCAGGGCTTCTGTGGGCCTAGCTGGATGCACCATTTTTCTTCACTTGAGTCTTCCCCATGACAAACTCACTAAATCACTTCGGAGATTCTGTTTGGGGCTGAAAGTTTTATCTCATCCCCAAGGGACTTTGGAGCAGGCTCAAGGAGAGGGACGGCCTTCACCTCCAGGCAACATTTTCAAGGTGTCCAGCAGAATCCTCCTACCAACTTTAACATCATTGCAACCTGCCTGTGTACCCCCTTTACAGAGAGGGTCAGACCAGAGAAGAAAGACAGTCTAGCAGAACTCAGAGGCACCTTTCCCCACACTGGCAGTCTTGGGAACTCCAGCCCTCTTCATGTCTCCTGCATAAAAACGTCATCTCCATCTGTATAATGGGACAGTCTTATATCCTGGGCATGGCTTCAGGTATTACTCACAATGACCCAAGCTGCAAGTCATCAACATGTAAAAATAGAAACAAACAAACAAACTTTACTGAAGAAACTTAGCAATGGACTCCTAGTTACCATGTCAAATCAAGATACCACAAAATGGTAGAAATGTTGGGAGATTGTCTTAGTTACTTTTCTATTCTGTGAGGAGCCACCATGACAAAGACAGCTTATAAAATAAAGCATTTAATTGGGGGCTTGCTTGCAGTTTCAGAAGGTAAGTCCATACTCATCATGGTGGGAAGTATGGCAACATGCATGGTTTTGGAGCAGTTGCTGAGAGCTTATATCTGATCCACAGACTCAAGTCAGAGAGAGAACAAGAGAGAGAGAGATTGGACCTGGCCTGGGATTTTAAAACCTCAAAGCCTACTCCCAGTGACACACTTCCTCCAACAAGATCACACCTCTTAATCCTTCCCAAAGAGTCTGCCAACTAGAGATCAAGCATTCAAATATATGAGTCTATGGGTACCATTCTTATTAAAACCACTACTGATATGAAGATGGATGGCTGGACAGATGATGGATGGCTGGACAGATGATAGATGGATGGATGGAGTAATGGTTGATAAATGGATGATAAATTATAGGCAGATGAATGGACAAACATGGACTTGTGAATGGGTATGATAGGTTGGTGAGTGTATGGACGGGTGACCATGTAGACAGATGGATGGACTAATGTTTAGGTAGATGGGTGGATGAATATGTGGATGGATGGATGGATGGATGGATGGATGGATGGATGGATGGATGGAT
>NW_026592636.1:371759-386021 GCF_907164565.1 Psammomys obesus
GATGGATGGATGGATGGATGGATGGATGGATGGATGGATGGATGGATAGATGGGCTGATGTGTGGATGGATGGATGGGTGGCTGGATGGTGGATGGGTGGCTGGCTGGATATATAGGTGAATGGGTGTGTAGATTATTGGATAGATGGATAAAAAGATAGTGAGAGGTGTAGGTAAGATGGATTGATGGACTGGTGTTGGGTATAGGTGTTTGGATATGATTAAAGATGTGAGTGAGTGGAAGAAGAATAGGATGGATGTATGAGTAGGGAGCACACAGAGACTGTGGACAACTAGCTATGTTAAACGGATCCTCTAATGGTACTTTCTTTAGCTAAGTTCTGAACACAGAGAGTGGCTGCAAGATACCCCTCTACACATACTTCGAGTGAGTCTGTGGTCTCATGCCTTGATTCTCAGGCCACACAGCAGTGTGGCTTCTTAATCCCCAAATAAGGTGGACAAAGCCCACTCTGGCCAGCCAGGGCGCAGGAAGCCTGGGAGGGGTGGAAGGTCTGCTCCCGGAGCTGAAGTCAGTTCCTCCTTTTCTAAACAATGGGCCTGGCTTGGTCATGCCGCACCTCCACCCTGCTCCACCCAATTCCCTCCTCATCTGCTGAGGTTCTGGGGCCCTAAGAATGAGATGCAGGGAGCTGGGGGTGGGAGCAGGAAAGCAGAAAGGACCAAGGAAGCAATACACGTGTGGGAGATCTCTGAGTGAGAAGATGCCTCCCCTGGGGCTGAGATTGCTGGGCCAGCTGCTCCAGGTTGCCTTTTGGGGAGAAATGAGAATGGAAGGTGATGTCTGCTTTCCCAACTCTGGTTTATTTTGCCTTTTCATCAAGTTCCTAACTGGAGGCCTCTCATCCTCTTCCTTACAATCATCCTGCTTCAGCAACTCCCTTCCTTTCCCTCATCCCCCTACACAACCCATCCTCTGCCTCCTAAGCCACTGTGCCCAGTTGACCCTGGGAGGGAAGGCAGAGGCTGTGGGTCCAGTCCTTCCTGCTGGCAGCGTCTCAGCTCTTTGCCTCCTGTTGAAACTCAAGTCAAGGCTGATCTCCAACTTCTGCCCCTAGGTGTACCACCCCTGAGGACAACAGGAGGAAACCAAGGAAGCCAGGTCTTCGGAGGGAAATTGGGCTAGAGATTCTGTTCCTCTGGGCTCCAGGAACTCTTCATGTCTCTAGGCCTTCCAGGACCCATGCATGGCCCATGGACATACAATAGAGCCCCACATACTGATCCCAGGACAGGAATGCTGTGGAACAGGGTGGGACAGGGGCCTCCCTAAAGGAAAACATGAAAGAACAAGTGTAAAGGAATCCAAAGGGAGGGTTCTGTCGCCCTCCTGCTCTTACCCTTCTTGTCTCTGGTTGTTTGAAGGGTTTTGGCCTATGGCTACCTCAGTGACCTTCTCCATGGCCAGGCATTGGGGTGATTCAATCTTATCATAGCATGAGACAGTTGCAACTGTGTGGTCTCAAGCAGGGAACCAAAGCTGTTCCAGGCAACTCCTCTTTTCATTCTCCCCAGACTGAGGGACAGCCGAGACTCAGAGCTCTAGCCGTTGGTGGTAGAATCTCTAGCCATAGACCCACGGTTGCCCACCTGCCTGGAGGGTCTGGAGAAGCACATAGGAGCTCTGCAGAACTGCCCCTCTATTCCTCCAACCTGCTGCTGTCACACAGGAGGTGGATACAGCTGAAGCCAGTGTGATAGACTGGGCCACAACAGATAGAACCACCACCTTTTCGATCATTGTTAGATAAAGGGAATTTCACAGAAGCATGTACACAGGAAGATACAAAGTAACCTGAGAGATGAAGGTATAGACCCATCCTATTCTTCGTGTATGTGTGTGTGTGTGTGTGTGTGTGTGTGTGTGTGTGTGTGTGTGTACAGAACACAACACAATACAACACAACACACACGCATTCTAAAGGCCACCTTGGTCTAAGACTCCAAGTTCTGTCTTTCCTCAGGGCTCCAGCAGCCCAGAAAACCCTCTTCTGCTGTCCTGCTCCAGTTTAGACCCCCCCAACCACTGTGAATGTGCCAGGGCCCCTGAGCCTGCCTCAGAGGTCACCAGGCTCCTGCCATCTCACGAATGGGAGCCATACTTGCACACAGCCTCCCTCACCTGCTAATCCCTGGCAACCTCCACATAAGAGCCACCACCAGGTCCTCAGTAGCCCATAAGTGGCCCAGGAAAAGTCAAAGGCAAGTCATGCTTCTGGGGCCAATTTAACCCAGTGACAAGATGCAAAAACAGCCCAGCTGTGGGAAGCCAGCCCTGGACAGGGCAATCTCATGTTGACGTCCGCTCAGGCCCTCTCACAGCTGTAGGTCCAGTCCGTTGCTAGGATTAGTGTACAGATTAGGCCACCAACTTTCCAGAGCCTGGAGTGTCCCAGTCACCGGTGCCATAGAAACCTGGCTAGAGGCTCTCCTGTAAGCAGGCCTGAGCCTCTCTTCCCCTTATAACAGTCAGAGATACAGGCATGGAGAGAGCCTGGGCCTGAGCCACCATACCAGCCTGGGTTTCCTTTTTAGAACTCTGTACCCTGGGAAGCTTGCATTCTACCCCAAGCCAGGAAATCTGCTGAAATGGAGCCATACCCGACAAGGTATCAGGCTATTAGGGGGAGGCCTCAGTTCCTTCCATGCAGACCTCAGCACAGGATCTGTGAGTCCAGACACAGACAGAAACAAAGGAAGACAGGAGGGCCCAACTCAGTTTTTTATGGCTGAACTGAGATACCTACCTATCCTTTTACAGTGCTGTTTACACCATCCTGATAGAGAGGAGCAGAAAGCCAGAGGTGAATCCCTCTGGGGCCATCCTGGAAGGTGACTCAGAGGCCACAGGCTTCTTCCACTTCACTTGGAATAAGAGAGGCAGATGAAGATGGCATTTGTCATCTTCTCATCCTACAAAGCTGCCCACCTGACACCTCAGGCCCTTTCCTTCTTCAGGAGTCCTTCTATCCCTTTCCCTTCCCATTCTCCTGCCCCTCTTTAGCTGTGTCACTGTTCAGGGCCTGGCTTCCTGTTTATTGCCCTTTCTGCCCTTTTCCAGCGTTCCTAGGGTGTACCACCTCACATATACCTCTTCTGCCCAGTTCCCCATCACCACTGGCTACCACTCCACCATGACCTTCAACCCCTGCCCCTCATCCTGGAAACAGGCCCCCTGCCCCACACTCCTGAAGTGATTCTGAATATCAGTTTAAGAACAGGGTGTGTGCACCCTAGAAGTGAGTTCTGAGCCCTGATCCCCAACAATGCTGGCATCTGGGAGGGCTACTCACCACTGTCCCTTGCTCTTGGACCCACAACTTGGCAGCTACATCTATCATAATAAAGGGGAATCTTGGGTGTTTTGTTGGGTGCAGATAGACCCTGGGCACACTTTGGAGCCCTGTGTAGAGAGTCAGTACCATTGGACCCAGCCCAGTTACTACACCTCTGAGAAAAGAGAATTAGAAACAGCCCAGGCTGTGGGTCTACCCTGTCTTCCTTGCACAAGTGAGGGAGAAGAAAGGAAAGGAGAAAGAGCTCCTGCAGGGATAGCTGGAAGTCAGGGGCCCCAGAGGTCATCCACCATCTTTCCCTGACCCTTTTTCCTGTGGGGCCCAGACCCATCATGACACTGAGAGCCCTTTTCCTCAGCACTGACCCTTAGCTGGGAGAGGTCAGAGCTTTTCTGGGGCTCTGCTGCCAAGGAGAAGGATGAGGAGCTCCTTCTGGCCTATTCCTTGCCTCCCAAATGCTCTAGTCTCGGCAAGTCCAGTCCCGGAGGCCCACCACCCTCCCCTGGGAGCCCATGGCCCAGCTTTGCCAGATGGGGCAGAGCGTTTAAATTGACGCCTATTATGCAAGGAACGTTGCAGGCCCCAGGGCTGGGGCAGAGCAGGGTCATTTTTTTTTTCTTTTTATTAAAAAGCAAAACCTAAACCAAGAAAACAAAGTGATTAAGTTTCTCCTCAGAGCAGCGGGCCCTGCAGAGTCGGGACAACCAGCTCACGGTTGCTTAGACCCTCAGCACAGGAAAACAACTGAAATCTGGACACAAACAGGAAGCAGCTGTTTTTCTGTAAATGTGAGGGGAGGACTGGGGTCTCTAGGGCACCCACTGTCTGGTTGGTGGTGCTGAGGGCTGTTCCAGACACTGAAGAAATGTCCAGACAGGACTCTGGGGACCCTTGGGCTTCCTGACTCGACAGGTGAGGCCAGGAAGAGTGCCTTCCCAATGCATGCACACACACACTTTTGGGGTCAGTTGCTCTAAGTGAACTACCACCAATAGCTCTATAAATAGGGAATCCATGAAGAAGTGAACAGAAAAGACCAGTAGATAGAAGCTACAGCCCTCACAATAAAAAAGTGGGGAATGTTATTGAGCCTAGCTTCTAGGCCCTGCCCCTCCCCAACAGTCTCTCCTGTTGCCCATAGCCCCACTGTTGACTTAATTTGAGAGCAGAGGGGAAAACCACTTTCTACTCTGCCTAGCCTTTGGTGGAGGGGGCTGTCTCAGTGGTCCTGTCCTGAAGCAGTGCTGAGGCTGAGCTCCGCAGATGAGCCAAAGGAGGCTCAGAAGGAAACTCGGAGCAGCAGGAATGGGCAGCCAGTCCAGCAGAGAGGTCTCAGCCAGCTCTGGCTTGAAGGCGAGACAATTGAAGTTCCAGGAGGGAATCCCATCCTTAAAGGGACAGAAATGCACTGAGCTTGGGTTGGTTCTAGGGCTTTTCCTTACATAAAAAGACAAGCATGCCTTACCATGTAATCCCAGAGACTTCCTCAAAACTTAATCTGGAGAAGACACTAGAAATTGACCGTTGGCCTCTTCTTGTACGGGCAAAATGCATCCATGGGCATGGTCCCCCACCTCAAAAAAGTTCTTCCCAGGAGGTAAGAGAAATGACCTTTCAAGTCATCTTGAGCTGTATCTCTACTACTGAACCTGCACCCAAAGGCTTATAGAAGCTTCGCTCATAATTGCCTAGTTATCCCTCAGCAGGTGAGGTGGGGGGTGGGGGGGAAAACAGTGGAGTTGGTCAATGCCGAGGGCTTCTGCTCCATGTTAAAAAGAAGTTGTCAGTCACAGGGCTAAGACACATGGGGACAAGAAGCCAGGCTGAAAAGATTCCACCATGCTGAAGCATTTCTACAGAAGGCAACATTACCATAAAGTTAAAAAAAAAATCAGTGACTGTTAAGACCCAGGGCAGGGATAGGGATGGGTGGAGATCAGGAGATATTCAGGACAGTGAAAGTTTGACACTGTAAGGCTGGACAGGTGACATTACACATTTGTCTCATCTGTGAGAATGTATGATTCTAAGAGTGACCTCATGTAAACATGTACTTTAGTTATAGTGTGTGTTGACACTGACTATTTGAAACCAAAGTCCCACATCAGTGGAAGCTATTAATGACTGGGGAAGCTGGGTTCTTTTTGCTGTTTCCAGGTTGGCCTTGAACTCTAGACCCAGCAGACTTTGAACTTGAACTTGTGATGCTCCTGCCTCCATCCTGTACGTGCTGGGGGTAGAAGGTGGGCACCACCACACTGTGGCTACCATGCTAGACGTTGAACCCTGGGGCTTCCTGCATGCTGGGTGAGCAAACTACCACCGAGACACAGACCCAGCCCTCTGCACGAGTCTATAGGCCCAACAAGGGCTTTCGCTTTTTAAAATATTCATTTGTATTATGTGTGTGTGTGTGTTTTGCCTGCATGTATACGCATCACATGTGTGCCTGGTGTCCACAGAAGTCAGAAGGGGGCATTACAGGTGGCTGTGAGATGCCCTGTGGGTTCTGGAAACACAACCCAGATCCTCTGTAGGAGCAGTCAGTGCTTTTAACTACTGAGCCATATTTATAACCTGGGCCTAATGAGTTTTTACCTTATTCAGTGATTGCCTATATATTGGGCTCTGAGACCACCAGCTTCCTTTCATGGGGAACAGACAAAAATCAATCTGTTTACATGGCTAATTCTTATGATGCCCACCCTTACGGAGTGTCTGTTTGACACGAGGGAAAACTGAGGCAAAAAGAAGCCAGACAGCACACCAAGTTTAAAAAAACACTCCTCTTCACACAGATGATAGGCAGATCTGGTAACTCCTGAGCCCTGTGCTCTTTGACCTTATTTCTCAAACATTCTGGCTTCAGAACTTTGCTTTCCTAGAAATTATGTAGGCTCCCCAAAAGAGCTTTGGCTGAGATAAAGATACCTATTGGATATTAGGAAAGACATATCCCAGTATTGAAATTTAATGTCTATCAAGGTCATTCCTCCGCTAGCTGTTTAGCTAGCCTGTGCCTGGAGGTTACTTCTCAAAGTGGACCCTACGCCCCCAGAGGTCTCCAGGCTGGCCCCTTTGTTTCACCCCAAGCCACACTGCCCTTGTTTGAGGGCCTTGGTGAGAGTGTGTCTCAGCGTCACCACTTCCACCACCATGGTCCTGTCCTGCTCTCCACATTATCTAGCATGTTCTCCAGGTTTCCCTTGTAGAGAGCTGTATGGACTTTTCTGCTGCAGAGTCCCCCAAACACTTTACCCCACCTCCTTCTCTGAAGATGTTCATCTCCTCCTCTTCTAAGCTGGCAGTGCTCTCTTCAGTTCACCCAGCACAGATATAGCTGCCTCTTATAAGCCCCCTTGCTCAAATCCAGCCTCAGTGGAGTTCAGGGTTTCCTGGACTCCTTTTGACTTATTAGTAATCAAAACCTGCCCCTCTGCTAATGTCAAGCAGACTGTGGCAAAGGTAAGCACATGGCTCTTCACTATGACAGGCCTGCCCCAAAGTTTCCTCTCATGCAAAACAATGAGAAGCCTCCTTGACAGTCATGGGAAATTACATGAAATTAGACATCAAACCCCACAGTAGCTATAAGGAGTTTCCATGGAACAACCATGAGCAAGACATGTCAGGATTAAGTCGCTTGTGCCCTTTTGGGCTTTCCTGTCTGGCTCCTGTGTTTTTCACAGGGCAGAAAGCTAGGAGGGTCACATGCACCTGGGCCATGCCCAGCACAGCTGCCCCTTGTTTCCTTCTTATCTGGGCCAGAGGCACCTTTCAGGGCAGCCAGCATTCCCATTGATCCTTTGCCTGGAATGAATGAAGCACAGAAGCTTGACTCCACCATGATGATGCTATGGACCCGTACAAGATCTCCAATGACTCAAAGTTGATTTGGATGGTGCATACAGATGGCTGCCTAGTGGGAGGCCACAAACAGCAGAAAAGAGAACTTGAGTGCAGGCTTTAGCATGTGTAGGCCCTGAGGACCTCTCTTTCTTCCGTCCTCTGCCTAGGCCACAGGCCCCTCAGCGGGCCCTTGCCTATCTTATAATGTAGAAGAACACAGGACCTTGAACCCTTTCCTTCCAGACAACCGTCTTCCCTCTTTGCTAGCCCTTCCCAGCCCCAGGCAGAACCTCCTTTCCCTGAATCCAGATAGGACGATGCATGTCCAACAGCAAGTATCCAAACATCCTGAGGCTTGAGCTCTCCTCTCGGAGCGTCAATCTCCCCTGCGGTAGGTGGTGGAGATGAGGCTGGTGAATACTCCTGGGGATGTCAGGAGCACTTCCCTGTGAGTATGGAGCTCTATCAGTCCATGAGTACTCGGGGGAATGTGACATGTGAGTCAAAGGGGAGGACCTTGGCAATGGAAGCTGGTCACCTCTGTATCCACAGTGAGGAAAGTGCTGAAAACGAAACAGGAGAATAGAGTCCCACCGCTAAAGTTCTTGGGCCTTCCCTGAGATGTCAGAGAGACCTGAGACAGCTTTGAGATGGTACAAGCATCTATGCCAACTCAAGAACTTACTTGAGAGTTGTTCCATGGAGTGCAAGAGAATGCATTCCCAACCATGGAAAGCAGTAGAGTGCTCTGCTCCCATGCCATCTCAACCTCCAGAGCCTGTGCCTGATGGAGGAGGAAAGTTTGCCTGGGAGCCAAGGCTGGGGACATTGTAGATGAGAGGTCCTGAAACATCTCTGGCCTTAGACTTAGGAGGCAAGAGAAGTTGAGCATCACTCTAGGCACAGGAGGGTTCAGACCCAGGGGCCTTGTTGTTCTTCATAGTCCATAATTATGTAATCGGCTTATTAAAGTCCTTGTTGGCTGTCACTGTCCCCCCCAGATGGTGAGTTTGCAGGGACAGGTTCCATGCAGTGTTCCTTTCATTCCTTCGAGTTTCTGTGGTGATGTCCAGCACAGTGTCTGACCTGGGCCACTCCAGAACTAGGAAATTACTGACAGGCTTTCCTTACATGGTTCCCTGTTAACAAAATAGGGAGAGTGAGCTATACCTTGAAGATGAACTAACAGATAAACGAGCAGCAGGTAGTATCAAGTGGCCCTTCCTCCCTGGAAACTTCTGTGTGAAGTCTGGCTTGTAGACAAGAAGCCTGGATAGTCAATGGATGCTTTGCCTATGATAAAAGGCAAGAGGGAAGGTGGGATGTGAACAAAGTCACCCTAGATAGGCTACCACCAGCAAACCAAATGAAGGGCTGATTCCATCCAAATCCAGCTTTGTGAACAAGTGAGTTTAGTTGGGGTTACTTTCAGAAACATGGGAGAGGGGTGATCAAATAGCCACATCACCAAAATCTCGCCCCCTTGCTTTGGGTCTAGCACTTCCAAAGATCACATCAACGGGGTTACATACAGCTGTGGAGTGGGGAGCAGGATTGTGAGAGTGGCTGGAACCTCAGGGGAGTGTCTGATGACCTGGCTTCCCCCTCCTATGAAAGAATGTTAACAGGCCCAATCTCCTAAGGATCTCATGAGTACAAACAATAGCAATGGTAGAGACTTGCCCAGAGGACAATATTCTACCACAGAATGGGATAGCTAAGATGTGGGATCATGGCTCAGGCAACTACATGACTAGGGTGGATGGTCCTGAGAAAGGCCACCCTGTGAATTTTCTAGCAGATGAATGGAGCAGGTGTGTGGACCTGGACTCAAAGCCAGGACCGTGAAATAAGAAATCCGCTGGACTCAGGGGTCTCCAGTGTATAGGCCTGAGAAAGTCAGAAAAAGGGGGAAAGGTCAGGACTAGGCATGACCTTTAAGGAAAGGGCGGCCAGAAAGGAACAGGTGTTCTAGTTTCTGAGGTTGTGTTTCTGACTAAAATCTGCTTAGAGTAAAAAAGGGTTTATTTGGCTTACACTTTTAGGTCACAGTCCATCACGATGGAAATCAGGGGAAGAACTCAAAGCAGGAACATGGAGGAGTGCTGTTTGTTGACTTGTTCACTCTTCTAGTTTTCTTATACAGCCCAAAATCACCTGCCTGGGTGTGGTGCTACCCAAAATTGGCTGGGCCCTCCTACATCAATGAACAACCACGACAATCTCCCCAAAGACACGCCCACAAATGTGTCAATCACCAATCAGGTGATTCTAAGCTGTGTCAAGTTGGCTGCTAAAGCTAACTAGAAAAACTGGCAAACAGGACAGAGCAGGCCCAGTAACAGCTGATGGAAGCAAATTCAGGCCTCTGACCACTGTGATTCCACAGCTTCCTGACCGCCATGTTTCCTAATGAGGTATCTATAATCCTCTGACTCATCCTCCTGTTAGGCACCTCATCATTTTCTTCTCTCAAGATTTTCATTTGTGTTTTAACTTTTATCAGTTTGACTTTGGTGAGCTTAGGCACAGTTTTATTTCAACTGATCCTATTTTGGCTTTTATGAACTACTTGAAACTGTAAGTGAAGGCTTTTAAGTAATTTGGGAAGGTTTTAGTTAAAGTTATATATAACACACCCCACCCCATGCTCTCTTCTTTCTTGGAACTCCAGTTAGTTATTCAAGTGTTAAAACTTCTGACACCATCCATTTGTCCTTGAGTGTCCATATGACTATTTTTTTAATTTTTCAAACATTTATTTATTTTATTTTATGTGTATGATTTTTTTTGCCTGCATGTATGTATATGCACCACATGTGTGCCTGATGTCCATAGAGGACAGAAGAGGGCATGGGATCCGCAGAAGCTGGTTGCTATGAACCTCAATGTGGGTGCTAGAAATCAAACCCAGGCCCTCTGCAAGAGCGGCCAGTGCTTTTAACTGGACTGCTCTCCGGCCCTCATCTTATTCTTTGTTTCCCCTTTTCTCATATTCATATTGAATGTATTATCTTGTTCTATACCTTTACATTCACTGGTTCTGCTGTCTCCCCTGCCTTTGGCTAACCTCCTCCAGGAATATTCCTTTTCAATTTCAGAAATTGTACTATTTAGTCCAAAAATACCCATTTAGATACTTTAAGTAACTTTTGCCCACTGAGACATCCTGCCTTTTTATTCACTGATTATTCAGCTTCCTTTTTAGGCCCCCTACAATCAAGTAAAGCCTACCTGGTCACCCTAATATCAGGGTCAGCCTTGGTTGTCTTGTGCCCTGAGAATAATACACAGGTTTACCTTTATGCTTGCCATGTGATTTGACATGGTGTCCTGTGCTGTAAATATTATCTTGTGCAGGCTGCTGCCCTGCTGAGGCGTCTGTATGGACAGGTGATTGACATGATCAGCACCAACTATGAATTATCTCAGCTCAGCTCTCAGCTCTCCCCAGCCTGGCCCCAGCAGAGCACGAGCCAACTTGATACCCTGCCGTGATGTAGACATGAAATGCTGCCCACAGGTTCATGTGTTCGAATGCTTTGTCTCCATTTGTGGCGTCGTTTGGGGGTGGTATGAGCCTCTGAAAGGCAGCACCCAAATAGAGGGAGTGGCTTATTGGGGGGCAAGACTTTCTCTTTGTAGCACAACACTGCTTCCAATCTTCCGTCTGGTTCCTGACCCATCCAGATGTGAACACTCTTCTACCAACAGCGCTGTGAACTGCTCTTGCTACTATGGCTGCCCACTGTGACTGACTACATCCCCTTAAACTATGAACCCAAGGAAACCTTTCTTCCCCTAAGTTGCTTCTTGTCAGGTATTTGGTGTCAGCATCAACAAAAGCACCTACGATCTAGTGCACTTTCTTCTGACCACCTTTTAGTATTCTTTTCTCTTTCTTTAGTGACGTTTTATCATTGTAGGAGAGATCTCCAATCAGAAAGACAGCTGATTTACTATTCATATTTTGACAACCACACTGTACCTTAACTCTCCTTTCAAAATCGAACTGATTTTGCTCATTATCTGGAGGACCCGAGCCTTTTTGTTTGTTTGTTTGTTTGTTTGTTTGTTTGCTGCAGCTCAGGGTTTAAAGTGTTTCTCTCTGCAGGAGTGCTGCTGTGTTAGTTTGATAGTTCATGCAGGACGGAGAACCCAGATAATTTCAGGATGGGAGGGAATTTAGCAGCCACAAGGGCAGCTGATCTGGTAAATCTGGTAAAGAAACAAGCATTACATTTGGGTGTAAGAAATTTGGGGGGTGGCCTGAAACATGGCTCAGAGGTTAAGAACATTGGCTGATTTTCCAGAGAACCCTGGTTTGATTCCCATAACCCCCATGACAGTTCATAGTTGTCTATAACTTCAGTTACAAGGGGTTTGATGCCCTGTTCTGGCCTCCATGAGCACCAGGTACGCATGTGGCACACAGACATACATGCAGGCCAACACTCCTACACATAGATTATTAAAAATTAGTTTTGTAAAGATGCTTGGGAGTGACCTTGATGGCCATGGTGGATGGTGAGATAGTAGGCGGCTCAGATGATGAAGGGATGAAATGTTAGGAGACTTGGGTGATGGTGTGACAGGACACAAGGAGCTAGGGTTGCAGTGGTTTGAATGAGTAGATCTAAGACATTTGAATACTTGGTCTGTAGCTGGCAGCACTGTTTGAAGAGGTTGAGGTAGTACAGTCTTGCTGAAGAAAATTTGATATTAAAAGCCTAGTGCTACTTCCAGTTTGCTCTTTCTGTGGTTGGGGATGTAGCTCTCAGCTTTCTTCTATGGCCACCTTATCTGCTGCTTGCTGACATGCTTCCTCTCTGTGATGTACTCATATCCTCTGGAACCATAAGTCAAAATAAACTTTCTTCCATATGTTGCTTTTGGTCATGTTTTATCAACTAAGACACACGTGGAGGGTGATAGGCTGCCAGGAAACTTAGGATCAAAGAGCTCCTCTTTGGTTAAGGAAGGTATTTTGAACTCTTTTTTGTTTGTTTGTTTGGTTGGTTGGTTGGTTGGGTTTTTTGTTTGTTTGTTTGTTTGTTTGTTTGTTTGTTTGTTTTGAGACATGGTTACTCTGTGTAGTCCTGAGTGTCCTGGAACTTGCTCTGTCGACCAGGCTGGCCTCAAACTCAGAGACCCCCCTGCCTCTGCCTCCTAAGTGCTGGAATTAAAGGTGTGCACCATCAGTGAGCCCTAGCCTCTTAAGTATTTATTATAACTGGGAGTGCTGCGAATGTATTTTGAATTTTATTAAATATGCTTCTGGGACATCCCAATATTATACATTTGGTCTTCTTTTGGCCTATTTACATGATGATGTTAAATGGATTTTTTCAATGACGAGTCACCATTGCCTTCCTGGAAGCTGATACTAGTTGGTCGTATCATATTGTTAGTTTAACTCAGCATATTGCCAGATTCAACTTGCTAATTCCTTAATGTGTAATGTTTATATATTTCTTCACATGTGACTTTAAACTATGGATTTTCCTTTTTTTGGGCTACCATGATTGGGTTTGGTGTCAGGGCTTTAATGCTAACCCTCTTCTGTGCTTTATATGGCATAGTGATGGTCTTAGAGTTTAAAAACCTGCCCAAAAAACTATCTCACTTTCTCTGGGAGATTTTATAACTTTCAGGTAGATGCCTGGCTGTTGACATTTTCAGATTTTCTAGGTCCTCCAGAAATTCTGGATCTTTACCTTATGTTCTATTTAATTAACAAATATATCTCAATCCCTATTCATGGTCAGACCATAGAAGGAGGATATGGCACAACCAGAATGAGTATACACACGATGAAGACAGGCGCTCCATAAATTAAAATTTCTTTACTCTCTTCACCCATTCTCCACTAAGACTATCTCAGATGAGAACTGAGTACAGTGGATATATAGTTGGCACACCATCCATCCATTTTTCTATCCCATCTATCCTTCCATACATCCATCTACTCACACATCCATCCATTTGCCTTTCCAAACCTGTCAATGTATTCATACATTCATGAGTGTATTTATCCATCCATCCATCCATCCATCCATCCATCCATCCATCCAACCTTTCACACATTCACACATTATCCAACCTTCAACCTCTTTTTTATCCATCCATCTAACCATCTACACACCATGCACATATCTATCCATGCACCCATCCATCAAACCATCGATCTAGTCACACATTCATGCATCTATCCATCCACTCTTCCTTCTGCCTGTCATCTACATAGTCGGGCATTTATCTATCCATCCATCTATTTCTCTATCCTTTCATATATTCATCAGCCCATCCATCAGTTAATCCATCCCTACATGTATCCATTCACCCAACAACCACTCTATCCTTGCATCTTTCTATCCATCAGTCCAGCCACATGTTCATGAATGTGTCCACCCATCTATCCTTCTATCCACTCACTACCCACACATTCTTCTATCTATTCATTCACACATTCCTATACATCTGGCATTTATGCAGTTCACATTGAGTTCCTGCTCTCCACTATATACTATTCTAGACAGTGAATGTCCAATGCTGGAAGATATAAGCCAGGTGCTGGGAGATCAATTAAGATTCAAAATGGTCCTAGCAAAGTAATGTCATTGGCAGAATAGAAAAAAAATGCCTTTGTGGGATTTAGAGACTCAAAGTGCAGATCTGAGTGCCCAGTTTCAGAATATGCAACCCTCCAGCTCCAACAGGAGAGCACAGAGCTTCTCCTGGGGAAGGTTTGAAAGGACCTTGGGAGAGGACAGGACAAGGTTTTGTAAAATGTTAACCTGACTATCTTCTCAGCTTGGCTGTCCATCAGGCTTATGAAAATGTATTGTGTCCTGTTTACCATGATCATCTTGAAGACCAGAATGAAATTCTGACAAGAATGGAATCCTGTCTATCCTCATGGTTCTAGAGGATCCTCAGAGGTCTGGTAAGAATGCTGACTAAGGAAAGGAAAGAAAAGGAAAGGAAAGAAAAGAAAAGGGAAAGGAAAAGAAAAGAAAGGAAAGGAAAGGAAAGGAAAGGAAAGGAAAGGAAAGGAAAGGAAAGGAAAGGAAAGGAAAGGAAAGGAAAGGAAAGGA
>NW_026592636.1:386031-390323 GCF_907164565.1 Psammomys obesus
GAAAGGAAAGGAAAGGAAAGGAAAGGAAAGGAAAGGAAAGGAAAGGAGAAAGTTGGGTGGATCCCACATATGGGAAGCAGTAAGTTCTCAGTCTCAAATGTCACAGAGGATCTCTATGCTGAGCTGGATCTGGGGTGGAACTATTGAGGGACTAGTGTGACCATGGCAGTAGCTACCTTCATCACTGTAGGGGCTCTGCTCTGCATTTCTTTCCCCTTTATCAGGCTCTGCACCTAGGAATTAGGGAGGCTCCCTGAGCCTTAGCCCATCCCCACCTTCTGGGCACTAGCATACCTTCTATCACCCCAGTATGTGTCAGAAAGAAGCTTCTGGAGCTGGGCCAGGAACCTGTCTGAGGGTGTCGTTGCCAAAGGAAGATGGGGAGGGTGAGCATATTGTTCTCTCTCCTCCTCCTCCTCCTCCTCCTCCTCCTCCTCCTCCTCCTCCTCCTCCTCATCTTCCACGCCCAACTTTGTAGAGAACCAATTTGCCTTATCAGAAAGTCCAGCAAGCTGCTGGCTAACCAAATAGCTAGAATTCCTGCTCCAAGACACATCTGGTCCTGATCGAGGGGAGGCCAGGGATGACAGGCAGGGGAGGGGGAAGTAGAGGTACTGGCCAGACCTTCCCAAAAGCAATCCTCCAGGCCAGCAAGAGGAGCCTGCCAGCCTGGCCAAGGGCAGCCCCCAATGGCCTCCAGGGCAGGAGGCAGTGCTTTCTGTTTGCCCCTCCATCCCGCCAACAGAGGAGCCCAGGCCTGCTCTCTATGGGGCTGGGAGGAGTGGGAAGAACACCCCACCCTAGTTCATGCAGTGCTGTTGGTCCACACTGTCTTCTCCCAACCAGAGCACCGCCCCTGCTTCCCGCCCAATCCTGCCCCTTCTGCTCTAACCCCACCAACCTTCCCCAGCTCCAATGTACCCCACACTTAACGGCATCTCTCCTAAACTTACATCTGAGTGCCCTGGTCTCTCCTTAAAAACTTGTCCGTTGCCACCCAGAGCCCTTGGCAGGGTGAGCTGAGGTTCAGAGCCAGGACTCAAGCCTGGGACGCTCTGAGCTCCTGGTTGTTTCCTCTCCAGAGACACTCTTCCAGCCCTCCATGTACAGGTTCTCCTGCTCTGTCCTCTTCAGATGCAAGGGTACAAGATTTCCCATGGGAGAGAGAGGTCCTTTTCAGGACCATATGCCATTCTTCTGGCCCCTCTGGTGAGTAAGTGGAACTTATTTCAGGAAACCCTTGAGTCAGAAAAGACCCTTCTTCTATGACCCTGACTGGTGCAGATGTGGGAGAATGAAAATGAGTGAAGACTTAGGATTGCCTAGGGCTGGAGGCTGTGGTGATTCTCAAAGGAAAGGCTTGCTTAAACTTCCTGTCTCTCTAGAGAGCAAAAGCAAGCATGGGCCCTGTCCTTCCTTCTGTATGGCCAGAGCCCTGACTACAGGACTTCCCCTGTGTCCAAGGTACCAATCCCAGCCAGTTCCCTAGAGCTTTATACTCTCAGGATGGCAGCCAGGAAACACCTGGATGTGTTATCTATTGACCCACTGACCCAGGCCGCAAATGACAGAGGACACTCCTGCTCTGTGGGCTCTAGGGTGTCATGGGCCATGAGGAGATGCAGCAAGTAGGCCAGTGGACAGGTGGAGCCCATCGGTCTAGGCAGCAGTCTCATGAAATGGAGGTAGGCGCTTGGCACTTCAGGGCAGCCCTGGGGAACAACCAGACAGTGGTTTCTTCACCTTCCTGCTCTGTCCAATATGGATCCAATCTGACTGAGTCCTGGCACTCCTAGTGTCCAGATGCATCCTTCCATTGCCCCAGGGGAGACAGAGCCTCCTCTGGCTCCCTCATTTTCCATACCACTTTACTAGTCTGCAACCCCTTCCTGGGGGCTCCCAGTACCCAGGATGAGGGCAGAGTAGGAGCTGAGGCCAGTGGGGGTGCATAACAGCCAGTGTAAACAGATCAGTTCTGTCTGCCTAGGGGGAAGGGTGGGGGCAGGGAGGGAGTTGTCTTGGGCTTTGTTATGTTCTGAAAAAAAAAAAAAAAAAAAAAAAAAAGAAGGCAAAAAATTTGGGTCACAAACCACAAACTGTTTTGCTTTCGGCATAACTGGCATAAACAGGCATTTTCTCCTTGGTTTCTGGCCGGCCAGCAGAGGCCTGGGTTGGCTGGGGCTGGGAGCGGGAGAGGCTGCAGGCTGCGCTAATGAAGCCTGAGGCCTCTGCCCAGCAGTCAGAAGGGGGCTGGGCAGGGGCAGGCCTCAGTAGAGCAGGTAGAGAGGCAAGGCTTAGGGGGGTACTGTCAGCATGGCACCACCCCTAGCTCTAGCCTGTCTAGGCCTGGCTCCAGCTGGGAGCCAGGCCTCAGTGACTGGGGAGACCTGGGGAGCCTGAGGACCCGGGGAACCAGGGCATCAGGGCAGGTAAAACAAGTGTTTAAAGTTGAGGCTGATGACCTGGTCCAGGAAATTGGTCCAAGAGTAAGAGGCCACCAAAGACTAGGACTCACTCCTGAAGAAGATGGACATTAAGAAACCTGGGTCTTCACAGTGGATGCCTTGGGGTCACCAGAGGCACCATCTTTCTGGCCAGCTCTGCAGTGGAGGTTACAGAGAAATCCAGACAAGCGCTGGGAGGACCCAACAACAGACATCTTGCAATGTGGTCACTTCATCTCTGAGGGACAGGGGCAGGGGCCCACGTGTTAGTTCAAGAAGACCATACATTTAGGGGTTCAGAAAAGAGCTGCTCAGGATAGCAGAAGGCATGCCAAGGCCATCAGAGTGATGACAGATGCCAAAGGGTCTGGGAGAGAGGGCAACCACTTTACAGGACTGAGTTTGGGGATACTGAGGAGAGAACCCAGAGGATGAAGGAATGGTATGATACAACTGAGATGTGGGGATGATGCCATATGCTGAAAAGCCCCAAAGCATAGACAGGCTCTGGGTTTCACCCAACAGTCCATGTGAGCCATGTGAGGAGATCCTAGGTGGAGAGTGGCAAGATCTGGACCTGTCAGTCTGGTTTCCCGGGGAACATGACGAGAGGGGGTGGAGAGTCTGTCTTGTGAGTTGTAGGCATGGAGATAGTGGGTAGAAAGGTCTCTAGGATGTCCTGAGGATCAAGTGGGAACAGGAGGTGCCATTTTGAAACCTGTTCTCTTCATTCCTAGAGCCTCTGTGGGGCACACACATGTGAAGTGCCATTGTGTACTGGGTACTCAGGGCAGGCCTTGGGAAGGATGGCTCCATCAAGAAAGGCCACCTGGGGCTGGGCTCACTGGAAACGTGGCCCAGGCAGCCCTTGAAAAAGGTTAGAGTCCCCAGCTATCAGGCTCTTGTGGCTGGGACAGTTGTTAGAGGTAGTAATGGTTGACTGTGTGTGTCAGGGTAGCTTCAGGTCACCATGAGTTGGCTGGCTTATCTAGAAGCTGCTACCATGTTCTAAGCAGAAATGGGATGGTGTCTGGTGTTTTTATATACCACTGCTTTGGTACTGCAGGAAGATGGGGGGAGGGGGGATGGGGGTGTGTCCTGGCAGGGTTCAGACCACTTGAAGTTACAGTTCTCCATATCCAGAACTGGTCTGGGCTGTAACAGAATGAGGGCACTCCAGTGCAATTCCTTTCCAGAACAACCCCACACTGGGAGCATCTACAAGAGCAACACATTTTCTTAGAGACAAGGAGCTTAATATTGAGGCATGCCAAAGGCTGTGCCCCTTCCCAAGAATCCAGATGGTGGTCCTTCCTACTTCTTTCCAACTTCCAGGGCCCTCAGGCATCCCCTGGCTTGTGACAGCCTCACTCCAGTCCCTGTCTCTCTCTTTGTATATTACCTTATTCCTTATGTAATCTTTTTTGTCTCATGCCTTTTAAGGATAACTGTCATTTGAATTAGGCCTACTCTAAGTTCAAAATAATGTCATAGCAAAATCCTTCTATGTTTTCAAAGACCCTTCCTTTGTCTAAATAGGTCACATCCATAGGTCTCGGGGTCAGGGGGTAACTATGTCTTTCTGGAGGACATCGTTCAACCCAGTGAAGAGATGTCCATGTTTGTTGAGTGAATAGCAATGGCTTATATGACCCATGTGATGTGACCTTGTTCTAGCTCTGACCTCGTCAGTTCTATGTGTCCTTCTTACTGCTGCAACCTAGCACATCTCGAGTGTTGCTCTAATACTCCAGGCTCTTCCCCTACATGTTCTTCTCCACGCTTGCCCTGTTCTGCATGTCATCTTGGTGAGGCCTATTCAGCACTTCCATCACACTTACCCACCCA
>NW_026592636.1:390333-465895 GCF_907164565.1 Psammomys obesus
TGGGTGGGTAACACATAGATAGGTGCATGGTTGGTGGGTGAGCAGGTAGGCAGAGAGATAAATAAGTAGCTTGGTGAGTCAATGAGTAGATAAATGGATGAGGCATGGTGGATGGGTGGGTGAATGGTTGAGAGCTGGGTAGGTGGATGAGTAGATGGGTGCGTGAGTGTGTGAGTAGATGAATAAATGGGTGGGTGGACACTCGGGTGTATGTGTGTGGGTGAATTGGTAGAGAGGTAGGTGGATGAATGGGTGGCTAGGTGGATGAATGGGCAGATGAGTGGAGTAGCCCATGGGTGGGTAGCACTTAGATGAGTGGGTAGGTAGATATATGAATAGATGGCTAGATTAGGTGGGCGAATAGTTGAGTAGGTTAACATGAAATGTGTGGGTGAGTGGATGGGTGGGTCAGTAGACAGGTCGATGAGTTGGCGCATAGGTGGGTGCATGAATGAGTAGGTGGGTAAATGCGGAGAGGATTTGGGAATGAGTGGGAAGACAGGTAGGTGGCTGGATGAGTGGGTCTATTACATATGAATGCTACAGATGGGCAGATAGATTGATAGAGTGTGCGTTAATGGATGGAGGATAGATGAGTGAGTAGGTGAATAGGTACATGGGTGGTGAGTGGGTAAATGGGCAAAGATAGGTGGGTGGATGTGTGGATATAGATTAGTGGGTGGGTAGGTGTGGAGATGGATGGGTGGATGGATATGTGGGTTTGGTGGATGAGTAAACAGGGGGTGGGGGATAACTCTGCATCAATGGGTGAATCAGTAGATGGATGTACATAGGTAGATGGATAAATGGATGGGACAATAAGGGGATGGGTGGATGAATGGTTAAATTATGAGTAGGCAGATAGGTGGATGTTTGGGTAGATTTGTGGATATGCATATGGAATAGATAAGGGAGAGAATAGATGAGTGGGTGATTGGTTGGAGGATGGGTAAACAGAGAGTTATAAAAGTGGGCAGACAGAGAGACAGACAGCTAGACAGATAACTGGATCTGTGGAGGGAAGAACTTTGACAAACAGAATTTGCCAAGCAGGAAAATGAGAGAAAAGAGACCTGAGGCAGTCCTGCTGGGTGTGGGGTTGTGGTAGTAAGGCAGTCCTGAGGAGGTTTCTGAGAGGTGAGGACTAACCCAAAAAGACTGGGCAAAGTGGTTCATTTTACCCAGGACTCCAGGGAGGTCAGAGGTAGTCCTGGGAAATGCAGATGTCCATCACTGTGAGAGCGGAGTGAGGGGGCTGACCTGAGGGCCTAGGGGTGCATCAAGGACGAGTAGAGGTACCAGGAGGTTCCAAGAACTCTAGGTTTATAATCTTGGCTAGCAGGTCAGGAAGGGACCAGCTTGGCAAAAGGAGTAAGAGTCTAGAGCCTGGACACCCCAAGGCCAGCTCCATAGGGCCCTAGTCAACAGACAGTAGACAGGGCCACAGTGGGGGCTTTCAGGAGCCAAGGGGGCTGATGAGAACACTCTGAACACTCCTCAAAGAACTGGGCAGCTCTAGGGCTTCCTCCAGCCACAGAAGACACTGAAGGGTCTCAGAAGACTCTCTGGGTGGGAAGGTGGTCTGCCCATGTGTGGAATTCATATCCAGGCCCCATCCTAGCTCAACTCTGTCAAGTCTCAGGAGCCTGAATGCCCTTCATTTTCACCTTACTGCTAGCCAGTCCTCCTCTTCAAGGATGAGCTTGCTTCTTCCAAGCGGTCCCCCATAACCACCGCACACCTGAGTTTAGAAGCAGCCCTTAGATATGTAGGCTGCCCTGAAGATACCACTGCAGACCTTCAAAGGTCATACCCCATAGCATGGCCAGCAGAGACCCTGGAGTGAAAATAAAACTAAAAACGAATGCTAACTGATGTGCCGACTTGCACCTGTAATTTCAGCATTTGGGAGGCTGCGGCAGGAGGAGTGAGATTGACATGAATCCTAGTCCAGTATATACATCCATCTACAGCTCCAAGCTTGCCCTGGGGTAGAGTGTGAGACCCTATTTAAAAAAAAAACAAACAATAGCCAAACACAGTGAAAAGAAATGCTAGTGTATAGTAATGTCTGAGAAAGAGGGTCAGGGTCCTAGGCGCAGGACCTCATCAGTTACCCCAACCCGAGCTCCTCTCTCATGGGGGAAGGGCACGTGCCCATGTGCATTCATTGAGAAAAGTGGGAGACTAAGGAAGAGTAAAGGAGTAGAAAGATATCCAGGCCAGGTTTCAAGCATCAAGGGGTCAGCCTCAGTTTACTCCCAGAGTCAGGAACCCCAAAGACCAGCATCACTGGACAGGTGGGTCTAGTGAGTATTAGGGACAGGCACCAGCATAGCCTTCATAGAGGCAATAGTAGAGGTGTAGGAAAACCATCCCAGGTGTTTGTCATGCTGGGTCCCGATGTCCAGCACTAACTATGATTCCAGAAGTATCCTGATCCCCAACCCCTAAGGCTAAGGGCAGTGTCCTTGCTGTAGGTTTTTATGGTACATGACTCCTTAGAAAAGCATCATGGGATCCTTTTAGCCCCACAGCACCCCATCTTTGAGGATTTAGTGCCTAAAGTTGTCCCCAACCGGCTGGGTTCCTCAGAGAGTGCCTTATTCTTTTTTAAAATTATTTATTTATTCACTTTTATTCATCCCTATTGGAGCCCCCTCCCTTCTCTACCCATCCCCTCTCACCCTCTTTCCCCTTTCCCCCTTCCCTTCTTCTCAGACAAAGGAAGCTCCCCCACCACCCATCCCCAACCATCGGGGCACATCCAGTGGAATCAGTACTGAGTTCATGCTCAGAGAGTGCCTTATTGAGCCCACTTCTTTCCATACTTCAAAGGTCTTTCCTCTTCACCTGCTGCCCTTCCCCCCCCCCGGTGCCCACCAGGCACCCTTTTCTCCTTCCCTCCAACCCAACTTTCCTTCCCTTTGACCCCCCAAACAAGAGAGCAAAGAACTCAGAAAATAAAATTTTAAATGCTTTATTAGGCTTGCAAGCGTTTACAAGTTAAAAAACAAAACCCAAGCTTTGGATTTTGCCAGAAACAGCATGTTAAAGGGACTGAGTTGAGGCAAACACCTGGGGCCACTGCTAGATGACACAGACAGTGGCACAGGTGACATTTGGCGTTCGACGCGTGGGTAGTCTTCACGGATGACAAAGGGAGGGACCCAAGAGGGGATCCCACCGAAGACAGTAGGGAAGAGACAGGATGGTGGGCCACACTAGGCATGGGAGGCCAGGGAGGTGCCTGCGTCAGGGTGATCTACAATTGGGGAGAACTGCAAATTTGGGGACACAGAGGATGGTTAGCAAATGCCCCTGAAAGCACCCATCCCGGCGAGGCAAATTAACACTGGGTGGGTGGGTGTCCAGTCAAATGGGCAGGTAATTTAGGGTGCCTCGAGATCTTTTGGGTACCAGGCCGATTAATATTCGCCAATTATAACAATTTAGTCTTTGAGTTTCTGTCCAATGTTCCAAATGGCCCATTCTTCAGGCACTTGCCAAGGGACCCTCTGTGCCATGGTCAGGCTGACACACACCGCCCCCAAGGGAGGTGCCAGCCCTGTCACCTGGGCCCAGAAGCCTCAGGCCTCTAGACTGCTAGTTGGACTGTTGGGCAGGGGGACTGCACTGGAAGCAGGAGTGGGGGTGAGGTAAACCTCCAGCCGCCCTGGTCCCCACCACAGTCCTAGGCACCGTGGGGTGGCTGCTACGGCTCACCAGACCCTCGGGCCTCGGGGCCCAGGTGACCCCTTGTACACAGCTCTCCTGGCTCTGCAGGCTTTAAGCCTCCTAGCTTCCCCAACTCCGGGCCTCACCCCACCTTGTTCCCAGGAGGTCTGTAGAGCTCCAGACCTCCTGGGGACAAGGTGGGGTGCTGAGGAGTGGGCAAGATGGCACTGAGGGACGAGGGAGGACTCCCCCAAGCTCTCAGAAGGCAGCCACTTGCTCCCGCCTGATGGAACCACTCTACTTTCACATCTACATCCCCTTCCCCCCCAGCTGGTAGCGGCCAGCTGGGGGCCCCATCTTTGTGGCCTCCGAGCACCTTCCTAACACCTGAGGGAACACTGCCCCCCCGCCCCCTCCACTCCTCAGAACTTCTGGGGACCAGCCACTGTCCTCAGAAGCCAGGCCAGGCAGCGGCCTTCTCAATTCCTTTTGTTTCTCTGTGGGTGCGTGGCCAGCACCCCACAGAGACTCCACTCCCAACTCAGGCCAAGCGACAGAGACAGATTAAAAACAAAAATCAATCAAGGGCGATAAATGGCGGAGAGCAGGACATGATGGTAGTTGACGACGATGGCTCAGTGTGCTCGTTACTTCATCACTGCTCCCCTGTTCCTTAGGGAGTGGGTACAATATGATTATGAGCGCATAAAAAGCTAAGGAGGGATTAAAAAAAAAAGAAAAAAAAAAAAAAAAGGAAAACACTGCCCCAGCAAATAAAAGAGGGGAATAGATCAATTGACATAAAATTTGGGGTCGTGATTCTTCTGTAATTCTGCAAGTTGACCTGTGCCTCCTCCTGATTCTTCTATCCAAAACCTCTCCGGGACCACTTCCTACCCATAGCTCCCCCCACCCAGCCCCCACTGCCCCCCACCCACCCCTCCAACCGCCAGACTTCCCACACTCCCCACAATCAGAGACTGCAAATGGCCCATAGGTGTGCTTCGGGTAGGGGGTTTCCCCCAGATCTTTCTTCCCAGGGGCACACCCAGGGTCAGGGCTACTTGGGCAGCATGTTTCACTTGGCAGTGCCATCTCCTTATCTAGGCAAACTTACTCTACACTGGGGTGAGGCCAACATCGAACCATGGAAAGGCATTGGCCCTCACGGGGGCTGAGGAGCACCAGGCTCATGCTGTGGGCACAGATACCCAGATGGAAGAGAGCCTGGCAAAGATAGAACTAACAACCTGGTCACACACAGGACCCATAAGCAGCAGCAGAAACTAGATGGACTGGGAGGGGAATCTCAAACAACGCAAACTGCTTGGGGAATTTAGGATGGGCCTTAGTTTGGGCAATGTTCAAATAGGATTATTTAGCCATTTCAATATTCTCATCAAATTGTGTGGGTGTGTATCCAATTGTGTGTGTGTGTGTGTGTGTGTGTGTGTGTGTGTGTGTGTGGTTGTGTGGGTGTGGGTGTGTGTGCATGGGGTGTGTTCTGTGTGCATGCATGTCTGTGTATTTGCAGGGGTAAGTAAAAACATGTGCTTTTTAGGGTAGGTACAGAAAAGGGAGATTTTGAGACTGGGGGCTTGTGCCAATTAAATTTTTTTTTCAATTTTCATGCTCTGTTCCTTCACCCAGCCCCATGGTGACATGGTGACATTTGTGATGGAATGACCAGTGAAGAAAGTTTGGGAGGCTATTGTTGTTCAGAGCCAGTTTACGATAAAAGCACCCTATCTGAGTGGTGATAAGGAGAGGGCACTGAAGCAATGACATGCCACCTGGAAAATTTTGGGTCCCCTTCTTTTCTTCTTGGGTTGTGAGATCCAAGTCTAGGCCAATTTGACTAAAGATCCAAATGGGAAGAAGATGAAGGGGGGGGGGGCGCCAAATCATTTGATTTTGCCAATTGTTTTTTAAGCCAATTAATTTTTTGGTATGTTTTCAGCCAATTGTTTTCTTTAGTTATTTAATTTTTAAATTTTAAGTTCTGGTGTTTCTAAAAAGCCAATTTGTTTTAAAGGGACTGTATGTTTTAAAGTTTTTTTTTAATGTGCATTTATAATTTGAGGGTTGTCACTTGGGTTATTTAGAGCCAATCTAGTTTTAAAGCTAATCAATTTGGTTTTGAAGCCAATCAATCAATTTGGTTTTGAAGCCAATCAATCAATTTGGTTTCGAAGCCAATCAGTCTATTTGGTTTTGCCCGATGGTGTGGGGCAGCCTGATGTGGGGAGGCGGGGCATTGGGGGTGGGGAGGGAGAAGCCAGGGGAAGGAAGTGGAGCAGAGAGATCTTGGTGTGGGACGTGATGGAACTGTCCCTGCTCAAGAGGAGGTCACAGAGTGATGGTACTACATTGCAGAATTACCACAAAATTTGGTTCACTGATGGTTGCTGGACATCTCCGAAGAGGCTCCCCCGTGGGCGGGGTCTTTGGGTGGTAAGACGATCAGGGGACGATGACGGTTGGCCTCTCTGAAGGCTTCGAGCTCTTTGGCGAGCATGCGACCCCGGCGGGCACGCAGGAGGGCAGGCAGGCCTCTGCGCAGTCGTTGGGCGGACTGTCTCCAGGTGTCGTAGTGGAAAAACTTGCCCACGGGGAATCTGGGGAAGTCGTCCTGGGGAGGAGGTGCTAGTCAGCAGGTGTCAGGGGTAGCACGTTAGCCTGAGTACCCAGCCAGTTCTCACACGCTCGACCCCCGCTAGAGTCACACCAGCCCGTGGTAACTCCCCACAAATATCTATATGTATGGACAGAGGCCAACAGCAAAGTGTCCATGAACTCCATGACACCCCCAATCAAGAAGCTGGTGGTCTCTTTGTCCCGCCCCACCATTCCCTCAACCCCCCATCCCCCCACTCCGCTAGCTACCTAAATTCTTGCCTCTCTCCCAAGCCTTACCGGAAGCATGGCCTCAGAAGCAGACACATCCCTCTCGGACTTGGCGGGGGTGGCACAGTATGTCTCCAGGAGGGCCAGGTCGCAGCTGCGGAAGCAACACTCTTCCACGATGCCACGGCTGCGACGGTTGGCACGGCTTGAAGGCCTGCCTGGAAGTTCCACCACGGGACAGAGAGTTTCAGTCAGTATCCACTGGGGTCAGCACCCATTGGGGTGCCCTCCCCAGCCCCCGCAGGGAAGGCTGTGGAAGGGACTACCTCTGCCCTCCCGCTACACCCAGGCTGGACACTAGGTCACCCAGTAGGAATGAGGTAGAAGTGTGAGCCAGGTGGGCCAAGATGCCCAGAAAGGAAAAAATGAAGGTGCAAGCTGCAGAACCAGCCCCTGGCCACTGGTGCCTCCTGCTTGGTAACTAACAGCACAGCCCCTCGGCCCTACAGACTCCATGGAGACCAGAGGCCACACTGGAGTGATTTGAAAAACAGGGAGGAGGAGGGGGTGAGCCCCATGAGGGGGCCATGGTGGACACAGGTATGGTCCCTGGACTTGGGGCCTTGGCCTGGTGTCACCTTGAGCCTGAGGGGCCCACCCCTGACCCCCAACGCTGAATTGAGACAGGGAAGATAGGGTAGGAGAGAACAAGACGGGAGGGGAGGAGTGAGGCACCCAAAAACCACTCCCTTCTCTTCTCCCGTCTTCCCCCTCTCCCCCACGAACTCAGGTCCGAGGCTGGGCTTGGGGTCCTCCTATTTGTGAAGCCCCTCCATGCAGGAGTGGCTCCTCGAGCAAGGGCTGGCCCTGCAGTGCCAGAGGGCACAGAGAAGCCCGGTGGTGGGGGCTTCGGAGTGCCCAGGAGCGGAAGTGGGTTCCAGAAGTGGGAGCACAACCAGAGCAGTTCACAGGCAGGTAGGTAGAGGTGCAGAGGAGGAGCTGCAGGTCCAGGACCAGGTGAGGAAGACAGAGTGGCCTATGCCAGCAAGGAGAGTCATCTACTCTGCTGCCCCAGCCCCTCCCAGGCATGCCCCACCCACGTGTCCCCCATCGCTCAGCCTCCCCACCCCCCACTGGGAAATCAAGAGAAGCATGATCAACGTTAAAAGGAGGTAAGCACCCCCTCCCCCATGCTATAGCGCTGGGAACCCCTGAATCTGGATGGCCAAGGTCCAGCTCTCCCCCTGGACTCCCAAACTGCATGTACACTCTCGACCTGGCTTGAGACCTGACAACCACATTTTGGCTTTACTTTTAATAACTTTTAAAGCTATCAGATCTGTGAGTGTGAGGCCACAGCCCTGCCCGAGGCGGGAGGGGAGCTTAAGCCCCCCCCCCCATCTTAACTGTCCCCCCACCCAGGCAGGCCTGTTCCCGCCGCCCCTCACCCCCCTCCCCATCTCTCTGGAGTTAACTTACTGAAGTAGAAGCCGCGGTCCGAACAGACAAACTGTAGCGTGTCAACGAGCTCCCCACCGCACAGGGTCTCGCTGCTGGGGCGGTAAGCAGCGATGCAGCACAAGGCGAAGGCCAAAGAGATAAGAAGCACCAACATCGACTTCCCCATTGGGATCCCCATTGGTATCTGCAAGGAGAGAAGCAGGCTTTGAGTGAGAGGCCCCCTCGCCACACCCTTGCTCCCAAAATGCTCCTCCCCACCAAAGACACCTATCATCTCTCAATTGAGAATGCAATTGAAGTTTGAAAGGCAGCTCTCCATTATTTATTTGACCTGCGAAAACAGGAGCACTGGGCTTGCTGAGGTCAAAGCCCACTTTGAAGGTGAAGAAATTCAATGGCGCTCAGGAAGGCACCCCCAGGTGCCTTTGAACTGTAAGAAACTCTAGAGGACCACCCACCCATGGGCGCAATCGCAGCTTAGCCACACCCACGGCAGCAGGGGCCAGCGCTGGACACTGGACCTGGTTTCCATGCTATGACATCATGGGGGTGGGGCCAGTCCAAGGGCACATCACCATTGCCACTCCTACCCTGGCCTCCAAGAACTGGCCAAGATGGCAGATAGCTCCACCCCACCCACCGTGGAGCATGTGCATCCAAAGGGACCAGCTGCCCATCTTCCTGCCCCCCAGCTGGCCACCCCTCCCTAAGCAGCAGAGCCAGCCCCACCCCTCCCCCCCCCCCCAACTCCCAGGCCATGCTGAACAGGGCCCCGGGTGGAGAATTCAATGGTTAGCGCATCAGGACCACCTGCACTCCGTTAGCCTGGCTCTCCAGGGTCGCCCAGCCCTCCAAGTCCAGACTTCCCTGGCACCTCAGAGCTCAAGAGAAAGCCTGAAATCCCGTACCAGGCCTCAACTCTTACCATCCTGGGTCAGGGACCCTAGAAAGTGCCTCTACGGCCCACAGAATCAGCTTTCTGATAGGAACTAAATTATACCTAGGGTACTAGAGACGGCATTTTGGGCCCCTAGGAGGCTGAACACCCCAGTTTAGACGGACACACCCCCTCCACAGACTGTTAGCCAGCTTCTTTAGAGGTGGAAGACTGCCACCACCCACAGTAAGCCACTCTTGACCCTGAAGGAAGTAGAGCCCTCCAGGCTGCAGCCCCAGCCTCTGCTCCACAGGCCCAGGGGATTTCTTGCTGCAAAGAAACACGTGAGAGACCAATGTGGAATAATCAAGAAACAAGTTCGAGCTCCCTCGGGGAACTAAAAGTCACCTCTGCCCACCTCCTCAACAAGACCCAGACCGACACTCTCCCCCCAACCCCAACGCCTCTCTGTGGCACCAGCGCTTGCAATCAGCAACAGTTAGTCCTGGGCGGGGGTGGGAGGCGGCGGCGGCGGCGGCAGGCGGAGCTGACCTCGAAGTCCCTTCCCAAAGCCACTGGCTCCAGGTCCAGCTCAGGTGGCTAGGAGAAGCAAGCAGGAGACTGACCAAAGAGGTAAGGAATAGGTGAGGACCCAGGGAAGGCCCAAATTTGTTGGAGGGGGCAGGCGGAGGAGAAGGAAAAGGAGAGGACGGAGCAGGTGAGGAAGCCTGGGGCCAGTGGGCACACAGGACAGAGGCCGAGGGAGGATGAAGGCTTGTAAGAGGTAGCAGGCCCGGCTGCAAGGGCAGAGGCCCCAGGCTAGCCGGTGCCCTGACCACCCCACTGGGCAGGCCGGAGCGGGATGGCAGCAGGGTCCTGGCTCCACAGCCCTGGTTACCTGAAGTTGGATAAGGAGGCCGCTGGGGCTGGAAGAAGAGGAAGACAGGAAAAGGCTGGAAGGCTCTCACAGGAGAAGCTAATGTCCAGTTTGCGAGCTGGTCAGTGCCTCCGCTTTTATGTCTGAGTCGGCTCCTCCCAGTCCCGGCTCCACCCTACCCCCACCCCCACTCCCTGTTGACCACTCCCCCCGCCCCCTTTGCACCCGCCCCCTCTCTCCTTCCAGCCAGTCCCTTCTCTCCTGCACCCCCAACAGCTACCCTTGGACCATTCCATAGCAATGCACAAGTGGGAGGGGGGCCTCATCGTGCGCCCCCAGCCCTCTCTGCACAGACCAGTGGGGGCGGGGAGGGGTCTCCTTCTCACATCCTCCTATGGAAAGTTCCACCCAGTGAAAGGCAGGGGCAGCTTATTTCTCTCCCTGGACTGTAACTTTTCTGCCCTTCTGAGCCCAAAACCGTGCCCTCTCCCCACATTCCAGGTTGGGAATGTTGGGGAACAGAATGGGGGGGAAGACATCGAACTGTGGCGTCTGGCCTGACTCTTTTGCCAATTTTGAGGGGCTTCTGGCCCCGCCCACCCAGTTTTCCTTTCTCAGTCTCATTGGCACAAAGTCAACATACCAGGGTGGGCTTCGGAGATTCTGCGCCCCCTCCCCATCACCCAGCACCCTGGGGGATAAGGCCTGCACAACATGAATCATACGTTTTAAGTCGCTCCGTCCCCCTTCCCCAACACACACCAAAGGACCAGGAAGTCTTCTGTGAGTTCAGCTTACACACCCCCTGCCCACCAGTCCCCATACCCCTGCCCCCTCCCCCACTCCACGGCGCACGGGGGAGCTAGAGTTTGCTTAGGGAACGAGCCCCCAGCCCCCACCCCCCGGCCGTACCAGTCCCGCCATGCCCAGGCCGGGCCCTGGGCAGCTCCCTGGGGCCCTGAGAGCCCTTACCTGGAAGCCGGCGAAGTTGCCACCCATCTCCCTGCTGCGTGTTTGCAAACCGAACAGCGGGCGAAGGCCCTTCTGCCGGGCACTCCTCTGCCAGCCCCGCTCTGACCAAGTCGCGCGGACCGATTGTGCGACGGGACAGAACGGGGGGGTGGCTTTTTTGATGGGGGGGGACGACGTCTCTTCTGCTTCTTTAGGGAGGGAGGGCTATCTTAGGGCTGGGGCGGGACAGATACTGTACTTTGGGGGGGAAAAGGTATGGGGAAATGAGGTCAGCTGTTGTATCAAGGATAGTGGGGGGACAGAGATAGTGAGAGAGACAGAGTGAACGTGAAAGGGGGGGGACCACAGAAAGGGAGAGAGGGAGAGAGGACAGCGAGAGGCGGGTAGGCTCACAGCGGGAGAGGACAGCACGGAGAGAAACAGAAAGCGTATAATTAATCCACTCGGGTAGGCGAAGGCAGAGGGCGGACGTGAGGGGGGAGGAAGTCTGAGGCGAGGAGGGGGGGGGGGGGGGGGGGGGGGGAGCCTAGGAAAGGGGGCGGGTAAGTTGAGTGCGCGAGGGGGGGCGCACCGCCAGCGGAGGAGAGGATGCAACTTCGAAGGGCCGAGGACGGTGATGAGGGGGGAGGAATGGAAGCTTCACCCCGGCCACGGGCACCCAGCTCGGTTAGGGCCGACGGAGCCCTCGGCCGTCGTAAGCCCGGGCCTCTTTTGGGGGGGGAGAACAGGCGTGGCGCCGCCGCGGCCGCTCGGGACTGCAGCGAGAAAGAGGGGAGCGGCCGGGCCGCGCGCCGGGGAGGGCTGGGAGGGGGAGCGCGGGTGATGACAATGCCGGCGACCTGCGAGCCGGACTGCCTGCGGTGGGGACCGCCTCCTCTGGCGAAGCAGGAGTGGGGTGTTGAGGTAGATAGAGGAGGAGGCGGCGGGGAGATCCGCAGGCCCGACGGAGCGCGGCCCCGCCGACGGCGCCCTGCGCGGGAGTTAGCAGCGAGGCGGCGGACGGCGTCGACGCGGGGCCGCCAGCCCGGATGGAGGCGCTGGCGGGCCGAGCGCGGGCGGGCGTGGGCCAGGAGGCGGGGGCGGCCGGAAGGGGGGGCCGGGGGCCGGCCTGGCCTCACGCAGCTCCGCCGGAGAGCAGGCAAACTCCGGGCGCCAACGCCCGGCTCTTATAGCCGCGCCACCCCGCGGCTCGGCGCCCGCTCGGGCCCCGCTGGCCTTACGCCCGCGCCAATGGGCGCCCGCAGGGCCCTCGCCCCGCCCCGGGACCGCCCCCGCAACTGGAGCCACCGGGGGGAATGCGGGCCTGGGGCCCTGGGGGCATGGGAGGGGGTGCCCGCGGGGGGGGACGTGGGATGCGTGATCCCGAGGCTAGGGTGGGGTCGCCGGGCTCCCCAGCAGGCCCACGAGATCCCGGGTTCCCATCCCCCTCCCAAAAATCGAGGCCTCGTGTCCCGTTTCCGGGGTGCCCCGGGCTTGCGCGACAGGGGCGCGTGGTGCGAACCAACGTGCGTGGCACCCTAGGCCTCGGTGGCAATGAGGGGGCCTGCGCCCGGGTTAGAGGGCATCTCAGCAGGCAGGGTCGAGGCGCAGGTAGTCGGGGCGAGGGGTCCTCAGCGGGACCTACCTGCCCGACAGGGGACGGTCCCCGGGAGCGGCCGGGGCGGAGCGCGCAGCCTCCACCTGTCTGAGCAGGCGGGTCGGGCTGCGGAGCCCCTCGAGCGGCAGCCGCGTCCCGAGCGAGCGCCTCCCCGGTGCTTTGCGCGGGGTGGCCAAGCGGCCTCGGGGAGGGGGCCGCCAGGTGCGCCGCGGAGGGGAGGCTGACTTGGCCACGCCAGGATCCGGGTCCCCGCGTGGAGCCCCGCACCCTGTCTGTGTACCCTTCCTCAGAGAGAGAAACGGGACGGGGCGGCTCAGCTCAAACCATACCTGGAAGCCCGAGCTCACTGGACTGCTTCTAAGCAGCACGCCTTTGGGACCCACCCAGAATACCGGGCTAACCGTTCTCCGGTCCTCAGTGCGTAGAGCTTGCTTAGGCGCGGGTTCGGCCCCAGGGGCCACCACGATAATTAGGGGGTCTGAGGAAACCATCTCCTGGAGGGTTCGGACGATTTAAAAGAGCCACTGTGATTTTTTTTTTTTTTACAGAATCAAACCCACCCATGAAAACCCAGTCACCCTGCTTCTCCCCTCCTCGTTCCCGCACCTCTAGGAGTGGAGGGGGCCACCGCCTGGCGGAAACCCGCGTGCCCGGGGCTAACCTCCAGGCCCAGCCATCAGTCACCGCGCCCGCCCGCGCTCTACGCCGCCTTCCCGAGCCCTCGACCGGTAGGGCTGGAAGCTCTCGGCCTCCCGGGCGCTCAGCGCCTCTTCCCCCAGCTTCGCTGCGCCCAGCGCGCTGCCCTTCCCTCTTCCTAGCCGCCCAGGCGCCTTCCCTACCGCTGCGTTGTTGGTAGAGGGCAGGCAAAGAGGCGCGCGTTTCGGGGTGCCCAGCTCAAGGAAGCGCTGCTGCCGAGGGGGAAGCCAGCAGCCGGCTCCCGCACTGCTCGGCAGCAGCCCTTGGGGATAAACCGCGAGGTAGCCCGGTACCGGCAACCGTAGAGCTAGCTCAGCACCAGCGCGCCACGGGGGAGCTCACCGCAAGGCCGAAGGTCGCGTCCGCGAGCGAGCGCAGAAGGATCCGAGGAGACAGGCAGGAGGGCGCACTACGGAGCGCACTGGACGCTGCTGAAGGTGAGCGAGACCCCAAGGGCAGTCCCCAGTGTCCCCGGGCAACGCCCAGTCCTTTGGAAGACCCAGGGACAATGCCCAAATTTGGGGGAAACTGGGGGCAATGCCCAGTCGTTTTCCTGGATGCGGGAGCAGTCCTGCCCACGTCCTGGCCGTCGCGCAGTGTCCGGAGCGTGTTTGGGGCACACAGACTTTTCCAAAACCTGAGCTGCCGCTGGGACACCGTAGGAAACGTGAAGAGGCTGATACCAATGTTGTGAGCAGGAAAAGGGAAGTGGCCAGTAGAAACAATGCTCAAATTTCGGGGATCCCAAGTCAGACCCTTGTCTGGTTTGCAGCCCTGTGAATGAGTGTCCTGAAGCAGGGGGACTCGAAAGAAAGTCCAGAAATGGGGAAAGTGTAGAGAATGACTAAATTTGAGAGTCCAGAAAAAAAAATTAGAATCCAAGTTGGGGGATGAAGGAAATTATTCCATGAAAAAAATGGGGGAGCTCTTGATCCAGGCCTAACATCTTGGCCAGCAAGTTTGGGGAACCCCCAAAATCCTAGACTAATTTGTAGAAGTTAGGTGGTTTGTTGTTGCTGTTGAGTTTAAGAAAATACCCAACATGAAATTTGGGGGAACTTTGTTTTAGTTGTTTAAAATTGGGAGATGAAAACAACAGATGGATTTTAGGGATCCAGGTCAATTCTTTGGGGGGACAGAGTGGAAACTAGAGCTCACCCTGAGGTCAGTGGACCTTGCAGCACCCGGGAAAAATCATTTCTGTAGTTTCCGTGGCTTCAAATGGGGAAATGCTGTCTAACTGTGGGGCAATTAGGAGTGCAGGCAAGTGGTCCATTTGAGGAAGACAGAAAATCAATGTCTTTTAATATTTTAATTTTAAAAACAGATTTCAGTTGGTCTTTTGTTGAACAAGGGGGGAGTTTGTATGTTTTCTTGGACAGTGTTTGCACTTAAGAAAACATACTGAGTTTTAGGGATCAATAAAAATTACCCAATGGATGTAGAAATCTAACTTGCAGGGAATAGAATTAGTAGCTGGGAAATTTGTAAGACACAGACCTTTAAAACCTAGGACTTGGGGGATCTGGGGCATTATTTCAGTGTGTTTTGAGGACCATAAAACATTGTCTAAATGTAGAAAGACTCCAGTAGGAGTCATAAATTCAACAAAATTCATTAAAATTTAATAAAAATCCAACTCTTTGGATGAAAAAAAAAAAAAAAAGACCTTTCAGTTTGTTTTGGAGTGCCTGAACTTGGGGTCCCCAGGAAAATAATTTTGGAATTTAAAGTTTCCCAGTGTCCTTGGAGCACTTCAGGGCCAACTCCTATGTTACAAGGAATAGAGACGATGAGTCCCTAAATCATAGGGCCCGAAAACCAATTACAAATTTGTAATCTGCAGAGATTGCGCAGCATAACTGGGGAGGGGGTTGAAATGTAGGGGGCTGAGTAGGTGCATAACTGGCACCGTAGAGGGAGAAATTAGACCCTTTTGTGGCCCAAGGTTTAGCACTAAGTGTGTTTTGGGGGCCTGGGAAGTACTGCCTAATGTTTGACGACTTTAGGCATGGGCCAACATGGGGGATGAGGAGGAGGGTCCAGGGTGGTACTGGATTTTGCAATTAGTGTTTGAATGAAAAAAAATTTTTTTTAATTGGTAAGCTATAGGGACCCAGGGACTCTTAATATTCGGTGCAAAGAAAATGCTCAGAGTGCTCAAGGACTGGGGGCCTTCAGCATTCCAGTATACAGAAAAGGGCTTTGGCCAAGAGTTAATGCTGTTCTTTCTGTGACCCAGAGAGACATGGAACAGTCCTATATGACTTGGGAGAGTATGGAAAGCTCTCCACCATATGTGAGCACGTGCATTCGATCACTGCTCAGCCTGCTTTGGGGACTTGAGTGAGAACGTCTATATTTTAAAGAACCCTAACTGTGGCCAGAAAGCTTGCAGGAACTCTAGAAAACCCCCAAAGCCCTGTGACCCGTTTGTATGTTTTTTTTTTTTTTTTTTGGAGGGGGGTCTTGTTGAATGAATTTTAGGCATGATTTGTAAAAGGACTCCCTAGATTTTCTGGAATTCCGGAAATGAGAGCGTAGGCTACTTTAGGTGCCTATATTTAGGGGAGGGCATAGAAAGAAAGGTTGGAATTTTGAGGGTCCCAGGAACTTTGAGGGTTCCAGAAAAATTATTCATGATGTCTGAGTGGGACTCAACTTGTAAAATCTGGGGTTGGGGCAGCAGAGTACAGAATTTAGTCTATTATGGTCCACGTTAATAAAACCAAAGGACGGGTGGCGGGGGAGGACAGTCAGCAGAAATAACTGCAGATATAAAATGATAGGAACATAGAAAAACAACCCCCAACCCACCCCAATGAGACAGCGCCTAAATGCTACGAAAATGTTCACCCTCCCAAGTAAGGAAATTTTGTCAGAAGAACTAAGGACTAAGGACTAAATTTTAGGGAACGGAGGCCGGTGTTTTTACATCTGTAGGAGCTTGCATATGAAGCGGTAATGAGCCAGGAGCAAACTTGGGGGGGGCAGCCCACATAATCTAATTTTGGGGAGCAGGCAGAGGCAGAATTCCCACTTTTTGAAATGTTTGGAAATCAAGTGTCAAAGAAAAAAGAAGGGGGGGGTTCCCTTGTAAGCTGAACAAATGCTGAATGATTTTGGAGGGCCCGAGAAGCAAAGCTTAAATTTCGAGATCTCGGTGAAACTAACGCCTGAGGTGCAGAAAAGCCGGCAAATTGCTCAGCTGCCGGGAGACCACAGAGAACTAGAGCTGTATTTGAGAAACCGAGCTCCCCGGGCCGCGGAGGACCGGCCGCCAGGCAACTCCAGCGGAGCAGGGGCGCCCTCCCAGGGGAACGCGGGCGCGGGAAAGGGGCACAAGCGACGCAGGCAGGGAGCCCCGGCGCCGCGGAGCGCGCGCCCGAGCTGGCTGCAGTTTCCGTTCTTTTGCCTTCTAGCCACCCAGAAGGGCTGGGTAGAGGAGGCCAAAGCGGACGGGCGTCCGAGAGGGAGCGGGAACGCCGATCGAGCGGCGCCGCGCCGCTTCCTGACGCTCCCCAAGCTCCCCGGGCTCAGGCGCCCCGCTCGGCTCCCCGCCGCCCCTGCGCCCCACGCGCTCAGGCGGCGCGAGCCTAGGCGAAGCCGCGGCCGGGCGGCCGCCGGGGGCAGGCTCGTCCCTGGCTCGGTTTGGGGACCCGGGGCACCCCCAGTGGCCTCCCCTGCCTGCCCCTGCGCCCCGCACGCGCCTATCCTGCCTTGCCCGTTCCCTAACAATTAACAGTGGAGGAACCAGTTTTGTTTGGACAGGGTAGAAAGAGGGTAGAGGATGGGGGAGCAAAGAAAGTTGGGGGGGAAAGAGCGTCACAGAATGACACGATGGTGGCAGTGGCCGGATGCCAGGGTCCTCATTTCGTTTTCTCAGAAAAATTTCAGCGACTAGCCACCCAATCCTGGCTGGGGAAAGTCCAGCTTCTTAAAGGCAAATATTAAACCCCCACACACACAGGCTCACCGTGCTGTTGCTGGGAACGAGGTCACCCCTCAAAGTTGGGCAATGCTGGAGGTGAAGGGCCGTTATTCTAGTGGGACCTGGGAGGGGGGTTGTTAGATAAGGGGAGCTGCTAGGGAGCAGCGGAATGGGGAAAAACCTGGGCCATGACTGTAAGCATGGCTTGTCTCTGTGGTCACCCAGAGCGGATGGTACGGCGGGGAATTCTCAAAGCCTGACCCTCTGGGGAGGCAGGAGTTAATGTCAGTGGACAGGTGTGGGGACCTCAGCAGGGTGAGGCCTCTCCTTCCTATTAGCTTGGCCGAACAGAAAGACAGCCCCCCAACCCACACACACACCCATTTTCCACCCGGAGCACGAAGCACGTGGGGAATGTTCCCCTTTCAAATTCCAGTCCGCATCAATCACCCCCGTGTCCCATTCCAAGAACATCTGGCCTGTCCCCCCCACCCTCCACACACGCCCAAGCTGCCCCCTTCCCCCAGCCTCTATCCCCGGCTTTTCTGGCCTGTCTGCCTGTGTGCCTATAGACTTGAGGAAGCTTCCAGCTAGGAAGACTGGGGTCTGGTGATGTCCCCCATGCCGGGGAGACTTGTAAACTTATTGGGAGCGAGGGACATTAAAAAGTTGCCTGTGAACACCCCTAGCCCTTGTGAGGCCAGAGTAGGCTAAAGCCCTCTGCTGAGCGCCTCCTTTAGAAAGAAATGGCAGGTGGGGTGCTCTCTACCTTTCCCCCAAGAAGTGGCCCGGGGTGGGGATGAGCAAGAGTAAGTGTTTGTTTCTGGATTCCTGCTTTCTTTTTCCTAAGGGGCATCTGAGGGGGCAGCAGTCACGCCAGCGGCCGGCCTGTCTCGGGGCCTAATCTCTGCTTTCTGGCCCCACAGAAGTGCCCCGGAGAAGCCACAGAGCCACCCCCTGGAGACGCACTCCTGGACTTGGCCAGGTAGGAAAACGCTGAGGTCACCTTGAGGTGTCCAGTGGAGAACCACCAAGGCATGCAGGCGGGGTAGGGTGGGGGATGGGGCATGCGTGTTCTCCTTCCTCTACACGGCTGCCCACAGAGCCTTCACCTGGCCTTATTTAGTCAAAGTGTGGCCTAAAGGTCAGGGAGAGGCTCATACAGTTCCGGGTCAGCCTAGGGCTCAAAAGCACACAGCCTACCTTCAGCCAGGATCAGTGACCAGATAGATTCTTTCTCTAAGGCCCTCTCCTTTTCCCCTATTTTTGCCTGCCTGCTCAAGGTGGGAAGGGACCTACAACAGTCTTAGGATGTCAAGGGGTTTCCTCTAGGTAGGGCATGGCCCACTAGACTTTAGCCCTATTCGGACCTGCCCTACCCCACCACCACCATGGCAGCCCAGGTCTCCTTTCTGGGCTTAAAAGCTCAAATTCTGAAGAAACTAAATAGCCCTTAAGATTCAGACTCACCCACCATGCCTGGCTGGCACCCTTACAGAGGCTCTGCCTGTCTCCCTTCTCTCCTTGCAAGCAGCCAGTCTTTCTTACTCCCCTTGTCTTTTCCCAGCTCCACGGTCGGTCACTGAGCTGACTGCTCTCCCTTTCCCTGGGAACAAGCCCAGCATTTTACACACCCAGCTTCTCTCTGAGGGTCTCCAGTATGCCCTCCCTCGTGCTCTGCTGGACGCCTGCTGCAGGGGACACAGTCTGCTAGGCTGCGGACTTGGGCACCACATATGGACTCCACGCCAGTAAGACCCAGGGAGTTTTCTGTGCCACCCTGCAACCCCAGGAAGTCACTACCGGGGCCTCCAACATGAGGATTGCACCACCCAAACCAAAAGTAAGTGTTGCCGTGGGGGCACAGCAGACAATGCCGGTATGCTGGGTGGGGATAGATCTGAGGCCATGCCACTGTGTTACTGCTTTACTGTCTGAACCAAACTTTAAAAGAAGATTCCTGGCTTCTCTTTGGCATGGGCATGATGAACTGGAAAGGGGACTTCACCTGCTGGGTCCCACCCTGGCAACTCTGGGAGGCCTGTGCCACTTGAGGCTGAGGCAAAAGGGCACATAGTCACATACCACCCTCCAATCTCCAAAATTCCACCACATCCACAGTACCTGACCAGTGAACAGCAGGGCCACCAAGCAGCAGAGCTTTCTCGGGCAGAGTCCACAGTGCTTCTGGCCCCAGGCCCTTTCTAGCTGACTCCCATCCCCATTCACACACAGGAAACCCATGGCCTTCAGAACACAATGGAATCAGGATACACCTCTCCTAAGTCCCTTCACGGGTCTCAGAATGTCTCTTTGGTCATTATTTCATTTGCTGTTCGCACTTCAGCCAGGAGGCCTGAGACTTTGACAAATGGAGATTGACACAGAGAGGTCAAGCCACTGGCGCAGGGGCACCACAGCTACAACTACATAGCCAAGGGAAGGGGGAACAGCCCCCCCCCCCCAGCTTTCCTAAGCCTCCCATTCTTTCTAGCTAACAGTTTGTTTTTCTTTTTCTTTCCTCAGATTCTTTCCTCTTCTGGAACCCCAGCCAGCCTTTCCCTCTCCGGCTGTCTGACCTTCCCCTCAGCCCTTGCCACCTTTGCCCCTGGACCCCTCAGAACACAGTGTCAAGGACCTACATTCTACAGAGATTGCCAGATGCCTGCTTTGCCTACACCCTGCATTCCCAATGAGAGGCACCTGGAGCCTACCTCAATTCCAGATACCAACTGTGTGACTGAATAGACTTCCTAGCCTCGGGTGGTTCTTTGGCTGCAGGGGACTTGGCTGAACCCTGTATCTGCGGGAGCCCTGCAGATAAGACTCATGTGCTAGATTGCTAGAGATACCTCTGGTGTGCTGGATGCTTAATGGGCACTTACCTCTGAAGAAGGACTGGGACTGGTGGATGGCTCCATTCAGTTCTGGGAGCACTGGGATCTCCTAGGCCATAGGCCACAGCAGCTGGCCTCAGGGCTGGATTCTCGGGCTGCTCTGGCCTGTTGCTTCTCAGGCTTCGGCTCAGGCTTTGGCTCAGGCTTCGGCTCAGGCCTCGGCTCAGTCTCCAGCCTCGGCTCAGGCCTTGGCACAGGCCTTGGCTCAAGTTTTGGCCTCGGCTCAGGCCTCGGCTCAGGCCTCGGCTCAGGAGGCCTCGGCACAGGCCTTGGCACAGGCCTTGGCTCAAGTTTCGGCCTCCACTCAGGCCTTGGCTCAGGGGGCCTTGGCACAGGCCTTGGCTCAAGTTTCGGCCTCCGCTCAGGGATTGGCTCAGGCCTCGGCTCAGGCCTTGGCTCAAGTTTTGGCCTCGGCTCAGGCCTCCGCTCAGGCTTTGGCTTAGGCTGGAGAAGAGGTTCAGTCTGAGGAGATGTAGGATTCTGGGATAGGGCCTTGAGATCATCCTCATCATCCAGCTCCTGCACAGTGAACTGGGTGGTGACCACTCGGCCCCTGAGGAGAAGCAAAAGTCCTTGATAGGATCTCAAAAACAAGTCTTCTCCAGCCGAGTCTGGCCCCCTCTTTCCCCCTCTCGTTGCTGGATGGGGAAGCCTGTGGGTCACCTTGTCAGGGCTGGGCACTCCCACCTCATACCCCTGTCCCTTCAGCTGCTTACCCCCTCTCCCTTTCTAAGTAGAAGGAAGGAAGCAGTTGGTGAGAAGTCACTGCCAAGTTGGACAACTGCTCAGGCAGAGGCAGGAGACCCTCCTTTGGACAAACTGGCCTTTTCCTGGTTGCGGGTGGGCTTCTGCCTTGGCGTGGACAGGGGGTGTTGAACACAAAAGGCTTTCTTTAAGGGGGTCACAGCTAAAAGTATGAAAGTCTCCTGTGTGAAGAGTGGTCTTCACATTCCCACCTTGGATGGGAGAAAAAAACCAAAGGGCACATGGCTCTGCTTTGGTAAGGCAACCTCTGGAAGGGGTGACGGGGCTTCTTCAGGAAATAGACCCTCTCCCCATAAACACCACACTGGGTGGATTAAGGAGTCTGAGATCCCAGTTGCAGGGAAGGAAGACTTTATGCACAAACAAGTGTGCACCTAGGAGTGCCGCTACTGGCCCAAATTCCTACTTATGGACAGGGCACACTAGAGGGAAGGTGCATAAAGAGACTGGCACAGTCAGGAGAAAAGCAGCTTTTGTCTTTTAAACGCTGATAGGAAATAGCAAGGAATATCTTCCTTTCACGGTCCTTCTATTTACTCTCTAGTATCCTGGTGGCAGAAGGGTCAGGAAGTAAAAAGGGAATCTTTGCTTTTAAGATTATGTATATATTATATACGCGTATAATGTACACACGTATATAATAGATATGCATATAATATTCACCCAGGCGCGCACGCACACCCGCGCATACACCCGCGCACACACATGCACACGCTGCTCCAGAATATCTGGCCCCTCTGCACAGTTTTAGGGCGGGGGAGTGGGGAAGGGCATGTACCAGGGTTAATTTTTCATACAGAAAAACTCTTTTCTTTCACATTTGCAAGAACAGCTGTGTACTCCTGCTGGGAAGAGAAAGAGAGCTGCCCCTCTCCTCTTGCACGGTAGATTAGTGAAGGAAAACTTACGTTCCTTGTAGCTTTGCAGCCCTGTAAGTTTCCCAATTGTCTTTTCTATCCCCTCAGGAGCTGAAGCTACTCCAGTCAGTCTAGCGGCAACCTTCCCTAAGTCTCCCCCGGAGACTAGCTAAAGGAGCCTAACTATCCCAAGTCCCCAGCCCACCCACCCATACCAGAATATTTAAACTGCAATTTCACTCATACACAGAAGGCATGAAAAGGAAAAATCAGTTAGTTACCTGTACTCTAGTCGCCGCGAAGAACCCGAAGTCCCCGGACGGTGGATAATGAGGACTGGGGAGTCACTGGTGCCCAAGATTCTCTTTCGAAATTTCTTGGGCGAGGAACTGCTGGGTGGGTTAAAAGCAGCAGCCTCCTCTGAACCCAGGGGTGCCCTGGGTGTGCTGTCCAATCCCTCAAGACGGTTCGAAGAAGGGGACGAGGCTGAGGCTGAAGAGGTGGTGAGAGGGACTTTTAGACTGTGCATGATAACAGAGCCCCTAGAAGTGGCTTCTGCTCTCCACCACTGAGCAAAGCACCTGCTCAAATGCTAACTGACTCTAACTGCCCCTCACCTCCTCGTCCCCTTCACGCCTGTCTCCAGACCCCTCCAAATTTGGGAACGATGTGCCAACACCGTGCAGCAATGGCTTCTGGGGCAGCTGACTATGGCACTTCCCCGCACGAGGGCAAGAGGTCATTCATTAGGGGGCGGAGCTTTGGTCTCTGCCAGACAAACGGAAAGACGTCTATGTGGGTGTTCACATAAGCTAGAAGCACTTCCTGTTAGCTAGGGGGTGGTGACTATGTGAAGGGGTGGGGAGTGGGTGGGGCTTCACTAGAGTGACACTTGGCAGTCACTTGACACCCTGGAATGTTGTGGGCGTGGCACAGGTAAAAAGGGGCGTGGCCTATTTAAATTAGGAGCAGGGTTCAAAATAAATATTAAAATTAGATTTTAAGTGCTTCCGGTGCATCTGTGCGGCACAGCGCCATCATGTCGTCTCATGTTTCATGAGTACTCAACTTAGAATTCTTCTCTGTCATCAGTCATCTGACCTGGCCCCCTGCCCTATATGAGTGGTGCCAAGCACTAAGCGTACTGGTGCAGATGGCATATATAGTGACACTTGTTCACTCTTTTGGGAAAGTTGATTGGGTGGGTTCTCGCCCCTCTTTAGCCTAGCTATGACTTCATTTAAGGCACAGACTCAAAGCTGACAGCAGCTGACATAAGGGTCAGATATAAGTATTGTCTGAACTTTCATTTCATACTTTGAAACCTTTGTCCCTGGGTTTTTGGTAGAGCATGGCATAGAGCAAAGGCTCAAAAAAATAAAAAAGTGCACTCCATAGAAACCCACTAGTCCGTACCTTTGCACCTTTGCATTCCAGCTAATCTTTTTATCTTACTCATCTTATCAGCCCAGGCCAAGACTTAATTATACCCTGTCCATTTGCTGTCCAGGTTCCACCTGCACTCCTTTACTTAGTGGTAGAGATAGGCATGTTTGGGGAGAATGAGACTTTCTCTAAGCAAAGATAACCAAACTTTAGGGCAATTCATATCTGATGGAGGCGACTCAGCACGATACAGATATCCTATTTCATGGGAAAAAGGGCAAGTGGGATTTCTCACTATACTTGTGGGTGATCCCAAATCACATCTATGATACATAGCAGAGGGAATCTCACACTTATCAGAATGAGGCGATCTTTTTGTGTGTGTGTGTGAAGATTCTAGCTCCACTTTGGGGCCCAGGGCTAGACGTATATGACAAGTGCTGCCCTCTGTTGTCCACTGTAATATGCCTGGGCAGTGCCAGGAGCTACTACTAGGACCTTCTGAGATTATTTGGCTTGGATTTACTAAGTCAAAGGTTAGCACGGGAAAGGTAAAGGCTTAATCCAAATCCATGAAGAGATGCCATGGCAGTTTCACCAGAGAAGGAACCCTCTGAGCAGCTAGAAACCTAAGGAGCTATAAGGGGAAAGTGGCTACATTCCACAGGTCACAGTCGGGGAAGCAGAACTTTACTCCAAGCTCTGTCCCCCTGAATTCTCACCTCTAAACAGGCCGAGGGCTATTTTTATTCCATGGGGGTCTTAAAACATGGAATTTTTAAGGAAGGGAAGAATGCAGGCAGAGTACCCATAAAGGAGCAACTAAACTGTGGTGCCACTGAGGCAGGAATGAGGGCAGACATCAGTGAGTTAGGATTTGAGGGGCACGACCCTTCAGAATTACATTTCATGGATGTGCCACGGTTGAGGGACACAGTCTAGGGGACACAGGAGGAAGGGATCATTAAAAAACAAACAAACAAACAAACAAACAGACAGACAAACAAAAACAGAACAAATATTGAGGTGTAGCCACAAAGGCACAGCACATAAAAAAAAATATGCACTCATTTGAGGCTTGAGGAGAAGAGAGTCATCTAATTCAGGGGGTCTGGCTGGACTCTCATTTATGGAAAACAGAGTTGAAGTACCTCTAGAAAGCCCCGGCATCCAATTTTCCTTGCTCAGCTGCTAAAGTGACCTCGTGATGACATCTGGTGGCTATACATGTAATTACAATGCACAATCTAAAGTTCTTACTACAGGAATTTGGGGGTGTTCAGGGAATGGAACTGGTGAGAGGTAAAGCTGTAACTCTTCCCCCTACAAAGAGGAGACTTTCTGTAGCATCAGGTACAAGTGAGTTCTGTAACCTTGTACCTGGACTGCGGGGTTTTTGTTTGTCTGCTTGTTTGTTTGTTTGTTTGTTTGTTTTTGCCTCTACCTTATCAGTCATTCTTTTCTTTGAATTTTTCCTGTCTAAAGACTTGGGGTCCCCTCAAACCACATAAACCCCAAACTGCTTGAGCTATCCATCTAGTTCTAAGAAAACTATGACATAGTTAAATCAAAACAAATTTATGATGGACTCTCCCAGGATCCTAGCTAAGAGGTGGAGTTCCTGGGAGGAACGGTGGATTAAATTTTGTTCTTAATTTTTTTAATTGTTGAATTGTTTTTTTTAAATAATGTATTTGGAATACTAATCTCATTATTAAATAAATGATCAGCAATTTTAAAAAAATGTTTTTTTTGTTCTTAATTTCCATTGGCAGCTTCACCTACCTGCGCCTGAAAAAGGAATTTGCAAACCTGGCTCAAGCTCGACATCTGGTGGTCATTTTAGAAACTGCACTGACTCTTCAGAAAGCACATCTTTCCCCACATTCATAACTAGCTACAGGGTGCTTTACCAACCCTTGGGAATGAGGGATGAGGGAAGGTGTTAGGATTAGGAATGTAGTTCAGTGGTAGAGAATTTTTCAATCATGAAGCTTTGATTCAATCCATGGCTTAGAAAAAACCACTCTCATCCTATCCCTACATAACTTGTCCCTAACCCCTGCACATTGATTTTCTCCCCTTGTCTCACTGGCAGGGCTGAGGCCACCTCCTCATAAGCTATTATTCCACAGATGAAAACCCAGGAAGCCTCATGTTTGGGTATGAGGGGTCCATTCTATATACTTCTACCCACTGGGCATCACACAGGAATAGAGTGGGTACAACGGCCTGGTGACTACCTAGGTTCAAATACCTATTCTGGTCATTGCTTTGGGCAATCAGTCTACCCCGAGCCTCCATTTTCTCTTCTGACCACACAGGTTGTTTCTGTAACCATGTGTGAATGCGTTTGAGATAGTCCAGAACCTCTGGTTGTGGGACACCTACATATGAAAGTTCCTCTGCCTGTCCAACCAAAACTTTACCCCAGATTTTGGAATACTGTCTAGGGCTTCCTTGAGTGCTGAGCTAGAGCTTCAAAGAGCTGCAAAGACCTTCTTGTCCCTACATACAGAGTGAACCTCAGAACCAGAGGAACCGTCATCTGCAGCATGGCACTGCTGGTCTCTTCCAAGAGCCTACTATTGACTAAACCATTTCTCCCCGATCCACTCTAAGATAAGTGCAGGCCTCCATCCTCCATCCCTGGGATAACCTTCCTGTGTCTTGGAATATGATGCCTTCCATATAACCATGGCTATACTGGGAGCGTGATGCAGAAAGTGTACCAGTTTTCTCTTCTCCAAAAACCCACATGAGAGCCAGTGCTCTCGTCCAGGAGATGAAAGCCAGAGACTCTCAGATACAAGACATAAGCCTCCACTAGCCTGACTCATTAGCTCTCATGCCTCAGCCCCCATGTCCCAAATGGACTGAGGATGAAAGGAGAAGTAAGGACCTCTTACTTCTCACACACACAACACACACCTTTTATACAATTTACGCCTATAGCCACCCCTTGTTTATGCCATGGCCAGCCTATATACCAGGCCTTAGGGAAATGCTCAGCACAAGTCCAATCATGGCTCATAGCAGTGCCTGGATGGGGATTATGGGAGGCCATAGTGGACCTGCCTCAAGGGTACAGACTGCATTACATGGACACTGCTTCAGGAAGCCTCCCCATCCCTCATTTCCATCTTGCTTTTAAGGTCTGACCGTGCAGCTAGAGCTGAGATACGGCTATCCTTCCTTCGACAGTTCTCTGCCAGCTTTTCTGCCACTTAACCAGCCCCTTCTATCTCCTTTTCAACGTCTGGGTCCAGGTGAGGGCACCTTCTCCTTTTACCAGTTTCCTATCCCTGCCAGCTGAAGCTGTTCTTCATCCTCAGAAGTCAGACCTATGGAAGATCAGGCAGTAATTGCCAGAGCACAGATTTGGGTCCCTCAGTTTACCTCTGGTGCCTAGGCCCATTCTCACTGCTGCTGGGTCACCAGGTGTTGCTTATCCATGCTAAGGACCTGAGCCCAGAGACACCAGAAGGAGTCTTCCAGGCCCTCAGTGGTCCAGGTCACGGTGGGTCTTAGGGATGGACAGGAGACTGGAGACCCAGCTGGAGCCGGGCTCAGTTCTAAGCAAAGGTGGCCTTTGATGAGCAGAAGGGGAGTGCCAGGGCCTCAGCATGAACAGCCACAAGCTGGCAGGGCTGAAGGCCTCCACTCTGTTGTCTACAAACACAGATGGGCCGGGAGAGCCAGAAGGAGGTCCTAGTGGAATGTGGGTCATTGTCAGCAGTAGGATTCTAAAGTAGGATTTGCAGGACTGCAGGGGACGAAGCCTCATGGAAACATGAGGGCCTGTACACCTCCAGGTTTGGCAGCTTTAAGACCTACTTCTGCCATTGGTAAAGTACAGGCATGTCTGGTAAAGAAGTCATCATTAGTCCACAGAGAGGAACCACACATGGCCTTTGAGACTTGGCTGGCTCACACAACCAGAGTTGGTGGTCTTAGCACAGGGGTCTGATAACTGGATCTAGTCACTTTGAGGGTATAGATGAAGCACCACCATGGCAGCTCTTAAATCTGAGGAGCCCTGGCTTAGGCCCTACCTGGAGAGAGAGACTTGTTGTTAACCCTATTGCGCAGCACAGGCCCAGGTTCAAGGGTCAACCTCAGGGATATGCAGAGCAGGGACAGGGTTCTGAATACATGCAGCAGAAGGGTCCTGGATGAGGTCTTGGTAAGGTGGTGGTGGTGGTGGTGCGACAGGCTACCCTGGAAGGCAGGCTACTTGGGGGCCAGGAAGTGAGCCAGTGACTCTAAGGGGAGCTGGCTCGAAGCCACTGGGTAACTTGGCGCCAGCACACTGTGACTGGACCACACAGGGCCACCTTCACAGCTTCACTTTCGAAGGAATCTGCCTTGCTGTTCTGTGGCCAGGCCAGAAACAATAGTGGCGGGGGTAGGGGGGTGGGGTGGGGGAGAGGGGTGACTCTGTATCCAGGCCGCCCTTCAGCTCTCAGACCCCTGGCCACGCCACCCCCAGCATTCTTTTCAAAATTGACCTTCCGTTCCTCTCAGCACTGGGCGGAAGGTAGACATGGGAAAGGGCTGACCCTGTCCCAGATGGACTCAGCATGAGGCATCCTGCACCCTGGGGTCCCTGTAGCCCCCACTTCATGTGAAAACCAAGGTTTGGCCTTCCAGCCTGTAAACCTAAGAAAACTCCAAGCAGAGTGAGGGACCACTGGCTCCTCTGGACCCCAGTCTCTGTTTCCACCAGGGCTCTCGGGACCACAAAGGTCCCAGATAGAAACAGACAGTCTGCTCCCCTGGCCTGTTTACTTAGCCACAGTGTGGGGGCATTGCATGGATAGCTCCTACACGCTCCTCTAGGCAGCTGTAATTCTAGGCAGGCAGTAGCTGACTATAACCTGAGCCATTCTAGGAATAGTGCAGACACCTGGACATTTTCCCTTCACCTCCCCCCACCCCCATGGATGTCTAGAGAGCCTAAACCCCAAAGGGGCACATCCAACATGATAAAACACCTTCTCTCCTTACCAGACATCACACCCTCCAGAGTTCAGGGCAGACAGCCTTTTGGGAAGTCCGTTTGTCCCTGTGAGTGCAGAGTAGCAAGGGAGACACTATGCAAGCCCTAGAATGAACTGTGATGATAGGCCCTTCGGCTCTTCAGATTTGGCGAGACTCAAAAGCGAGGCTTTGGCGCCCTCTGCTGGACACTTCTCTGACTAACCATTTCTGGCTACATTGTCCAGATTTCACAAATGTCTAAGCCAAAACAGTGACCTACACCGAAGGACGCCGAATCTGAGTTAGTGGGAAGGCTCCTCAGGGATCTCTTCCATTCACATCTAGGCCAGCCAGTGTTTGGTGCTGCCTAGTGCCAACTTTTCTGGGCAGGTTGACTTAGAAGCTACCTGGTTCTTGAGTGCTTCTTACTCCTTGGTTCAGAACCTTGCTGGGCTTAAGGACCTCAGAGGGCAAAAATGGACCTCAGCATCCTTGACCCCACCTCTCATGTCACTCAGGGCCTGTTCAGGCCCAGAAAACATGAGTATAGGAAGCATTCATTGATAATATGAGAAGGCAAATACTGTCCCTGGAGCTAGATTGAGATGCCAGTTTGTCTTTGCCAGGAGCCAGTGCAACCTGGGGGAGCCAACCTGGAGGCAGCTACATTGAAAAACCATTCCAGGTGCCTGGGGACCTGCACTGTTAGTGCATAGCAGAAAAGTGGCTGCCATTGCTCCAGGCCTCAGTCTCCCTGTGTGTAGTATTAGTATGAGTTTCTCCAGCTCACATATATGGAGCTGAACCGCCTCATCAGACCAGGCAAGAGTCCAACACAAGTGTACTGGCTATCTTTAGTAATACCCTGGCCCTCAAGATGTTAGGCAGAGGTGATGAGGGGCCCCAGCAGTGTTGGGAGTTGTTACAGACCAGGTCCCTGTAAGACATAACCCCGGTTCCAACACCAAAGTGACAGACAATAGCCAGATAAACATGATTATCACTGCAGGCTCCATGAACAAGGGGAGCCCTGGTTCCAAGGACAGGAAGGAGCGTCTGTGCTGCAGGGCTATCGTGTACCCAGAAGAGCCTCAGAAAGGCCAGAAGGAGTGCCTGAGCCCCCTACATGGGGTGACCTGGGGGCTTAAGGAAGCATCTGAAGTCCTCAGCTATGGTGTCCAGGGTTAGAACTCAGGGTAGTGCCAAGCAAAGACTGAGTCTCATTTGACCTCTGTTCCCTGGTCGCTAGTTTCCTTTGGGAGGCTGCTTCTTGTCCACTCCTGCAGGGACTGAGAGGCAGCACATTCCCGTCTCTAGTACTCTGGCTCCTCTCCTCAAGGCAAGTAGAGAAGACCAAGTGAGACGAGTTAGGAAGGAGAGCCCTAAACTAGAGTTGCAGGAGGCCCCAGGAAGGCAGTGGGGATGCACCCCGATCTGGACAGGTTAAGAGTCCAGGGGCAACCTGCCCTGCCCTTGAGACCTGGATCAAAGACTCCAGGAGTGAAACCATGGACCCTAATCCTGATTTCTGGACCATAATTCTGAACTCCCAGAACTCATAGCATGAGTCCACTGCATGTGTTGCAAAGCTTTGCTTGCCCCACAAGGCCCAAGGACCCAAATATTCTTGTTCCCTTCAACCCTCACTTATATGCCCTCCAGATAGTTTGTGGTACTTGAATGATGGGGTGCCCCATCTGCTCACCCACCTAAGGCCCAGGCAGCCACAGCCAATGGCTTTCTTGAGACTCAACAGACCCCATCCCGCCTACTTTATAATCCTTGCTTCTGCCCTTGTTCCGCAGAGGCTCACATACCTTCACTCCAGCAGGGGACCCCACCTTAGGCCATGCTGACTGATTGCTGGGGTATTCCCAAAGAAAGATCCCAGCTTCCTCTCTCCTATTCTAGGCCCAGTGTCCATCTATCCATCCTCCTACTCAGTTCTGGCCCCCTTTTTCAGAGGCAGGGCTTGTTAGGGGCCTGTGACATTTCTCTAGGTTAGGGGTGTGGTATTGTCACAGAGAGGAGGTGACTGGAAAAGAGTACTCCAGGGTTCTGGGGGCTTCCTAACCACCAAGTACCAGCAAGAAGGCCTGTGTCTGGGTTCAGAAGCCTGTCTCCCTGGGTCTGGGTGGAGCTTTCAGGATGACATAGATTGGTTTGGCTTGAGTGGCAGGCAGGTCAACCTTGGGATGACCAGAATCACCTTCCACCCTCCTAGGCTTTCATCTACCAGACAGGTAGCACCCAATCTGTGTTCGGTGTGTATGGAAGAGAGGCAGTCTATGTTAGGATTCCCAAAGACCTAGTTGTTATGTGGCTTTTCCTTATGACTGAGAATATTTCTAGGGGATTGCCAAGTAGCCAGGTTCAAGGAATTTGGTAAGAGACCCTGCCTAGCTAGGAGGGGTGAGAAGCGACAAGAGGCCACAGTCCTGGGCCTTGCATTATCTGGCTCTGACATGTCCCACATTGCCTGGCCCCTCCTGAGAAGTGGGCTTCTGAGGCTCCTAAGCAGTGCCTAGAGGAGTCCTTTGCCACATCCTTCCACCCATGTGGGATGCCAGTCCTGTCCAGTGTCTAATGGTCACTCGGACAGTGAGAGGGGCTGTCCTCTGTCCTCCCAGAGCTGCGATAAGCACTGTGACAATGGCCTCCAGGGCCTTCCAGATCAACTTCCCAAGCCCAGTTTCTATCCCTTCAGAGACTCCTTTTAAAATAGCTTTGGAAACAGAACTCAGGAAGGCTAGGTGGGAGCTGATGTTGGAATATTCTGGTCCTTTATATGTGGAGCAATGAAGCATCAGCTTCTAGCTACCATTACCCGTGTCTTCTAAGGACCCTAACTCTTCTCTACCCATCTAGAAACAGCAGGAGTGGTGGTCATGGTCCTCGCAGATAACTCAGGATGGGGGCAATGGGCCTCCTGAAGGTATTGGCTACCTTAGGAAAGCAACTATGTTCCAGGTTTGGTCTAGTGGTCTAGTGTGCTTGCCCAAGAGAGCCAGGAGAAAGCTGGGGGTGCAGAGAGCACCAAAGAGTTAGTCTTGGGACTCTTTAGGAGCCATCCTGGTTAGGAAGGTGGACTAAGCTGTGGCCACCCCAGCCAGCCTCACTCAATGTCCGACACACGCACACACACGCACACACCTTGTAGTGCTCCTTCAAAGGTTTTATTCATTGCAGAGGGTGGGCGGGGTGGTGGTGGATCCTAGTTGCAGTAGTTCTCCAGCTGGTAGAGGGAGCAGATACCCGTGCAGCACTGTTCCACAATGCCGCGCTTCTGCCGGGCCACCTCCAGGGCCAAGGCCTGAAGATCCCCTGCTCCTGGGCTGCCACCCAGCTCCAGTTGTGGCACTACCAAGGAGGCAGTGTCAGAGCAGGCCAGAGCATCGGCAGCATGGAAGCAAAGACACACAGGACAATCCAGTCAGGAGTAGCTAAGCAACCCCTTGCCTACCCCAGGCTTTCTCTCACCTTATGCCCTGCTAAATCAACACAGTTGGCAGGGACTGCATGTATGTGGGACACATCCCTGGGCATGGGCATATGGGGCTCCAAAGCCTACATATCCTTCCACCATCCCTCAGTCAGTACAGTGCTTTATGTAGGGTGAGGGTTACAAATAGGCGCCCATCCTGGGGCCCAGCCATATGTCCCAAGTTCCCACCACCTAGAAGCCTTAAGGCAGGATTTATCACTCCTTCCCAGCAGATGCCATGTTTATGTATGTCCAGCTTCCTATGGAAACTTGCCTCCCCTCCCTGGTTACCCTGAGACCCTCCGCACCCAGGACACAACCTATGAGGTCCCGAGGGCGAAGAAAAGCAGGGTGGTTAGCACTGGGGACAGAATTCAAGGGCAGAGCTCACTTTGTGGGTCGTCCACGCCACGGCGGAACTTGGGTGTGTAGAAGAAGCCACGTTCCCCACACACCAGGTAGAGAGCCTCCACTAGGTGGGAACCACAAAGGTGCTGGTTGACAAAAGCGTGGGCAGGGCTGGGCTCCCAGAGGATGAGGAAGGCCAGCAGGGGCAGGAGGCGCATCCACAGGGCCATGATGGAACGGTAACCTGGAAGACAGGCCAAGTTGAGGCTGGCAAAATGTCCATGAAAGACAGGAGCCCACATCCTTCCTCAAGTCCCTGGAGTCTTGGCTAGGAAACCAGGCCCAGGGAGGAGAGTACATACCCGCTTGCTGATGGTCTCTGATTGATTGTAGCTGGTCACGTAGGGCTGAGGGTCACTGGGTCCTCACTAGCTTTATAGTCCAAAACACCTCCTCTTTGTCCCCCTGGACTCTGCTGTTTGGCCCATTAAGGGCTCCAGGGGGTGGGTCAGCAGATGGCTAGAGGGGCTGAAGCTGCAGTTTCCGGAACACTTTCCCCATGCTGGGTCTGCAGAAAGCTCTTCTTGGACGTCAGCACCTCTACTTAGCACTAGGGTAATTAGTGTCCTAACAAGGGGCTTGAATGGCCTGATGAGCCAGTTCTCAGCAGGGGGCATTGTCCCAGAGAGAGTGAGGCCTTCTCTGGCCTTGGCTGAGCAATTTCCACATCATTCCCCAGGGAGCTGGAACTGCTGGGGACCTAGTTATCTCTGTCCTTGGACTATTTCACAGTTTGTATTGGTAGCTGGGTCCTTAGCTGGGCTGAGACCCCAGCTCACCCGCAGAGGTAGTAAGAAAGTGGAACTGAACCCGAGAGGCATTGCTGGTCCCTTCTCCACCACCTCTCCTTCCACAAACCCATAGCCCACTCAGGGGTCAGCCAGGTTGAAGCCCTGTGGCACATCCTCCCACAGTACCCGTGAAAAGCACATGAAGGCCAGCAAGTCCCCACAGAGGTACATATCTCAGAGCTCAGAGTCGGCTGCCTCCGTCTCTTACTGAGGGCTCTACCCCAGCTATGAAACCCTTCTCAGCCTCCACTTGGAGTTGTTGGGGATTTCTTGATCCCTTCTTCCCTGAATTGGTACTGCCCTGTTCCCTAGCCAACCAGCAAACAAACAAACAAAAACAAACAAACAAACAAACAAACAAAACCCTTGGTGTAGTTGCATGAGCTAGAACTCTACCCTGTGCGCGTTTTGCAGTCAATAGACTTGAACTGTGGGCACCTTGCTCCATGCTCTCTTGCTCCCTGTCCCCTAGAAAGTGCTGTGGCCATCCAACTCTGGGTACCTGGGACACTACAGTGGACCCACTGTAGCAGAAGATATCTGATCACCTCAAGAGGAACACAGGTAAAGAGCTGGGGCAAGATCGGGGTGAAAAGACCAGGGAAGTAGGGAGGAGTGTCCTCAGGATCATAGAGAGAACAGAGGGCCTTGCTGAAGGTCTCACTGGAGCTCCAACCTTCCTAGGAGTTTGTTTTTTTTTCTTTTGAGAAGGGGTCCTGTAGTGTAGCTGGGCTGGTCTTAACCTCACAGACTTCTTTCCCCAGCCTCCCAAGTCCTGGAACTCGGCTATACACTGTCACTTCTGGCTCTCCTTGGGACCCTAAAAAGGCTTGGGGTCTTCTTTATGCTTTTTCTGTGATGTTTAAGCTCTTTCTTGGGTCTCAGTGACACACAGGGGCAACCTGAAGCATCCCCACAGGGCTTTAAGCACTCTACAGGACCATTGTGGGGGCTCAAGCCTGTCCAGGGAAACCACACATGGCTTGTGTCTCAAAGGAGTTCATGGAGACGCCAATACTGCAATGGGCTTACCTCACCCCAAGGTTGCAGCAGGGCTCACAGCCTATTTCAGGGTTTTCCTGTGTCTTAAGGCCTTCCTTGGGGCTCCACATGGCTTAGCAAGTGCCCCCTGATCCCCCTGATGCCCCTGATCAGTGTGAGTCTGGGCCTTCCCAAGGGTCTAGCAGAACAAATATCTTCTTCAGAGTCTCTGTGAGATTTCAGAGTACCCTTAAGGGCAGTGGCACCCAGAGACAGCTCCAGTTTCTCAGTGAGGTTGAGACCTTCCCCGGGCACTTTTAAAACTCACAGCCTTTCCTCAAGGTTCCAAGAAGCATCATGGTCATGCCATATCACTATTTCAAATTCTTACAGCCTTCCCTAGGGCATGAAAGAAACTTAAGTTTTCTCCAGATGTTAACAAAGCCTGGCCTGCTTGGGAACTCAGTGGGGCTCACACTGTCTCCTGGCTCTCATCCAAAGTCATGGCATTCCCAAGGGCCCCAAGGGAGCTTATGGCCTTCCATAAGGCCTCAGCAGGCCTCACTGACTTCCCAAGACCTAACTCTTCCCCCTGCATTAGTTACTTTGATAGCCCTGTGAATGAATCCCTCCAAAGAAGCAACTTTGGAAAGGAGAGGTTTATTTCAGCTTATGGTCCATCATGGAATGAAAGTCAAGGTGTCTGGAGCTGGTCTGTCTATGGCAGCAGGAACTTTCAGAGGCATTGGCCAGGAAGCAGAGTCAGACCAGAAGCAGGTCTGGCCTACAATCCTCATGCTCTCTCTCATGGCCCTATATGTATCAATTAGGCCCCATGTGTAAAAGGTTTCATAATCTCCCAGAACAGCACCACATGGTAGGAACCAAGTGTTCAAACACATGAGTCTGTGGGGAAGCCTCACACTCACGCCATCATGTCAGGGGCTCAGTGGTTCCCAAGATCTCTCCTATGGTTGCAGTAGGGTTCGCAGTTTCTCCTAAGGTCTCAAAGAAACAGAAAACCCCCAGGGATCTCAGGGCACTATACTGCTTCCAGAAGTGTCTCAGCACAGTCTCCTGTGTTCCCCAGGTTTTTGGAGGGTCTTGCTCTCTGCCCCAGGGTCCCAGATTCTTAATGAAGCCAATGCCTTCTCCAGGCACACAGTAAGGTTCATGGCTCTCTCCAAACTCTCACTAGCATCTTGTGAGCCAAAGACTTTCCCAGGGCCCTAAAGGAGCTAAAGCCTTGGTACCTCAACAGGGTTAAGGACTTCCCTAGGGTCTCAGGAAAGGCCAGTCTTCCTTAGGATCATATGGGATTGATGACCTTGCTCAAGATGCAACATGGTTCCAGGCTTTTCTTTCCAGGTCTCAGTGGGCTCTGGGATTTGCTAGGAATTTCTGAAGTTTGAGGCCCTTCTACATTGTCCTAAGGTTGCTCTCATCCCCGGCTCATGGTCTAAGAAGCCTTACAACCTTTTCTAAGGTCACAGTTGAGATGTCAGCAGTATTCAAATACTACACAAGTGTGTCATTAGGGAAAAAGGCTTTCTCTAGAGCATCTGTGGGCTAGAAGCCTTCATCGGCGTCTCACTAGACAACACAGCCTAAGGTCCCCATGGACTCTCAAGAAGCTCACAAGCTTGCCTGAAGTCTCAGCTCTTTGTTTATATCTTTATTTTAATTAATTAATCATTACTGCTTCCTAATGTGAAAGTCAAATGACAATCCATAGGCCATGAGTCTCTCTTTCCACAAAATGAGTCCTAGGAGCAAGCATAGGTCATCAGGCCTAGTAGCAGACACTGTTACAAGCTGAATCATCTTGTTAAATCCAGATGTCTCACTTAGGCCTAAAATGTACAGATGGCCTTACCAGGGCCTAAGACCTTTCCAGTGACAGAATGGGAGCCTAAGGACTTCTATACAGCCTCAAAAGAACCTAATGCCTTCCACAGAGACTCACTGGATCCAGGCCTTAGCAAGGTTTCACTGGGGCCTAAGATTTTCCCCAGGACTTTACTGAAGCCAACGGCTTTTCTTAGAGCTTTACTGTAGCCAAAGGATGTCCTCCAAGTTTCACTGTGGCCAAAGGTTATCCACCAAGGGTTGAATAGAGCCCAGTATTCTAGCAGGGTCTTACTAATTCCAAAAGTTTCCCCAGTGTCTCACTGGGGCACAGGCCTTAGCCAAGTTCTCCCAGTAGCCTACAATCCTACAAGAGTCATAATGGGGGCTGGGAACTTCTCCAGGATCTCACAGAGACCCCGGACTTATCTAAACTATTACAGAGAACTAAGGTCTTACACCAGGTATCATTGCACCTAAGGCCTTTCTCATATTCTCACTGGGGCCCAAGGTGTTCTCAGGTTCTGACTGGAACCCAAGACCTTCTCCTGCTATTTACTGGGATAACAGGCTTTTCTCATGTTCTTACTGGGGCTTAAGGTCTTTTCTAGGGTCTCATCGGGGCCTAAGACCTTCCCAGATTTGCACTAGGGCTCAAGGCCTTCCCAAGTTTCATTGGGGCCTAAGACTTTTTGCAGCTTCTCTCTGGTCTGAAGCTGTATCCAGATGACTTCTCTGACTCTTCACCCCTTCCCAGGTTCTCACTGGGTCTTATTAAATCTTTCTCCAGGTTCTCACTGGGTCCTAAGGCTTTCACTAGTTTTTTTTTTTGTTGTTGTTGTTTTGTTTTGTTTTACTGAGTTTGAAGACTTTCCCCAGGTTATCATTGCCCTGAGGCCTTCTCCAGGGCCTGGTTGGGTTCTGAGGTCTTCCTCAGATTCTCAGTGTATTCCAGGTCTTCAGTGGTCTGAAGCTATCTTCGGGATTGTCTTGTAATTTCCCTAGGATCTCATTTGAACCTAAAGGGCTTATTTGCAGTCTGATTTGAGCTTAAAGAGATTCCCAGGGCTTCTTAAAGTATAAGGACTTTCCAGGGTCTCACTGGACTCAAACTCTTTCTATAGTCTCTCAGGGACCTATGACATGCACCAGCGTCTTTCTGGAACATAAGCACTTTTCCAGGGTCTCTCTGATGCATGAGGTATCTCTAGGGTCTTTATAGGCCCAAGGACTTTACCAGGGTCTCACTGAGGTAAAAGGATTTTCTTAGGGCCTTTCTGTGATTTAAAGTCTTCTTAGTGGTTGTCTGGGACCCAGGCTTTCTTTAGGTCTAACAGGGGCCTCCAACTCTCCAAGGTTTACAATGGGGCTAAGAATTTCTCCAGGATCTCACGGATACCAAGGAATTATCAATGGTATCGCAGAAGACTAAGATCTTATGCCAGGAATTATTGCACTTAAGGTCTTCACCATATTCTCACTGGGTCCTAAGGCCTTCTCAGGTTCTGACCAGGACCTAGGGCTTTTGGCTGGTACTTATTGGGATCTAAGGCTGACCCAGGTTTTCACTATGGCCTAACGGCTATACTACATTCTCACTGGGTCCTAACACATCCACCACATCTTCAGTGGGTCCTAAGGCTTCTCTCTAGACCTAAGGTCTTCCCCATATTCTCACTGGAACTGAAGTCCTTCTGGTACTTTCTGGGGTCAAAGGCTTTCTCCAGGGCCCTAAGAATTTCCTGGGTTATCACTAGGGCCTAAGGCTCTTTTCAGATTCTCACTGGATCTTAAGTACTCATCAGGGTCTCAATGGGGTATGAGGTCTTTCCTATGTTCTTACTGGGTCTTAAAGCTTCCCAGGTTCTCAGTGGGGCTAAGATCTTTCCAGGTTGTCACTGGGGTATAATCCTTTTCCACGTTCTCACTGGGTCTTAAAGCCTTGCTCAGGTTCTCACTGGAGCCAAAGGCATTACCCAGGCTCTCAATTGGCCTAAAGCATAACCAGGGTCTCACTGATGTCTAAAAAATTCTCCCAAAATTTCACAGGTCTTTGATTATTTTCATTGGGTTTCTAGGCCTTCCAAATGTTCCTACTTTGTCCTAAAAGTTTCTACAGGTTCTCATTGAGGCCTAAGGCCTTCTCTAGGTTCCCACTGGGGTCTAAGGCCTTCCCCAAAGTCTCACTGGCCTAAGGTTCCTACTGGGTTCTAAGGCCTTCCCTAAAGTCTCATGAGGCCTAGAATTTTTCAAGTTGTCACTAGTTTCTACGATCTTCCCCATATTCTTACTGATTTGTAAAGCCTTGCCCATGTTTTCACTAGTAAATAAGGCTTTACATGAGGTCTCACTGGGCCTAAAAAATTTCCCTAGTTCTTACAAGGTCTTTACAGCATTTAACAGGTTTCCACTGTATGGTGGTTTGAGTGAGAATGGCCCCATAGGCTCGTATATTTGAATGGTTAGTCAGCATGAAGTAGCATCATTTGAAAGGATTAGGGGCTGTGGCCTTGTTAGTGTAAGTGTGAAGATGTGTACTGTTGGAGGATGCATAACTGAGGGTGGGCTTTGAGATTTTCCAAAAGCCCAAGCCAGGCTCAGTGGCTCTCTCTTCCTTCCTAAGAGAACTCTCAAGCACCATGTCTGTCTGTGTGCCACCATGCTCCCCACTGTGACTACAATGGGTTAAGTCTCTGAAACTTCAGCAACCCCATTAAATGCTTTGTTTTATAAGAATTGGCATGGTCATGGTGTCTCTTCACAGCAACAGAACACTGACTAAGATACACTGGGTTCGAACACCTTGCCCATGTTCTCTACAGGGTCTCATGGGGGCTTAAGACCTTCTCCAGGATCTCACAGGTATCTAAGGCCTTTCCCAAAGTCTCACTTAGGCCTTAGGCCTTCCCCAGGTATTCTCTGTAGTCTAAAACTTTCTACAGATTCTCACTGGGGCTCAAGGCCTTCCCAGGTTATAACCGGGATCTAAGGCTTTGCCCATGTTCACATTGGGTCTTAAATCTTTGCCTCGGTTCTCATTGGAGTCTAAGGTATTTCTCAGGATCTCAGTGGGACCTCATGCCCTTCCCATGGTCTTACTTGGTCTTAAAGCTTTTCCAGGTTATCACTAGGAGCTGAGGCCTTCCCAGATTATCACTGTTGTGTAGGACCTCTGCAGGATATCACTGGGGCCAGAGGCCTTCCCAGATTGTCAATGTTGCCCAAGTCTTTCTCCATGTTCTCAATGGGTCTTAAAGCCTTGCTCAGGTTCACACAGGAGCCTAAGGTATTACCCAGGGTCTCTCTGGGGCCTAAATTTTTCTCAAGTTCTTACAGGTGCTATTAGGCCTTCAACATATTTTCATTATGTCTGTCTGACTGCCTCCTCCATGCTCTCACTGTGGCCTAAAACATTTTACAGGTTTTCACTGAGGCTTAAGACCTCTTTCCAGAGTCTTACTGGGATCTAAGGCTTTCTCCAAAGTCTCATTGACTCCCTAGGCCTTCCCCAGGTTCTCATTGCAATCTAACACCTCTGTCAACTCTCATTAAGGAATAAAGCCTTCTCTACGTTCTCACTAGGGCCTAAAATCTTATAAAGGTTCTCACTGGGGCCTAAGGAATTCCAAGGTTGTCACTGGGGCTTAAGGCCTTCCCCATTTTCTTAATATGTCTTAAACTCTTGCTCAGATTCTAATTAGAGCTTATGGCCTAAGGATCTCAATGGGTCCAAAAAATTTTCCAGGACATATAAGGCCTCAAAAAGTTTTTACTGGGTCTGAAGACCTCCCATGTATTTTCCCTGTGGTCTAAAACCTTCTACAGATTGTCACTGGGGATTAAGGCCTTCTCTATATTCTCATTGGATCTAAGGCTTTCTTCAAAGTATCACTGAGGCCTTAAAACTGCCCTACATTGTCACTGGATCATAAAACCTTCTGTATGTTCTCACTGGAACTTAAGCCTTTTCCAGGTTCTTACTGGAGCTTTAAACTTACTAGAGGCTCTCACTGGGGTCTAAGACCTTCTCCATGTTTTCACTGGGTCTTAAAGCATTGCCAAGGTTCTCACTGGGGCCTAAATCATTCTTCAGGGTCTCAATGGGGCTAAGGTCTTTCCTAAATCCTCACCAATGTTTAAAGCCTTCTGCATGTTATCACTGGCACCTAAGGCCTTCCCAGATTCTCACTGGGTCTTAAGGCCTTGCCCACATTCTCACTGGAGCCTCAGGTATTATCCTGGGTCTCACCAGCGCCAAAAACTTTTTCCTACATCTCATAGGTTCTATAAGTCCTTTGAAAAGTTTTCTCTGGGTCTGAATTCCTTCCTCAAGTTTTCACTGTGGAGTAAATTTTTCTACACATTCTCAGTAGTACTTAAGGTCTTCTCCAGGTTCTCACTACAATCTAAGGCCTTCCTCAAAGTTTCAGTGAGGCATAAGGCCTTCTCCAGGTTCTCATTGTGGCCTAAAACATTCTGCAGATTCTCACAGGAGCTGAAGGCATTCCTCAGGGTCTCAGTGGTGCCCAACATCTTTCTCATATTGTCATTGGGTTTTAAAGTTTTTCAGATTCTCACTTGGGCTAAGGCCTCCTCAGATTGTTACTGGGGCCTGAAGATTTTTCAGATTCTTGCTGGTATCCGAGACAGGTTATATTAGGGCCGAAGAACTTGCCAGCTTGTCATTGGGGTTAAGTTCCTCCCCATGTACTAAATGGCTCCCAATGCTTAGCCCGGGCTCTTAACGAAGGCTAAAGTATTACCCATGATCTCACTGAGGTCTAAGTTTTTCCCAAGTTCCCATAGGTTCTATAAAACCTTTCACACACATTATCACTGTGACCTAAAAATCTACAGGTTCTCACTGAGGCTTAAGGCCTTCCCAGGTTATAACTGGGGTCTAAGGCCTTCCCCATGCTCTCACTATGTTTTAAAAGACCTATCCAACTTCTTCTGGTGCCTGAGGCATTACTCAGAGTCTCGGGGTGGCCTAAAAATCTCCCCAAGTTATCACAAGATCTAGAAGGACTTCAACAGGTTTTCCGTACATTTGAAGAATTTCCCATTTTCTCATTGTGGCCCAAAATCTTCTACAGGTTCTCACTGGGGCTTAAGGCACGGAGTTTTAAATGATTGAATAGATTCTCACTGGAGAAAAAGGCATTACCAAGTGTCTCAGTGGAACCTAAAAATATTCCCATGTTCTCATAAGGTCTATAAGCCTTCAACAGGTTTTCACTGGGTCTGCAGACCCTGCCTATGTTCTTTCTGTGGCCTAAAACTTTCTACAGGTTCATGTAACTTAACAAATTCCTCAGGGTCTCAAGGGGGTCTAAGCTCTGTTTCAGAATATTTGATCCCAGCATGAATCCCGAGATTGTCAACTGTAAAAACCCGTTTTAAGTTGTGGAGAGGCTCAAACCTAGCCCATACCTTTAATCCAAGAACTTTCTATTTATTGTAAACAGGTGGTTGTGGTGTGGTTCAGCCCTAGCATACACTTTTAATCCAAGAGCTTTCTGTACAAGGATTAAATAAAGTTAACCCTAGGTCAGAGGTGGAGCAAGAAACCAGCTGACAGAGATTAACAGAAAGCAGAGACATTGGGTTGAAGGATATTTAAGACAGTGTGGAAAAGAAGGGGTTCAGGGCTTTTGGCTTTTTCCTTCTGGGACATGAGCTGAGTAGAAAGGCCTTTTCCTTCTGGAATGCTGGCTGAGTATGAAGGTCAGCTGGGTGCTTTTTCTACCTCACTGAGCTGGTAGGTTTATCACTCCAGCATCTGGCTCCTGATTCTTTATTGGTAAAAATCAAATAATTGAGATTTTGTGTTTAAAAATAACAAAGCCATTTTTCATGTTCTCACTGGGTCTTAAATCTTTCCCCAGTTTCTCACTGGGGCCTAAGGCTTTCCCCAGGTTATCAGTGGGGCCTAAGACCCTCCCAGGTTGTCGCTGGGGAAGAGGGTCTTCTTGTTTCTCATTGGTATCTAAGGCCTTCTGGAGGTTCTCACTGAGACCCAAGGTCTTCCTAGTTTGTCACGTGGCTTTAAGCCTTTTCCAATGTTCTCACTGGAGATAAAGGCATTACTATCTCACTGGGGTCGAAAGGTTTTTCCTAGGTTCCATAGGGTCTTTAAAGCTTTTGGCAGGTTATCACTGGGTCTGAAGACATTCTCCATGGTCCCACTGTGCCAAAAACTCTTCTACGGGTTCTTACTGGGGCTTAAGCCTTTCCTAAAGTTCTCATGGGATCTAAGGCCTTCTTGAAAGTCTCATTTAGGCCTTGGTTCTTCCCTAGGTATTTATTGGTGCTTAAAACCCTCTACAGGCTCTACTGTTTGAGTTCCTCCAAAGTTCTCACTGTGGAGTAAAACTTTCTACAAGTTCTCACTGGTGCTTAAGGCCTTCTCTAGGTTATCACTGGTATCTAAAGCCTTCTCCAAAGTCTCATTTAGGCCTTAGGTCTTCCTTGGGTATTCATTGGTGCCTAAAACCTTCTATAGGTACTTTCTGGGGCCTAAGGCCTTATTTAAGGCCTTCTCCATGTTCTCACTAGGTTGAAAATCTTTACCCATGTTCTCATTGGATCTTAAGATAGTCCTCAGGGTCTCAATGTGACCTAAGGTGTTTCCCATGTTCTCCCTGGTCCTTAAAGCTTCCTCAGTTTTTCTCTAGAGCCTGAAACATTCTGCAAGCTCTCGGCAAGGCCTAAGGTCTTTCTAGCTTGTCACTGGGGTCTAAGGCCTTACCAAATTCTCACTGGTATCAAAGGGCCTTACTACAAATTCTCATTGGAGCCTAAGGTTTTTCCATGTTGTCCCTGTGGTTTAATCCTTTCCCCATGTTATCAATGAGTCTAAAAGTTTCTCCTTGGTTCTCACTGGAGCTTAAGGCATTACCCAGGGTTCCACTTGAGCCTAAAATTTTTTCCAAGTTTTCACAGACTCTATAAGGCCTTCAATAGTATTTCTCTGATTCTTAAGGCCTTGCCCATAGTTTTTTTCAAGGTGGCCTTAAATTTTCTGAAGTTTCTCACTCTGGATTAGCATTTTTTTCCAGGTTCTCACTGAAATCTAAGATTTTTCTCCAAAGAATTGTTGAGGTCTTAGGCCTTCCCCACATTCTCACAGGAGCCTAAAACATTCATCAGGTTCTCACAGGAGCTTAAGGTCGTCTGCATGTTCTCACTTTGATATTTGGCCTTCCCCAAAGTCTCATTGAGCCCTAAGGCCATCCCAGGATGGATGGACATAAAACTTACTACAGGTTCTCCCCCGGGTCAAAGTCTTCCCAGATTGTTACTGGGGTAAAAGGCCTTCCCTGTGTTCTCACTGGAATTTAAGACATAACTCATGATCTCAATAAGGTCTAAAGTTTTACAAGGTTCTTACAGAAGCCAAAATTTTTCAACAGGTTTTGTGGGGCTTAAAGCAGTCTTGAGTTTTTCACTGAGATCTAAGACTTTTCCCACAATCTCGTTGTGTCCTAAAGCATTCTCCATGTTTCCACTGGGCCCTAAAACCTTCTATACGTTCTCACTGGTTTCTAAGAATTTTCCATGTTGTCACTGGTTTCTAAAGCCTTTCCCATGTTCTCATTGGTTCTTAAAGCTTCCTCAGGTTCTCACTGGAGCCTAACACATTATCCTCGATCTCCCTGGGGCCTAAAGATTTTTCCCAAGTTCTCATAGGGTCTATAAGGCCTTCCAAAGTGTTTCACTTTGCCCGAAGACTTTCCCCATATTCTCACTGTGACCTAAAAATGTCTACAGGTTATCACTGGGGCTTAACTCATTTGGCCTCAGTGGTGCCTAATGTCTTTTCCATGTTGTCACTGAGTTACAAAGCATCCCCAGGTTCTCACTCAGAATTAGGGCCTTCCCAAAGTGTCACTGGGGTCTAAGGTCTTCCATGTTTTTCTTGAGTATTAAAGCATTTCCCAGTATCTCACTGTAGCCAAAGGCCTTATGCAGGGTTTCACTGTTGCCTAAAATCTTTGAGTTCATACAAGGTGTATATGCCTTAGGCAGATTTTCACTTCATCTGAGGGCCTTCTCCATGTCCTCACTTAGTCTTAAAGCCTTGCCCAGGCACTCACTGAAGCTTAAGGCATTGCCCATGGTCTCACAGGGACATAAAAAATGTTCCAAGTTCTCAATGAGTCTATAAGTCCTTTGATAGGTTTGCACTGGTTCTGGAGACCTCTATGTTCTCGCTGTGGCCTAAATTTTCTAGAGCTTCTCACTGTGGCTAAAGGTCCTCTAAAGACATCTCCAAAGTCTCATTGAAGACTTAGACCTTTCCCAGATTCTCACTGGCGCCTAAAACATTCTATAGGTTCTCAGTGGGACTGAAGGTCTTCCAAGATTGCCGGGGACTAAACCTTCCCAAGTTCTCACTAGTGTCTAAGGCCTTCCATATGTTCAAATCTAATCCTTTTCCAATGTTTTAAGTCTTACAGCCTTGCCCAGATTCTCATTGGAACCTAAAGCATTAACCAGGGTTTAACTTGGGCCCAAGTTCTCACAGATTCTATAAGTCCTTTAACAGGTTTTATCTGGGTCTGAAGGCCTTCCCCATTTTTTCAAAATGGCCTTAACTCTCTACAGGTTCTCACAGTGGTGTAAGGCCTTCTTCAGCTTCTCAGTGTAATTTAAGGCTTCATCCAAAGAAACACTGAGTCCTGGGCCTTTACCAGGGTCTCACATGAGTCTGAAACTTTCTACAGGTTCTCTCAGTGGGGCCTAAAGCCTTCTCTAATTACTCAGTGTGCTCTAAGGCCTTCCCCAAAACTCCTTGAGGCCTAGAGTCTTCCCCAGGTTCTCACTGGAGCATAAGGTATTACCATGTTCTCACAGGAGAAAAAACAACAACAACAACAACAAAAACAAACCAACCAAAAAAACCTTTCATTAGGTTCTCAATGTGTCTTAAAGATTTCTCTGGGTTAGAACTTAAATCTAAGGTTTTCTTCACAGTCTCATTAAGCCCTAAGGCCTTCTTCACATTCTTACTGGGCTTAAAACCTTCTACAGGGTCTCACTGGGTCTTAACAACTTCCTAGGTTGTCACTGGACTTTAAGGCCTTTCTCATGTTCTCAGTCTGTTTAAAGCCTTGCCCAGATTCTCAGTGAAGCCTAAGGCTCCAGGGTATCATCTGGACCTAAAAATTTTCCCAAGTGCCCACATGGTCTATAAGGCCTTTCATAGGGTTTCACTGGGTGTAAAGACTTTCCCCATGCTCTCACTGTGGCCTATAACTTTCTATAGCATCTCCCTGGGGCTAAAGGCCTTCTCCAAAGTCTCCTTGAGGCCTTGGGCTTTCCCTAGGTTTTCACAATATCCTAAACTCTTGTACAGGTTCTCACTGGAGCTTTAAGCATTGAGGTTTAAGTCTTCATGGGCTCAATGAGGCCCAAGGTCTTTTCCATGTTCTCACTAGATTTAAAGAATCTCACAGATTCTTACTGGGGCATAAAGACTTCTCCTGGTTATCAATGGGGCATAAGACCTGCCCAGGTTTTCAGTGGGGCCTAATTCTTGCACACATTGTCACTGGGGTCTATGGCTTTCCCCATATGGGATGTAAAGATTTGCCCAGTATTTCCCTGGAGTCTCAGGCTTCTTTACATATGGTTTCACTGGTGCCTAAATCCTCCCAATTTATTACAGGTTTTATAAGGCCTTTGACAGGCTTTCACTGGGTCTGATGTCCTTCCTCAGGTTCTTATTTGGGCCTAAAACCCTTTACAGATACTCACTGGTGTCTATGAACTTCCCATGTTGTCACTGGGCCTAAAGCCTCTCCCCTGTTCTTAATGGTTTTAAATTCCTGCCTAGGATCTCACTGGAGCCTAAGGCATTATCCAGGGTTTTAATGGTGCCTAATTTTTTTTCCAAAGTTCTCACAGGTTCTATAAGGCCTTTGACAGGTTCCACTGGGTCTGTTCACCTCCCCCATTTTCTTATGTTCCATACTCCTGTCTAAAATCTTCCACGGGTTCTTACTGGAGCCTAAGCACTTGTAGTTGTAACGGGGGTCTAAGGCCTTACCATATTCTCACTGGTTCTTACAGCCTTGTCCAAGTTCCCACTAGGGCCTAAGGCATTTTCCAGAATATCACTGGTTCTAAAAAATTTCCCAACTTCTTGCAGAATCTGTAAGGCCTTCAACAGTTTTTTTGTTGGGTCTAAAGGCTTTCCCCATGTTCTCACTGTGGCCTTCTTCAGGTCCTCAGGATTTAAGGCCTTCTTCAAACTCTCATTGAAGCCTTAGCCTTCCCAAGGTTATCTGCAGCATTAAACATTCTACATATTCTGACTGGAGCTTAAGTCATTCTCAGGATCTCACTGTGCTCTAAGGCCTTTCCTAAACTCTCAATGCAGCATAAATCTTTCCTCAGGTTCTCTCTTGGACCTAAAATTTTCTACAGGTTCTCAGTAGGGCCTAAGGTCTTCTCAGATTGTCAATGAGGTTCAAGGCCACACCTTTGTTCACACAGGTTCTTAAAGTATTGCCCAGGTTCTCACTGCAACCTAAAAATTTTTCCAACTTTTCACAGATTCTATAAGGCCTTGCATTATTTCACTACTTTGAAGGCCTTTCAAATTTTCTCACTGTGTCCTGAACCCTTCTCTGTAGAAGGTTTCTCAGGGGTGCTTAAGTAAGGCCTTCTCCAGTTTCTCACAGGGATCAAAGGCCTTCTCCAAAGACTCACTGTACCCTAAAACCTTCTACAGATTCTCTCTGGAGTTAAAACCTCCTGCAGGTTCTCACAGGGGCCTAAAGACTTCTTCAGTTCTTCAGAGCTGTCTAAGGTCTTCATGTTCTCACTGGGTCTTGAAGCCTTGCCCAGGTTCTTACTAGAACTAAACACAGTACCTTGGATCTCACTGGGGCCTAAAACCTTTCCAAAATTCTCAGTGTCCCTAAGGCTTTCAACAGGTTTTCATTGTGTCACAAGACTTCCTCCTTGTTCTCACTGTGGCCTACCACTTTTTCCAGTTTCTCCCTGGGTATAAAGATGTTCTCCAAGTGCTCACTGGAATCTAAGGCCTTCTCCAAGAGTTTCATTGAGGCCTCAAGACTTTCCCAGGACCTTACTGGAGGCCAAAACCTTTTAAGGTTTTCACTGGTGAGTAAATTCTTCTCTAGTTCTTCACTATAAAATAAGACCTTCCCTGAATTCTCACTGAGGTCTGAGGCCTTCCCTAGGTTCTCACTGAGGCCTAAAACCTACAGATTCTCAATGAAGTTTATGGCATTCCTTAGGGTCTAAATGTGGCCTAAGGTCTTCCCCATGTTCTCATTGAGTCTTAAATCTTAAATCTTCTCACCATGGCTTAAAGCCTTTGTGAGGTTATCTCTGGGTACTAAGGTCTTCACAGGTTGTTGCTGGGGCCCTACAGCCTTCCTTGATTCTCACATTTCTTGAAGTCTTTTTGCAGGTTCTTACCATGGCCTAAGGCTTTCCCAGGTTGCCACTGGTATGTAAGGCCTTCACCTTGTTTTCACTGTGGCTAAAAGCCTTCTTCTGGTTCTCATTGTAAGTTAAGGCTTCCCAATGTGTCACTGAAACCTCAATCCTTCCCCAGGTTCTCACTGTGGCCTAAAACCCTTCACAGGTTCTCAGTGGGCCTAAAGACCTTTTCCAAATTCTGACTGAGATCTAAGTAATTCTGAAAGTCTTATGCCTTTTGCAGGTTTTCACTGGAACCTAAAACCTTCTACAGGTTCTCTCAGGGGCCTAAAGCCTTCGCAAAGTTCTTACTGGAGAGTGAGATATTTCTCCATATATTCCTGGGGTTTAAGGTCTTCCCAGATTGTCATTGGGGCCTAAGGCCTCCGCAGATTCTCACAGATATCTCTGCCTTCTTTAGGTTCTCAACTGAAGCCTAAGGAATTGCCCTGGCTCTCAAGCTATCTAAAAAAATTCACAAGTTTTTAAAGTTACATAAGGCCTTCTTACACTGTCTAAAGACCATCACCACATTTCTACGGTGGTGCCAAATCTCCTACATGTTGTTACTGGAGTTTAAGGCCTTTTGCAGGTTGTAACTGCAATCGAAGGCCTTCCCCAAATTCTCGTTGTGGACTAAAGCATATTACATGGTCTCACTAGAAACTAACGCCTTTCAAAGGTAATAACTGGGCCCTCGGGTCCTCTCAGGTTGCCACAGAGACCAAGACATTCAAGATTCTCACAGGGACCTAAAGCCTCCTACAGTATTCACTGGTGCCTAAGTAATTCCAAGGTTGTCATTGAGGTCTAAGGCATTCCCCATATTCTTTCTTACTAGTGTCAAATCCTTGCCCAGGTTTTCACTGGATCCTAAGGGTTCAGAGTGACTAAAATTTCCCTAAGTTCACCCAGGTTCTATAAGAAGGGTTTTCTCTGGGTCTGAAGACCTTCCTCATGTTCTCACTCTGGCCTAAAACTTGCACCATGTTCTCACTGGGAATTAAGGTCTTCTGAGTGTTCTCAATGAGATCTAAGCACTTCTTCATAGTATCATTGACGCTTTAGGTATTCTGATGCCTAAAGCCCTATACATCTACTCACTGGAGACTAAGGACTTCCCATATTGAAACTGGGAACTAAGGACTTATCTACATTCTCAGTGGGTCCTAAAGCTGTACAGAGGTTCTCAGTGAAGCCTAGGGAATTATCCAAGGACTCACTGGGGAACAAAAATTTTTCCAAGTTTCCACAGGGTCTGTAAGGCCTGTGACCATATTTCCCTGGGTCTGAACGCCTTCTGTGTGTTGCCTAAAACATTCTACTGGTATTCAATTGGTCTTAAGGCCTTCCACAGTTTCTAACTGAGATCTAATACTTTCCCCAAAGACTGAAACAGTGAGGCATAATGCCTTTCCATGTCCTCACTATAGTTTAAGACCTTTCACAGGTTACTATTGGGGCATAAGGCTTCCAAAGTTGTCATTAGCTTCTAAGACCTTCCCAAATATTGATTTGGGTCTAAGGCCTTTAGCAGGTACTCAAGGGTATTAAAGAGCTCCTGAGTTTGTCAATGGGTCTTAAAGGCTGGCCCAGGTCCTCATTGTAGTATAAGGTATGACCCAAAGATTCACTGTGGCCTAAAAATATCCCCAAGTCCTCAAGGTTCTATAAAGCCATCACCAACTTATCACTGTATCTGAAGGATTTCTCTTTGTTCTCACTGTGATTAAAACTTTCTTTAGATTTCCACTGTGCCAAAGGTCTTCTCCAGGTTCTCCGCTGAGATCTAAGACCTTCTGCAATGTCTCCTTGGGATTCCATTCTTTCATAGTTACTTACTTAAGCCTAGATCCTTCAACAGATACTCACTGGAACTTAAGGTTTTCTTCAGGTTCTACGTGACCTAAGGCCCTGCCCAAAATCTAAGTGAAGCCTAAGGCTTTCCATAGGTTCTTACTGGGGCCCAAGGACTTCCCCATTCTATCACTTAAGTCTAAGGCCTTCCCAGTCTGTCACTGTAGACAAAGACAATCCCAGATTCTCAGTGTCTAAAGCTTTCCTCAGGTTCTCACTGGGACAAAAGGTCTTGCCAGGTCTGTAAAAGGGTCTAAGGCTTTGTACATGTTGTCTCTGGGTTTTCATACTTTACCTTAGTTCTCACTGGAGCCTAAGGCCTTCCTCAGTTTCTCCCTGGTGCTTTATCCTTGACCAGTTCTTTCTGTGACTAGAGGCCTTCTTCGTGTTCTCACTTGGATCTAAGGGCTGTCACACTGAGGCCTCAGGCCTACCAGAGAGTCTTCCAGTTGCCTAAAATCTTCTAACAGTTCTCCCTGGAGCTTATGACCTTTCTCAAGGTCTCATTCGAGCCTCAGATTTCCAACCTGTTCTCACTGGGCCTTAAATCTTGCCCCCTATATCACTGGGGCCAAAGGTGTGTCCCAGGTTATCATCTGGTCCTAAGGCCTTCCAAGGTTTTCACTTGGATTTGAGGTCTTCCCAGATTTATATTAGTATGGAAGGCCTTCCTCAGGATCTCACTGGGGCCAATGGTCCTCATCAGGTAGTCACCAGATTCTAAGGCCTATTCCATGTTCTCATTGGGTTATCAATTCTCAATGGAGCCTAAAGCATTAACCAGGGTCTCACTGAAGCCGGATAATTAACCCCTGATCACACAATTGCCAACAGTCCTTCCATAGGTTTTGACTCCCTCTGAAGGCCGTCTCCATGTTCTCATTGTGGCCCAAAACATTTGGTTAGAGTCTCCCTGGGGCTTAAGGCTTTCTCCATATTCTCACTGCAAAACAAGGCCTTCTCCATTGTCTCTGTGAGGCCTTAGGTTTCCTCAGGTTCTCATAGAAGCCCACAAATTTCTACAAGCCCACTGTTTTCTAGGGACTCTCCATGTTCTCACTGCTACCTACAGAATTCTACAGCTTCTCTGAGGACTAAGGCCTATTTCTGTTGTCACATTGTCCAGGCTCTTCTTGGATCCAAGGGCCATGGTTTCCCTTGGACCCAAAAGTTTTCCTAAATTATTACTTGGTTTCACCAGGTGCTCACATGAACATATTGAGCACATGTATATCTCTCTCTTCTCTACAACACTCTACAGGTCCCTCCATGGGAAAATCATTGTCAAATTTTTATTGAGGCCCCTTGCCTTTCCCTACTTCTTATGGAACCTAAAAACATTCTGCAGACTGTCACTGTGGCTCTGGGATTTTTTTAGTTTCTCACTGTGACCTAAGGCCTTCCCAAAATACTAGGGGGCCTAAGGCTTTCCTGAGGTTGTTACTGCAGCCTAAGGAACACCCCACAGTTTAACAGTGGAGCCTAGGCCTTCCCAGGGACACATGGAGCCAAAGACATTTTCAGGTTCTCACTGGTGTCTAAGGGCATCCACAGGTCTTCACTGGGGCCTACAAATCTGCCTGGTGGCCAACAGGTTTTCTGGCCTTTCCCATAATTTCAGAGACTGGTCAAATATTCTCTAAATTCTCCCTGGAGAGTAAGGCCCTTGTCAGGCTCCCACTGGACTCTAAAACATCCCACAGTTTCTCCCTGTGACCTAAAAAATTCTTCAGCTAGTCTCTGGGGCCTAAAACATCCTATGGGACTCACAACCTTCTCTAAGTGCTCACTTGGATCCATAGCCATCTTCAAAACTTCCCTTGAGTCCCCAGGGTTTCTGCAGGTTGTCCCTGTGGCCTGAAATGTATAGGATTTCACTTGAGTTTGAAGCATTCTTCAGGGTCTCAATGGGGCCTAAGGTCTCTCCCACATTTTCTCTGAGTCTGAGAGCTCCCCCAGGTTCTGAAAGAGGCCTACGTCCTATCCAAGGTTAAAATTGGGGCCTCAGTCCTCTAAGGTTTTCAGTGGTACCTAAGGCCTTCCCAGGTCATTCCTGGAGTATAGGCATTAGGTAGTTACTAGGGACTAAGGTTTTCCACATACACACAGGGTCATAAAATCCACCCATGCAGGTTCTCACTGGATCTTCAAGCATCACACGGGGTCTCATGGGGCTTAAATTTTGTTTCAGGTTCAAACAGGTTCTCTAAGGCCTTAGATCATTTTTTTCTATGTTTTCAGGATAGCCTAAGCTTTCTTTAGGTTCTCACTGGGCCATAAAGCCAGTCCTCCATGTCTGCACTCAAATCAAAGGCCTTCTCCTCCTTAAAACCTGAGTTCTTTCCCAGGTTTTTTCATTTTGTATCCCAGCTGTAGCCCTCTCCCTTGTCTCCTCCCAATCCCACTCTTCCTCCCTCTTCTCCACCCATGCACCTCCCCCAGCTCACTGATAGGGGAGGTCCTCCTCCTCTTCCATCTTTCCAGATTCTTACTGGAGCAGAAAACTCTCTACAGAAAACAGTCCTCAATGGAACTTAAGCCCTTCTTCAAGTTCTCCCTTTCGTCAAAGGCCTTTGCAAATGCCCCACTAAGACATTAGGTCTTTTCCAGGTTCTCAAAGGAGCAGACAACCTTCTAACAATTCTCAGTGGGACCCGACACCTTCTCCAGGTGTTCATGCAACCTCAGGCCTTTCACAAAGTCTCACTAAGGACTGAAGGTTTCAGAGATTCCTACTCTGCCTTCAGCATTCCCAGATCATTACTGGTGTCTATAGCCTGGTACAGGTATTCACTGAAGCCAAAGGGCCTCCTAGATGTTCACTGGGTCCTACAGCCTTGTCCAGGTTCTCAGGCCAAAGGATTCCCTGCCGCCCAAGAAGATACCCAGGTCCACCCGGTTTCCATAAAGCAATCACCAGCTTATCACTGTATCTAAAGGATTTTTCCTTGTTCTCTTTGGGACCTAAAACCTTCTTTAGGTTCCCATTGGGCCGAAACATAAGGCAAATTGGTACCTTTGCGAGACCAACACCTGTCATGTCCTGCTTATGGACGATCTGAACAGTCTGTGACTGTTCTCAACACCTTTTAATATTTTTCTAAGAAGCGCTCTTTATGTTATAGCTTGTTTGTGAGACTGGAGTAATGTTAATCTGTGTTTTTCATTGCCGATACAAATCACATCCCCATAAATTCATGGCTATTTTAGCCACTTATGGTTTTAATTTTTCTGTTTGTCCTTCTGGCCCTATACATTCGACCCATCTTGCGCTTTGTTTTACCTGAGATAAAGTTCCCTAGAAACTGGATATTTACCTCCTGAAGAAGGCAATCTGGATGACAAGAGTTGGGTGAAATTATTGTTACATCTGCTCCTGTGTCTACTAAACCTTCAATTCTGATGCCATTTACTCGTATTTTCAGCTTAGGTCTCTGATCATTTATAGCAGTTTGCCAAAAGATTTGTGTTGTGTTCTCTCCTGAATTTTTGTACTACTTGTTGAAGTTGTCCTGTTCTTGAGTAGATCCAAGCAGTGTTGTTTTTATCAACAGGCATTAAATCTTTTAACTGGTCTGTGGATGAGTTTCTCCAATACAGATAGAGAAAGCTTGAATTTGATATCAGGGCCTGTGAGAGGCCCCCTCAGGCATTTCCCAAAGGCAAAGTGTTATCCTGCCTATCCCTTGTTTGTAATGAAAGTTTTGGTTTATGAAAAAATGCTTTTGTTTTAATCTCAACTGTGGGATTTTAGTTGGGCTACAGTTTGTCCACACCTGTTAATTGTCACGTGCAGGGTGCGATCTTTGCCAGCTGGTAACGGCCTTTCCCACGCTGCATAGAGAGGGGCATGGTCTAGGACTCTGAGAGTATAAACATGAGGCCCAGGAAGAGACTGTGGTGTTCTTTGTGGCATTTTGCATGGAGCAGTTTGGAGAGAACTGAGACCAGAGAGGTGTGGCAGTTTGGAGCAGACAGAGAGAAATGTTCTGGGGCTCAGCAGCGTGGAGGAGACTGCTAGCTGACGGAGATTGGTATAGAGCCCTGAAAGAACCCCTTGACCCTAACTAGAAGGGAGAAGTAAAGGAGTCTGGGCCCCCTCTCCCCACTAACCTTTTCTCTCTCCTACTTAAAGTTGGGGGTTTGGTGGAAGGGAGATAGAGGCCAAAACATCCCCCAAATAAAGTAGAGTTTAAAACAAGAGCACTACCGGTAGCTTTCCACTACACTTGCTGATCTGTAGGCATTAGTCCGATGCTGGTCTTTGCCACACCTTCTGCATACTCCGGAAGGCTGGGCCTTCTTTGGGGATTATCTCTAGGAAAACCACTATTTCCAGGAACACTTTGCCTACAAGCCCTTTTCAAATGGCCTTGCTTACCAGCTGCTATTTTGATTTTTTCCTATGACCTTTAGAAATTACTTCTCCTGTCATATTAGCAGCATAAACATGAGATCCAATATCAGCTGAATCTCTAATCCTTTCCTCTGTTGGTGTTGATCTTTCCTTTAAAGGTCTAATCACTCATTTTTTACATTCTCAATTAGCATTTTTCCCCAGTTCTCACACATTTCTATTTTATTATGGCAAAGGTGAAAATGCTAACTTCTCCACAACAGCAACCAGTAAAATTATCCCCAAAATAACTCAGTACAAAACAGGCCTCTTTTAGAATTAAAAAAAAGAAAAGGAAAAGAAAGAGAGAGAGAGAGAGAGAGAGAGAGAGAGAGAGAGAAAGAAAGAAAGAAAGAAAGAAAGAAAGAAAGAAAGAAAGAAAGAAAGAAAGAAAGAAAGAAAGAAGATAAGAAAGAAAGCCTTTACATACACGAGTTTTTTGATCCTATTTGAAAACGGGGGAGGGGAGAGACAAAAAACAAATCCACCGTTTTCTGCACAGTCCAGCTGCCAACCCTCCCTCTAGGGATGATGGGCGTGGCTTTCTGGGTCCTGTTACTCGTGCGAATTTGCTCCTCTATTTAGCTGCTGTCCATCCTCGCGTTCTAAGCATCCAGCTGTGCCTCCAGCTGCTGCTTTGAGTTCCTGCAGGCGCCTCTACCTCTTCCCCGGCTGCAACCACGGTCCCTCTCCTGGTGCCACCATCACCAAAACCCCCAGAGACACGGTTTCTTGTCATGCCACCTCAGTTTATGCTTTGTGCAGGTCTTCGCTGTGTATCAGTTTGTGACGTGGCAAGCTAGATGTTCATAGGACAGCCATCCAAAGGGACACCACTGTACCGTTTCATAGCCTTCAGGGCATCTGCCCTCTGTTCAAAGTGCACATCTGCTGTCCCTAAACTTCGTCCAGGGCGACCGTAGCGCATAGCTACTTTCTTCAACGTTCCAAATTAAGCAAAGGGTTCCCGAATATCAGCATCTGACGCTCCGAAGTCCAGGTTTGACACCAGCAGCTTCCCACCTGTTGCCACACCAGCTCCACCCCCGAAGTAAGGTTGTGCTGCCACTTGTCGGGACGTTGTTTTGGTCTGCCGTAGGGTGCCAGTCGGTTTCTGCCGCCTGTGGCACCAGCAGCGATGATGGGTTCCTCACAGCCCGGCTGCCTCGATTCACAATTCATGCAGCGGCCTGCACTGCTCCTGGCTGCCTCAGGTTCAGCTTAAGATATAGTCCAAAGACATATCCATTTTGTCGGCCATGGCGGGGGCAGAATTGAGCCCTCAATTAGCATTTTTAAAAGCCAGAGATTCAATTAGTATTTTTCTGACTTATGAATCTGATATCATTCTATTTACAGAGGAAGTCAACCTTTGCAAAACATCAGTGAAGGCTTCTTTGGGGCCTTGTATGACTTTAGTAAATGACTCAGACCTCTTTCCTGATTCTTCAACCTTATCCCAAGCATTTAAAGCTGCTAAACGACATAATGCCAAGGTGTGATCATCAAATTCAAGCTGTCTTTGTAACTCAGGATATTGACCTTTACCTAGGCACTGATCCTGGGAAATAGCGATACCGCTTGTCTGATTTCAAAGTTCTGTAGCCCCAGCTTCCTCTTTCCACCGTGTTCGCCATTGGAACTGAGGACCAGCTTCCAATACTGCTGTTGCCAAATCTTTCCAGTCTTGGGGGATAATCCTGTTCTGAGTCACCCTAAATTTAGAATCTGCTTCACATAGGATGAATGCATGCCATAGGACACAATCACTTTCTTAAATCTCCTCTAATCTAATATGTTTATAGGATTCCACTTAACTTCATTATAATCTTGGGGTGCCCATCATCTCCTGGTATGTCTTTGTATAGTAACTGGATAAAGTAAGGTTGGTTTTCTAACAACCTTGGGCCACCCCCTTTCAGTTTCATTATGTGGTGGCAAGGTAGGCTTTTGCTGTTATGGGTTCAGAAATAGCCGCACACTGACCACTTGAACACCAGAATCAGATGATGGAAGCTTATTGAACATTGAACAAAAACTGGCCAGTCAGGGCCATAATCTGGACTCGGGAGCCAGACTATGATGCCAGTCTGTTTCTAAGGCAGGTTTTGTATATGAAAAACCATAACCAGGTAACAACCAGGTAATCAGGTATGGGGGGGGGCACATTACATCATTTTGGCTAGCTAAACATAGTCACTTTTGTTCCAAGTGTATTGTGTTGTATCTAGGTAGCTAGACAAAGCACTCTAAGATGATTGGGTGGGATTTAGGGTAGGAGAGCTCTTGATAGTTTTCTAGCTTTCTGGGAGTAGGGAACATAGCAGGATGTAATGATCTTTAACTCAAGCAGAACATGCATTTATCATCTATTGTTTTATTCTAAGCAGCAAGTTTTGAACTATTGAATTGTACTCTGGTCTCAGGCATATACAGCCTGAGAGCTTGAACTTAATTTCACCTTATAATAAAAATAAAGACTTAGAGGCAAAATGGCTTCTGATATGCTAAAGGCTATAGCAGGTGTTAACAGAAGAGCCACAATTATCCTAAGAACTAAAGTAAGTCTCGACAGACAGGCTGTAGAGTTAAGCAGGTTACAACATTGTCTAAAATCTGTGCCTGAAAATTTTCTTTATTCTCATTTATAGCTCTTTCTTAGGCTTGTCTAAATTCCTCTTCCTGTGTTTGAGTATTTTTTCATTTTTATTTATATGTCTCTCTAATTTTCTTTCTAAGGTTTGTATCTTATCAATCCACTTCTCATGTTTTACTTTTTCCTGTGTTTCTAAAGCATTTTTCTTTGAGTAGGTACAAAAAAGCCACTATGCCTTTTAAGGATAAAATATAAAATACCAAAACAACAATAATAATAATTCGTATTGAGCCTATTTCAATCAAGTTATTTAGCTTTTCATTTTCTGCTTCTATTTTTAAGCCATCTAGAGTAGCACTAAACAGGATTCTAAAGCCTTTTATTATAATACTTCCTATCCTTATCGTTAGGATTATGCAAAGTTACATGGCAGGTTCACAAATCACGCCACATGACTGGTTCCACATGGGAGGTTTTATTAAGGGAAGGAGGAGGGGGGTCACAGACACTGTCTCTGGGCAGGGTAGGGGAGAAAGAGAAAAGGGGGGTAGAGGACGTGGTTCGAGTTCTCTTATAATGTGACCCAGAGCATTAGCAGGTGGTCCGTGGGTGGTTGGTAGGTGGCCTCACAGATGCCTGATATCCAGTTTATCAGGTCCCTTCAGGCTGGTGGTAAAAATGCCTGCTTACAAATCCCAACATTCCTCCCTTTTTGTTTTATTAAAAAGTGAGGAGCTAGTAAGGGGGTGATTATGGGGAGGGCATAGGGATGACTTTTGCTCTTCAAGCTCCTTCCTGCTGATAAGGAGAATTGTCATTCTCAAGGTATAGCTGGTCCCCACCATCAGGGTTGATTGAAAGGTCATTGTCATCTGGTTCTGTGGACAGAGGTTGATAATCCTGTAAGAGTAACTGATTAATGGTTTGGTTAGAGGATTTTTGCATTTGTTGTTGGAGGAATGTAGAGAGGAAGTTAATAAAGCAGAGTACAAAAAGCAAAAGCAGAAAGATGAGCAGGACAGGTGTGACAAAGGGCAGAATCCATTTTCATATGGGTCTCTCAAAGGCCCAAGAGCTAGAGGCCTCTAGCTGTTCCCTTTGCTTCTGTAGATTTGTCTGGAGTTGTTGGATTTTGTCTTTTACTATATCCAACTGGTTGAAGTACTATTGCTGCCAGCGAGTCGATCTGTCCTTGGAGAGTTAGTGTTGTCTGAGCCACTTGCTGGAGGTCCTGGATGAACTGGGACAAAAGCTGATAATACAAAGTTAGTGAAGTGGCTAGTCCTGCTTGTCCCAGTCCCAACAGCTGCCATGATTCCTGCAACAGCAAAGAGGGGCAAGATTTGAATTGCCCTCTTATCCTGCTGGGCAGCTACTGAGTTCATGACCGGTATTGGTAGGGGCCCCTTTTCATTTATTACCCCCAGGTCAGGGAAGAGGAGCACCAGCATGCACACTCCTGACCAACCAGCAGGCAAACAATGGCAGACCTGAGTACCACAAAGAATCGAGGTATTATTAGCAGCAAAGCATTGGGATTGAGATGAGGTATCAAGGATTATAGTTTTATTACAGTCTAAGGAACTTAGCATTCCTACAGACTGTGTCCCGGATGCCTTAAAACAGCTTGCCACACCAGAGAGGGTGATATGAAAAAGGTAGGGGGTTGTGGCAACATCAGAGTCAGGGCAGTTAGTGAATGGAGAAGTAAGGCTACTTGACAGAGTCACCAGAGAAGCTGTCAGAGGTAGTGCTGAGTTGGTCCCAGGTGGAACACATAGCCAGCAAGCTTTAACATGGCCTGGTTAGGTTACATTAAGGAGCTTGTAGGCTGAGGTCAGAGTGTGAAATAGGAGACGAAATGACAGGTTTGTATTATTTAGGAGGGGGATGTCAGAGAGGCAATGACCTTAGAGGAGTGTTGAATTATCTTCTCTACTTCTCCCATCCCCAGGGATTGGGTAATATAGCAGGTCATCCTGTAGCTGAATGACCACAGGGGAATAGTGCCTAGTGACAGAGGGGTTTTAGACATCCCAGACTTGGGGGTCCACCTGAGAGACTGGTAAAGGAAGTGATGTGTCACAACTAGTAGGTAGGATAGCTAGGAAAAGGAGGAGACAGGACGCTGGTGAGCTTGAGGTCAGGCGAATGGGTGGAGTAAAGGAGATAGAGGCTCCCACTTTGACTAAAAAGTCCCTTCCCAGTAAGGGAACTGGACAGGTTGGCATCACTAAAAAGGAATGAGTCAAGGGAACACCCCTGAAAATATAATTGAGTGGTAGAGTTAGACAAGGCTGGCAAGGCTGTCCTCCTACTCTGACAATAGAGGAACTAGGAGAGATTGGTCCCCAATACTTCTTCAGGACTGAGTAAGTGGCTCCAATATCCACAAGGAAGAAGATGGGCTGCCCCAATAGCATGATAATTACCCATTTCTTCATGCTAGTGATGGCAGTGGTCAGGTCAAGGGAACCTGGGCAGCTTCAGTCGTCCGTAGCCAGGCCTAGGATATCGGCCAGAGGGCAATCTGGGAGTGATACTCCCATATCATGAGAGAAACAGTGGCAGTCAACACCCCAATGTCCCTCTTGGTGGCATTTTGGACATGGCCCCGGTGACATATGGGGTTTAGGACAAAACCAGGCCCAATGACCTTCTTGAACCGATTTGAAACAGGGACCCCATGGTCCTTGTGTCTTAGGAGGCAAGGGAACCTGGCTAGTAACTGAGGCCAGCCGATGGCCATGGTCAGCATTTGGTATTTTTGCTTGAGGGATTTCTCATCTCTCCCATGGTAAACCTTAAAGATCGGTGTTAAGACTTCTGTCTGTGGAGACACAGGTCCTCTCTCCAAACACTTAAGCTTAGCCCTGATGCCGAGCTAACTCTGGGAGTAAAAATAGGTCATCAGGAGTTGCCTACCCTCTGTACTTTCAGGGTCTCGATTAGCATGTTATAAGAGGGTCTTTGTAAGGCACTCTAGGAATTGAGATGGGTTTTCATTCTTGTCCTGAATGATCTCCTGGAGCTTCTCATAATTAACTGGCTTGAGGGTAGCCCTGCAGAGACCAGCCAGAAGGCGGGTCATGAACTGATGTCTAGCTAAAATGCCTTCCAGAGTATTATAATCCCATTGTGGATCCTGGACAGGCACATATCAGCCCCAACCAGGTGTGTTGTGTTTGTTTGGTGAATCTCATCTGCATTCATTCCAGCCTGTTCCCAAACTTGCCTGTGATCCTTAGTTAATAGGTTGTTGGTAAGAATCATATATATATGTATGTATATAATGGAAGGTAAGACTATAATATTGAGTGAGATATTGATATTCTTTAATGAAAGTAGAAGGATTAGAGGTATAGAATCCTAGTCTCTTTTCCACTTGAGAAAGTTCAGTTAATGAGAAGGAACATGCACTCTAACTAAGCCATCCACACCAGCCACCTCCCACAAGGGAAGAATTGAGGCTGGTTTACATTGAGTAGAGGAAGAAGGGGGCTTTAACTACAGAGTGAGATGGTACCAGGAGCGCTAATAGCTGTTGGTGGGGTGAAAAGTGGGTGCCAAAGTAGGATGACTAGGATGGCCTGTTGCTGGGAAGGGGGGTGAGGATGCTGGAGGAAGAGGAAGAGGGAGAAGCCAGAGGCTGAGAGGTTCATCCATGGGGTCAAAGGTAGAGAACCCTTGAGGTTGAAACTTTATCACTAGAAGAAGTTGTGTAGGAGAACAGGATGAACAGAGAGAAGGTTTAGAGTGGAGGAGAGAGAAAGCTTGAACTTAAGATACTTCCTTCCCATTTACTAGATCACTGAGAGTAATTAAAAAGATCCTGTAAAATATTGGATTTAATGTGCTGATAATTGGCCAATTTGAACCATTATCTAAAGAATATGTAGGCCAAGTTTTATTACAGAGGCATATGAGCTTAGAAGCCTTTAACTCAGGCTTCGTGCGTAGGGTTTTAAAATTCTCCAAAAGACATCCCAGTGGGGATGCTGGAAGAACTGATGAATGGGCAGTTCCCATTGGGAGGATAGGAATTAGTGACCTGCCAGAGGAATCCCAAAGGCAAGGTGTGGCTCAGTAGAGTAGTATGGCCCTGCCTGATCCAACAGCCCATCAGCGTAGGCCAGAGACCAAGGGCACAGCTGCCCATAGGAGACACAGTTTACCTAGGGCTAGGATTTTCATAGATAAGCGAGAGGGGTGTATGAAACCATGCCAGTAGAAGGAAAGAACTCACCCAAGGGAAAAAGGAAACCCTAAATGGAGGTCAGAAAAAAAAGGGTCACTGGCTATGGTTGGGGGTTCTTCTGTCTCAGAAAGTACCAGGAAGTTGCCGGACACTCAACGGTCAATCTTCCCCTACCAAGAGAGATGTTTATGCTGACCAATGAGGGGAACTCACCAATCCAGCCTGTGTTGCATGTAGGAGGTAGCGATCTGGTTGCTGGCAGATTTGAAATGAAATAGCTTTCCAGCAGTTCCGGTGGCAGTGCTGGTGCCAAAAGCAACCACCACTCAGCATGGCCACTGAAAGCACCTATTCGGCCAATGCACCAATGTTAGGATAGTGCATTAAGTTACAGGCGGGTTCACAAATAACACCACGTGACTGGTTCCATGTGGGAGGTTTTATTAAGGGAAGGGGGAGGGGGTCACAGAGACTGTCTTTGGGCAGGGGAGGGAAGGGGCAGCACAGAGACTGTCTCTGGGCAGGGGAGGGAAGGGGTAGAGGGAGGGGGAGGGAAGAAGAAGAGAGAGAGAGAGAGAGAGGGAGAGGGAGAGGGGTGGTGGTGGTGGGAGCTCTCTTATAAGGTGACTCAGAGCATGCACAGGTGGTTTCAGGTGGTCCGAGGATGGTCCATAGGTGGCCTCACAGATGCCTGATATCTGGTTTGTCAAATCCCTTGGAAACTGATGCATCAGTTCCTTCCATCATCTGACATATAACCTGCCCTTTTTGATTTGTTGGAATCTGTATAAAATGTGGGAGCTCCAGAAGTTGGAGTTCCTTTTTTATACAAGGGAGAATCCAATTGGTTCTTTTTATAAACTGAAGTCGCTTGCTTTTTTGGGTATCTGTTGTTGATTTTTCCCAAAAAATTCACGGCAAGTTCTTTGTCAGTATTTGTTGTTTGTCCATAATGATTGGTAAAGGGCACCACAATTTCAGCAGGATCTATTCCAGCTAATTGATGAAGTCTCAATTTTTTTTAGGATTAATTTAGAAATCTTTTCTATATAGATTTTTAATTTTTTATTTTGTTTGTGTGCCAAAAATATCTACTCTAAGACACAGTCCTTCCTCTGCATAAGAATTCCTATGGGAGAATGAGTGGAAGGCAAGATAACCAAAATACAGGCCATCTTTGGATCAATATGGTCTATATATGCATCTCGTAATTTCCTTTTTACCAGAGCCAGTTCCTTTACAGCTTCAGTTGATAACGTTCTTGAACTATTATAAGTTTTTATTTTTTGAAATAAGTTACTTAGCTTTTAAGTAGCTAAACCAATGATAAACTGTAGCCAGTTAATATCTCCCAGCAATTTTTGAAAGTCATTAAGAGTTCTTAATTGGTTTCTTCTAATTTGTACTTTTTGTGGTCGAATTTTCTGTAGGCCTATTTTGTATCCTAACTAATTAATAGAATCTCCATTTTGTATTTTTTTCAGGAGCAATCTGTAATCCCCAACGAGGTAAAGCTCTATTTATTTCATCAAAAATTTTTTTTCTAATGTTTTTGTATCTGAATCAGCCAATAAGATATCATCCATATAATGGTAAATTATGGATTGAGGAAATTGCTTACAAATTGTCTCCAATGGCTATTGTACAAAATATTGGCACAAAGTAGGACTGTTTAACATCCCCTGTGGTAAGATCCTCCAGTGATATCTCTTTATTGGACAGCTTCTATTCAAAATGGGTACTAAGAAAGCAAACCTTTGCCTATCATGTTCATGTAAAGGAATTGTGAAAAAGCAATCCTTTAAATCAATCACTGCAATAGGCCCTTCCTTAGCTAACAAGGAAGGCAATGGGATTCCGGATTGTTATGATCTTATTGGCTGAATAATTTTATTAATTGCTCTGAGATCTGTTAACATCCTCCATTTGCCAGATTTCTTTTTATGACAAATACAGGAGAATTCCAAGAGCTGTTGGACTCCTCTATATGTTGAGCCTCCAGCTGTTCCAGGACTAGCTTTTTTAATGGCAGTAATTTTTCTTTACTCATAGAAAGAATCATATTTCTAATCCATTTGTTTATTGGTGCAGATCTTGCTATTAATGGCCTTATTGCCTCTTTGCATTCAGTATTAGCATTTTCAAAAGCTAAAGATTCTATTAATGCTTTTCTAGCTAGTGGATCTGATACACTTCTATCCACAGCTGAGGTCAATCTTTGCAAAAAGTTAGTGAATGTTTCACTTGGACCTTGTATTGAGAGACCAAAAGATAAATTAGCAGCTATTATTAAGACCTGAAGTAGGTAGGTAAAGAAGTCTAGTAATGCCCTGAGGGGAAGAGCCACCTTACTGCATTCTTTCCCCACTCACTAGAGATACAGTTGCTAGGAAACTGGACCATCCCCCTAGGGAGGGATACCAGGTCATTATGGTCTGGGGACCTTCCTATAGCCAATCGATTCAAAATGTAGCATTTTAACCAATAGATGCTTGCCAGGCAGGAATCACCCCTGCCTTGGGCATGCTGGGATGGACCAGAATTTTTAAATCACCCAACTAACCTGGGCACAGGCGCTCAGCTCCCACCGCTTCCGCAGTGGGTGTGTGTGGGCCCAAGCTGCAGCTTGTAATTTACAAAAAATAGAACCTCATGTATTTACAGCGGAGTCTGTTTATTCCTGGTCTTTTGGGGTTTGTGAACTGGGCAGAACAGTATGACCTGAGAGAATGGCTCAACCTTTTTTTCTGATTCCTCAACCTTGTCCTAGGCATTTAAGGCTGCTAGGCAACATAATGCTAAGGTTTCTTTATTATATACAGCTTGTATTTCTGTGTCAGCATATTGGCCATCACCAAGCAGCTGTTCCTTAGAAACACCAATACTTTTGGCTCTATTTTTGTGTGCTCTCTAGCCTCTTTTCTCCACCGTGATAGCCATTATAAATATGGTCCAGGTTCTAATATTGCCTTTGCCATAGCCTCCCAGTCTTTTGAGATTACTCTACTTCTGATTGACCAGGCATTCCAAAATTAGTGACACTTTCCTAAATTTCCTCAGAGCTAGCACTTCCACTGGGCACCATTCAGCTTCATGATAACCCTGTGGATGATCATCATCTGCTGGTCTCTGCTGTATACTGATTGGATAAGCTAACGTTTGTTTTCTAATCACCTTTGGTTGGCTTTCTTTATTTTTATCTTTTGCCTCTGCCTGAGTATTTTCTTTACTTAGTATTCTAAACTATTCTCTTAAGGTCTGTATCCATATTTCACACCTATCTCTCTGTTGTTTCTTTTGTTCAATTATCTCATCTTTAATGCCTCGCTTCCAACTTTTAATTTTTTTAAGTTGTTCTTGTTGTTCTTTGTGTTGTTCCAGTATCTTTTTTAAAACCTTTGCCCTATCTTTCTGTTGTTCATCCTGTTCTGTAAGTTTTTGTATCTCTTGCTTTATGACCTGTTTCCAATCTTTATTTTTTTTCTTTATATTGTTTTACTTGCTCTTTGTGTTGTTCCAGTATCTTTTCTAAAGCCTTTGCCCTTGAGAAGACATAAAAGGCTAATCCAATGATTAAAGTTAAATTGAGGACTACGAATGTAAACATAGTCATAATTTCTACACTTTTCTTTATTTTTGTCTTAAAACCATAGAGGAGATTTTCAGCCAAGCTCCAAGAAGTCTGTTTTATTGTCTCTCCCATCCTGTTAGACTGTAGAGGCAGCCAGTTTTGTTATGTTAATTTCAGGTCTGCCCACAGTAGGCTGTCTTTTGTTCCTGGGCCTGTTTGAGAGTCTCTATTACAGAAACTGTCTCTGACATGAACTGATTGGCCTGCTCTTTGATCACCATCCCCTGAGGGGTGAGCAGCCTTACCAGGACACAGAGGAAGACAATGCAGCCAGTCCTGATAAGACTTGATAGACTAGGATCAGAAGGAAAAAAGGAAGACCTCCCGTGTCAGTGGACTTGGGGAGGGGTATGAGTGGAGAAGATGGAAGAAGGGTGGGCTTGGGAAGGGAGGAGGGAGGGATCTACAGGGGGGATACAATGTGAATAAATTGTAATTAATAAAAATTAAAATAAAAAGGAGTCTCTCTTAAAGAGGTAGTAATTGACCTGGTGAAAGGTTAGAGTTAATTCCTAGGGCTGGGGCACTCTCTTAGGCCCTTTCACAGTACTAATGTTATTACTTACTGTTGGGCCATGTTTGTTGAACTGGTTAATGGCCTACATCAGGCAGAGACTGGGGACTATCCAGCCAATGGTGCTCTGCTCGCAGCACCAACACCTGACCACGACTGAGAACAATGCCAACTTGTAAATCCTCCCTTCCTCCCAACTAATAACTGTTCCTAGTCTGTGTCTAGTCTCACAGGTTTATGCTTGATGGAACCAATCTGCAACACCCATGCAAGCTAATGAATTCAATAGGACTCATCCCAGACTGATACATGGAGCTGCCGACCACACATGACTGCCCCTTTGTTGTCAATGGCCCCGAGGTCAGCATCAAAGCAGATACAGAAGATGAGACCCTCAGTCCCTGATCCCACCTGGCAGCTAAGATGCTCCCTCAACACATAGCTAAATGACTCAGGCACATCTCGAAGATTCGAGAAATTACCCTCTTGAAAAAGGGGGGGGGGATGAAAGGTTAGAGTTAATTCCTGGGGCTGGGGCAGAATCACAAGACCACATTCCTTTCAGAGCAGAGGGCTAGCCCAGAGGCTGGGGCAGAATCACAAGACCACATTCCTTTCAGATAATGGGCCAGCAGCAGTCCCCACCCAGATAAACCTCAGGGTATGACTGGAGTCACATGGCCCCTAAGAACTAGAGGTCAGATGTCTCCCAGGTAGCTAGGCCCGACTGTTAGCAGTCTTGGCACCTAAAAATAGACCAATCATTTTAAAGGTCAGCTTCCCTAGAGACCACCCCGGTTGCGTTTTGTTCCTCTTACCCAATCCTGTAATGCCAAGGCTTGTACTACCCCATTGGTGTTTTTGTTCCTTTAAAAACCTTGATCTCCCGAAGCCAGGGGTCACTTGCCTGTATGTCTTTGTAAAGGGCAGCCACTGGCTCGAGCTTGTAATAAAAAGACCCTCTTGTGTTTTGCAACGGAGTCCATTCCTGTAGATCTTTTGGGGGCTTGCGAACTGGGTGTAACACTGGGAGCTTTTAGATTTTAAGTTGGGTTGTATCACTGGGAGCCTGTCCCCCCCTATCAAATTAAAGTTGTTAAAGTATGATTTAAAGGGTGTGGATACTTAGATTAGTTGGGCACCATTTGTTGTAGGTTATTAATATTTATTATTGATTTATCTATTAGTTAATCAACAGTTATTCCTAAACCAGCTGTATAACCAAATCATCACAGGGAAACTAGGATGTGTTTAGTTAACCTAGAGTACAATACTGGGCAATCATTACTCCATCCTAAATCTCCAAACACGGATTGTTTTCCACCATTCAGATTTTACCATTGTACTTACTTTTAGTCATATCTTAGGTCTGGTTCATCTCTTTACATGGTTTGAAGTTCTCTCCTGCCAACCTCTGCCCTACTCTTCTATTTCCTTCTCCTCCCCTCTGGACCAGGTTGCCCCACCCTATTCTCCCCATTGCACAGCATTGGCTGATTGTTTTATTGACAACACACAGAACAAATGGTGGCATGTTTGCACAAACTTGAGACAGGTGATGCTTAGAATAAGCATCACAATGCAGTGTCCAAGTTGAAACAGAAAGTGGGGTAGAGAAATCAGCATTTGAATGAACAAGGGTAAATCATATATATTCCACAAGAATATTATACAAACACTTTCTCAAGGAGAACTTTTAAGCATAAAAACCATGTTCTGGATTGACATACTTTAAACAAGAACAGTTAGCCAGAAGCAGAACTACAAAAGCCCCAAAACAAGGTTAGTCCATTTAGAGACTTCCCCAGAACTATGGACTTTGATGGATTAGAGCTTTGTCAGGTGCTGATTATGTGCACGTAGTCAGTTGTACTAAGGTCTAGGGTCCTATTACCTCCCCCACTAGCCTTAGTGAATGAGTCAAATCACGGACTCATCCTATTATAGTTTAAAATGCAGAGCACTGTTGTTAATCCAATCAGAATGAGAATTAAAGGCTCAGCCAGTGCAGAGTAGTTATCCAGGGGAACCAAAATGACAGAGATTGGTACCAATTATTTCCACAACCAGAACAAGGTTCTCTCTAATTACTCCTGATCAATTAGCATAGAAACAACAGGTTTCTTCCAAAGCCATACGTAGCTTTCTTAATCTCATGAGAAGTCTAAGCCTCTCCAATTTTGTAGGACCATTTCTGCAAGGGAATCTAACTGTTATTTAAATCAGAAAGTGGAAAATTTTAAGACCTCTAGTGTTGGTTTCAGGGTGAAAGCCAAGAAAACTCACTTCAGATACAGATGCTTAAAATGAAAGCTTTATTTTCTGAGGTCAGGGAGGTGGTTCATTTGGGATCTGAACCAAGTCAACAAGGTGAAGCTGTATTGCATGTTTAAAGGGTGAAAACCACAATTAACTCACATGGGGGTAGGAGGATAGAGGGCACAATTCAAGAGGGTAGTCATCTCTGTCTCAAGGTTTTTTGTTGTTGTTGGGTTTTTTTTTCTTTCTATCTAGCTGACCTTTAATTTGATTGGTCCCAAGTAAAGTTTATGTTTAAAGCCAGCTGCACTTAAGGTTAGGGAATTTCTGGGAACAACAAGACCATAGAGTATGCTGAACATAAACATAGTTTTTGGTCAACCTGACGTTGTACAAAGATTTATTTATTTTTCTATATCAGCAACAAGCTGCGATGATGTGGCTGTTATTCCTGAAACAGAAATGGCTATAGTTATGCTACCCAAAAGGAGCAGGCACGCTCAACATGTCTACTTAGTTTGGAAAGCAGCAGATTAGGCACATTTAGTCAAACCATTAGTACATCACCTCCAAGTAGTCTCAGAGACTCAGTAATATTGCTGTTATCTATATGAATTAGCCCATAAGGCAGAATAACAGGCATAAAAAAAAAGGAAAGTGCCTAGGTTAAAAAGTTTTGGATATTAGAAATAAATTCAGGCCTTATAAATCCTCTAACATGAATTTGGGCTACCCCCAGTTTCAGTGAGTTTGGTCAGTCAATGGGTAGACAGTCTGGTTAATTCCATCTCTATGTAGTGAAAGGAACAGGCTAGCTTTACAGGTTTCTTTATAAATTCTACACCCCATGTTAAACTAAGATCTCCCAGCACTTTTACAGAAAGCAGAAAGATGAGCAGGTGAATTGAAACAAGACCCCACTCCATTGCGAAGGAATGCAAAAGGTCTCTACCCCGCTGCGCTGAGGAGGAATGTCTAGATCTGCTTAGTAACCGGTCCAGATGTCACAGTTCCCCAACCCAGATCAGGGCTGGACCAGATGGACTTGGTGCCTAAAATGAACCAATCATTTTAAAAGTCAACTACCCAATCCAGTGTTGCCAAGCTTGCAACCTCCGTGATTCTGACGCTCAGACTTCTGTCTCTCCTGGCTGTTCCTCACTGGTTTGGGGGGGGGGCAGCCACATCATACAATGGCCCAAATAAACCTCTTGCTATTGCGTCAATCGGTCTCCTGAGTTCTCTTCATCCTCCTCTGGAAATTAGGGTCCCCCTTGGGCCTAACAGTAGTACAGGGCTGGATGTCTAAGCAATCCTGATTGATTTGGAGAGGGGGAATGGAAATGATTACTACAATCTCTAGTGTCCCTTTCTGTGGCATAGAGTTCACTTCCCCAGGTTTTTCTTGTTTCCCTAAGGCCAGAATATTTTAAAGAAAATTTTCAGGAAGCCTCAGTTTCACAACCCCAATTTTTACTGTAGAAACTCCCTTGATTATGGCAACTAGGAGGACCGAGGTGCAGGGCATGCATAGAATTGTTAACTCTGTACTCACTCAAAAGATAGCGATTTAAGAAAGGAATGCTTAGTTGTTTTTAACAAAATCTCAGTGGTTTGATTTTTACCAATAAAGACTCGGGATCCAAATGCTGGGGTAAAAGCCTGGTAGCTCAGAGAAGATGAGAAAGCCCTGGCTTACCTTCCTTCTCAGCTGATGTCCCAGAAGGAAAAGAAAATTCTCCTTCTCCAAACAGTCTCAAAGACCCTCAAACTGAAATGTCTCTCCGTTCTACTTCCTGTACATCTCTCTATCCATCCTCCTGACTCCCTCTTACTCTCTATGGTTTTTTTTCCTATGTTCTCTCCCTGTCAACTGCTCGCTTGCTCTCTTGACTTGTGGTTGACTTTATTTAATCCTGTTTACAATAAGCAGAAAGGTCTTGGATTAAAGGTGTGTGGTAGGGCTGAGCCACACCACAACTAGAAACATGGTTTTCCAGTAAACAATACAATCTCAGGGTTCCTAGTGTGATTAAATATCCTCTAACAATAGTAGAGAGTTCTGCCAACTCCTGGTCTCTGCCTGGGATGCAGTGAGGGAAGCCTTACAAACATAATCTCATAGTGTATAAATCACTCTATACAGGGTACAACAGGCAGAAGCAAAGCAAAAGAAGGAAACCTAACTGTTCTTTGCTGGACTCTAATGAGAGTTTTGTTAAAGTTTTTCTTAATGTCCTATTTTTTTTTAACCTGGCCAGAACTCTAAAGTCCATATGCACAATGAAGTTTTAATTGAGAGGCTTTGGCTATGAAAGCAAGGCCATTGCTAAAGGAAGGCTAAAACAGGGGACCAGTCCCTGGAGGAACTTTTTAGCTACTATTTGAGCAGTCCAGGTGGGGAATGCTTCTACCCTCCTGGAAAAGGCATCTTTAAAAAAAAAAAAATTAGCAAGTCATTTTATCCTTCCACAGCAGGCCAGATCATGGTAAAGTCCCTTTTTCCAGGGTTTGCCAGGATATTGGTTTCTCATTTGGACCCTTTCTAGGGCTCTTTGTTTTGGATTCACTTGAGCACAAATCTGGCATCTGACTGTGACATCCTGCACTAGGCTACCTAGTCTAGATATAACATCTCTTGGTCTGTGAAACTCAGAAAGTTTTGTGGACCCCAGATGAGTACTTGGTAAAGATCAATTCCTAGAGTCCAGTCAGTTTTGGGAAGAGTGATCTTTCCCTCTGGTATCCTCCATCAACCTGTGGGTTTGAGCTCTGTCCATTTCTTCTTACCATGGAGTTTCAGGAAGCACTAGGTCCTGGTATGTCACCAGAACACCATTAGGCCCCACTGTTCTTTGTGCTGTTTGTTTGACAGCTATGTCAGCAGCCAGAAGTGGGAGACAGCAGTTTTTACGGGAAGCCAAATAGCCTCTAGGTGGGCCAAACAAAGGAAAAAAAAATCTTGGCCCGCAAAAAGGCGTGTTTTTACTATCATACACGTCCACGATATGATCTGTAGAGAAGGAGGGTTTCTCACCAGTGGGACATGCATGACAGTAAAAACAGTAACTGTCAGTGTGTATGGACTTTCTTTTTTCCCATATGAGAGTGTGATGAAATCAATCAATGTAGTGAGAATTCTGGAATTTTGGTTTCTTTTTTTAAAAGAGACACAGAAATATTATGAAAAAATGTTTTTGTTTTAATTCCAGATGTGGAGATATGGGGCTCTTTGCAGCAGCTGACTTTGATTTGCCTTGTGCTCTAGCAGAGACATGGTTTTGCCAGCTGCAGATTGTATGAGTTTTGGAATTCTGGGAATTTTTCAGAGTGTAAATAAATGCTAGAGTCCCGAGAGGCGGAGTTGGTGGTCATTCAGAGGGTTTGGTTGTGGTTAGTAGTTTTGTTAGTAGTTGTGCTCAAAGAAAAAACAAGAAAGAAATTAGATTCAAGGCTCTCTCTCTCTCTCTCTCTCTCTCTCTCTCTGTCTCCTGTATCCTTCTTTTTCTTCTATCTAGTGATAGGGGATGAAACCAGAGGGCTAAAGGGTGGGAAAAGAAGAACCTATAAATTAAAAGACTAGCTACAAATAAGTTTTGCTCTCTGGCCTGAATTACTTGGCTTGGGCCCAAATCATTTCAGTTAAAGTAACTACTGAGGCTACTGAAAATCATGGATGAGCACCTGTGGGGTGGTCGCCAGGCAAGAGAGTAGCAGAATTGCAGGAATAATGGTGGTGGGTTTCTCAAACTGGACTCAAGGCAGGGCCAGGATTAGGGCCAGTATTCTGGTGTTCCTTGGAGGAGGTCTCAACCACATGTGATGTGAGTTATAAGATCCAGAGTTTCACTAGACTAGAAGTAGCCACCTCAGCTCTTAGACAGGTGTGCCATCCTGCGCCTATAGGATTCAATTGGTTGGACAGGTATGTCACAGGGGATTTTCATGGCCCCAAAGTTTTTGTTAAAACTTTATTTTTGGAATGTCTTTTGTTTAGTGTCAGTCCAGACTAAGGTGCTCAGTGTTCTACTTTGTGCCTTGCTATTTCCACCAACTCTGGTATCCAGAGGTAGCAATATCCAGCTACATCTAGGAACTCTTAAACCTGTCTCTTACTCTTTGGAGCTGGAATCTGAAGGATGGCAGAAATCTCCTTTTGCCTCCCATCAGCGTAGCCAAGACAAGTAACCTCTAGTGTACAGAGGTAGGTTTTCTTGGCTGACATTCTGTAGACTGAGGTCTATAACTCTTACAGAAGTCTCTCAGTGGCCCTTTTCTAATCTCTTTTCCTGGGAAACTTCTGATAGAAGGGCAGGAGGTCAGCATTTAGTGTCTCATGAAACATGGTTGGAATTTTTTTAATCTTTGAGGCAATCTGGTCCATGTAAGTTGCCCACTATAAACTAGCACTGAGTCTATCTGTTTAAAAGGAAAGATGGGTTGACTCACTTCTGCCACTGGGAGGCTGAAGAATACATCTTTCAGGTCCTAGATAATGTACAACTGTTTCTCTGGAAGAATCAGACTCATGAGAAGCAGAGGTCCCAGGTGTCTTCATAGGCAGGAGACACATATTCCAGGGTGACTGGTAGGGCACCAAGATTCCCGAGTCTTCAAATCAGGCAAGATGGACCACAATTTCTTCTTTCATTTCCAGGGTCCTTGAGTAGCTGAACTGGTTGATAGGAGCTGGGCTTGGGCCACTCCTTACTGGGGAGGGGTTCTGCCCATTCCTTCTGGGGAATCCTTGTTGTCAATCTGAGAAATAGAACAACTGTATCCTTTGATTGGAAGCAAAACTTTTAGCTAGGAGATATTTTTATGGCAGAAGGCAAGACACCAAGAATTTTCTGGGCATCTTTAAGTCTAAGTGCATCTCATCATCAGGAAAGGTAACAGTGGCTTTTAGTTTATACAAAAAGCCTTATCTCAATCAGTACTCTGCTGTTAAACATCTTTGATCTACCTCCAACAACTGGGACCTGATTATACTTTAATTTATATTTTACATTTATAACTTTTTTCTTTTAGTATCTGGGGCTGACTGAGCTGACGAAAATCTTTTTAGCAGCTGTTTTTTAATCCTTCTTTTAAAAGTATCTAGCAAAAATTGTTTAAAGTCTTCTTGCTCAGTGTTGGACACAGGGAAAATCCCTTCTGTCCATGCTGCATTGTCTGGCAGTGATCACCCCACTCAGTGCAGGGGCAGTTTTGCTACTTTTGTTCAGAGAAGCGTGGGTTTTGAGTTTTCCAATTATTCTGGTCACTGGTTAATAAGGACACAAAAAAAAATCATGAAAGAAATGGAACATTTTCTTTTCCTTCAGGCTTAGCCCAGGGAAACTTTTCTCCTTCCCCAGAGCTGCTTAGAGCAGGCACAGAGAGGGAATGGTTACCTTGAGAAACTATTTCTCCCTCCCTGTGTGTGGATTAAATGATTGGGAGTCTTGAATAGGAGGTCCAGCCAGCCCCTCCCACCACTCTCCAGGCAGGGACCAACCCTGGCCATGATCAGGAGCCAAGTAACAAAACAAGTGCTTCTATTCCCAAGGTGGGAGAGGTAGAGGGTTTTTATTGAGTTGGTTGGTTGGTTGGTTTGGTTTGGTTTCTCTGAGTGATCCGGCAGAGTCAAAGGATTCAGGTCCCCAACATGATGGGAGGAGGGTCTCACAGCAGAGAAAGCTATTGGTCAGTACAGGGAAGCAAAACTGACAGAAACACATAGAAAGACACACAGAGACACAGACACAGACACACACACACACACACACACACACACAGTAAAAACATCCAGAGGTAACCACCACACAATTGTACACCTGAACAGACAGACAGACAAATCCATTACCGTCTCACATGGTCCCTAACACTGGATCAGCAGCCATGTCCAACTGCTCCTATGTGTATGAAAATGCCTAAACTAGACTTACCTTAGGAGGTGACAGAGCAGGCAGCTTTCTAATTTGTTTCACTTTTGGGTGGAGGTATCAGATTCCTCTGAAGAGCTGGGCAGCAATTGACAAAAGTGAGTCTTGGGGCACTGTTTGTTCCTAGGAGGTCCTTGACCACTGTACTCTTCTCCACTATCAGGGTCTCTGAACCTCCCCACATCACACCAGTGTCTCATGGTCTTGGTCTGGGTTCTCACTGAAACCTCCAGAAATATTGTGGGGTATCCTTCAGGGAAGACTGCTTAGACATGGGTTTAAGCCAATAGAAAGTCTATTAGCCAGTCAGTGCCTACACTGGGTGTTCAGAATCCCAGTAAAGCCCTTGAGCCTTTCTCAGGGTGAGCTTTTAAATATAAAAACCATGTTCTTGGTTGATATACCTCAGTTAACAAGAGCAGTTAGCCAGAAGCCAAACTACAGAAGCCAAAAAGCAAGGTTAGCACATTTAGAGACTTTCCCAGAACTATGAACTTTGATGGGTTAGGTCTTTGTTTTTGTTTTTGGCAGGTGGTACTGTCTACGTAATACGTTTTTCAGCCTGAGTGGAGCTTCCACCATGGAGTCAGTTGTGCTAAGGTCTGGGGGGTCTAATAAGCCCTGAGACCCTGTTACAGACTGAGTGCTAAAGTCTTAACTAGGTCTCACTGGGACCCAAGGACTTACTTAGGTATTCAGAGGGGCAGAAGGCCCTCCTAAATTTTACATTAGAGTCTAGGTACTCCTTCAGATTCTCAGAAGGTCCAAGGCCTTTTTCTAGGTGTCACTAGGAACTAAGCCTTCTTAGGTCCTAAGGTTCTTTCTGGGACCTAAGGCCATACCAAGATTCTCACTGGAGCCTAAAACCTTTCCAAAACTCACGATCCTATGGTTTTACCACATTCTCATTGGCATCTAAGTTTTCAACATGTTCTTACTATGTCTTCTAATCTGTGGTCAAAGGGCTTTAACAGGAACTCACTGGGCATTAAGATTTTTCCAGGATTTCACCAGGGCACAAGACCTTCCCCAGGTACTCACTAGGGCCTTAAGCCTTCCTCAGGTTCTCACTGGGGTCTGAGGCCATCCCCAGAATATCACTAGGGCCTTAGGCCTTCCTCAGGTTCTCACTGGGACCTATGACCTTCCCCTATGTCTCACTTGGGCCTAAGGCCTTTCCTAGGTTCTCAGTATAATCTAAGGTTGTCCCCAGCATGTAACCGGAATCTAAGGCCTTCTCATAGGCTCACTGGGATCTAAGGCTTTCCCAAGTTACTAAAACAAGGTCTACGACCTTCCCAAGGTTCTCACTGGGGTCTAAGACCATCTCCAGAATACCACTGGGTCTTAAGGCCTTCTCAGTATCTCACTGGGCCCTAAGATCTCCATCTGGTTCTCACTCCTGTTCTAAGTCTTTCCCTGGACTTCACTGGAGCCTCAGGTCTTTGCAGGCCTTACTGGGACCTGAGACCTTCCCAAGACTCACAGTGGAGCTTAGGTCTCCCCCAGATTCTTAATGGTATCTTGCTGTAGAAGTTTTGATTTATGATATGTCAACGTTTTTGTTATAATCGCAGGTGTGGGATATGGGGCTGATTCAGATTGTTCACAACAGAAGCCTATTTTGCCTCATGTGGGCTCTGAGAGGGACTCTTTGCCAGCTGCAGACTGGCTGAGGACTCTGTGAAGGAATAAAGGCCAGAGCCGAGAGAGAGAAAGGGGGCTCTGAGAAAGAACAAGGCTGCTGCTGTTCGCCCCCTGCTGCTCCTGGTTGCTGCTGATGCAGCTTGACAAGAAGTTGGAGATCTCCTAAAAAGAGAATTGGACTTGCCCCAAGGAACCTGATGGCCCTAAACAGCAGGAAATAGCTATGGAAAATGACGCCCCCTACTCCCCACTAAGCTTCATTCTCTCCTATGAATGAAGTTGTTGGAGTGTTGGAAAAAATTGGGGTAAAGAAGGGAGAAAGAGGTATAAGAAATGTAAATAAAACAGTTTATTTTTTAAAGCACCAACAATATCTAAGGCCATCTTCAGAATATCAGTACGGCAAGGCCCTCCCACAGGTTCTCACTGGGGCTTAAGGCTTTTCCTAGGTTCTGACTGGGTCTTGAGGCCTTCCTTGGGTAGTTTTCACTGTATTCTAAGGCCTTCTCCAGGTTTACATTGGGGCCCAAAGCTTTTTCCAGTACATTACTTGGGGTGTAAGGCCTTCCTTCTGATTCTCACTCATGTCCATGGCCTTCCTGAGGCCTAAGGGCTTTCCACAAGTTCTCAATGAGTCTGAAAGCCTTCCTGGGTGATACATATATCTATAATGTTTATACATTATAATGTTTTCTCTGGTTCTCATTTGGGCCCAAGTTCTTCTCCATTATCTCACTGGTACCTAATGGCTTTCCATGATTTCACTAGGGCCCAGAGTTTTCCCTAGGTCTCACAGGGGCCTAATACCTGCCTTCCCGATTCTCACTGAGGTGTAAGGTGGTCCTTAGAATGTAATTGGCAGCTAAGGTTTTCTCACCATCTCACTGGGGCCCAAGGACTTTTCCAGGTTTACACTAGGTTTTAAGGCCTTCCCTGAGTCTCACTGGATGTTGTGACCTAGAAGGTAGGTACACACAGTTGGTATAACAAAAATTATATTTTATTATGCTGAGGCTCTTCACACAAGGTTTATACCCCAAGTTCCTAACTACAGTCCTAACCCTGTCTGTCCATGCTGCTCACTTGTATGACATATCTTAGCCAAATGTCTGGTCCAGTCTCTCATGATAGTGTCCAGTTTAAGGGTCAGGATCCCAGGGAATATTCTCCAGCCTCAAGGCAGATGAAGGTGGTGTCTCTCCAACGTCTTCAGCAGTCCTTGTGGGGCCTGTGAACCATGTGAATGGGGGAACTGGCCTGGAGCAAGAGTGAGGTCAAGACTTGTGCAAACCCTGAAAATCTTCTCTTGAGACCGGCAGGAGTAAGGATGGCTTCCTCTCTGTTCTGTGCCTGCCTGTCCCAGTGCATGTAGTCTTGCCAAACCTTGAGGTAGTCACATAGCCTGGTGCCCAGGTTTCAGGTTTCCTCATAAGGACATACCCAACTAGCACCTGCTGTTAATTTGCTCCCCTGGTTATCAAGATCCTTTGTCACATTGTATGCCAATCCACTTTCCCCTCTACTCATACAGGTTTCTGCCCTTTACCAGGGAAGAGTCACTCCCCTCTACATCCAGGCTGTCAGATCTCACAGTCCCCTTCCAGGTCCGATATCTGAGGGAAACGCCCTTGCTGATTGGATCATCTCCACAGGACCATCCAGAGCTTCCTTCAAGCAAACGGATCAATTCCATTCACACACACACACACACACACACACACACACACACACACACACACAC
>NW_026592636.1:465905-481145 GCF_907164565.1 Psammomys obesus
ACACACACACACACACACACACACACACACACACACACACACACACAAATATAAAGGGGCTTCACACCTGCTTCCCCCGAATTCCTCTTGCTCAGCTCCAGAGGATCTACAGGCTCTCAAATCCAACGTCCTATGACAAATTGATTTCACCCACATTCCCCAATTCAGCAGGCAGAAAAAAGTCTTTGTTACTGTTGATTTTATATGGGCCACAGCCCAAACGAGAGGAAACTCAAAAAGGACAGTTCACCATATGCTTTGCCATCATGCCATTCCTCAACAGATAAAAACTGACAATAGCCCTGCCTTTGCTAGCTCTGAATTCAAAACCTCCTGCTCACAATTGAAAATCTCCCACTGCACAGGGATCCCTCAGAACCTTCAGGGCCAAGGGATGATAGAAAGAACACAGCAAACCCTAAAAATCCAACTTCTAAAACAAAAAACAAATGCCTAATCCCCCTAACATACAAGTAATAATGGTTCTGACTACCCTAAATATATTTAACATTTACAAGAGCTCCAAGCAAAACTCCATCGGCATGCACCAGGAATAACTCCTCCCATTAGGAGGAGTGCCTAGTATGAGGGCATAGTCCCTTGGATGGGATTTGGAAGGGGTCCAGGCCCCTTCCTTACAACTGATAGGGGTTTTGTCTGTGTCTTTCCACAGGACCAGCCTAGACCTGCCAGAAATATCCAACACCACCCCACTGGCCAAGAAGATGGCCTGCCTCTCACTGATGCATCAAGGACAGAGGATGTGAAGGAGATGCCACCTCGATGGAACAACAAGATCTCCTGGGAGGACATGCATGACCTGGTGGCCACTGGTCAGGCCACATGCCCTCCACAGACTTCCCTTTCTTCTATTCTTATGGCTGTTTTTGTTATTCTTTCTTCTAACCCTACTGCCTGGCCTCTCCCTAGCCCCCCCCCCCCCCAACACCCGCCACTGGAAATTCTTTGCTAGGGAGACCTACCATGGACACTACAAAATCAGAAGAAACCAGGACTGGCCACTTGAAGGATTCTGGACCAGAATCAATATTCCCCTACATCCCAATTCCATCTCCACCATCCTCAGCCCTTTCCTCTGCTTTCCATGCATGGAGGTTGCAGACATTGGGGATGCCAAATTAAATCCACCGGCCATGGTGGCACCATGCTCGCCAACCTTAAAACTCATTTTCAGCTTTCCATCAGCGATCCGTGGGACGAACAGTGGCAAATGGGAGTCATGGGTAAGCTCTACCCTAATGGCTGTGCTGAAAACCCTGTAGCCAACCCACACATATCTTGCTAGCTTGTCCCTGACTCCAAATCGGTCTTCACCCCACGAACATTCCTCAACAGGAGAACTGAACTCAGAAGGAGCTCCAAGCCACCCTTCCCTGTGCACAACATATTCAATATACAGCCGACTGCCTTCCTCTAGCTCCCCACCCCAGCTCATCTAAACGTTTTTTCTGTGCTTCCCTCTCCTCTCCCGGCTGCTATCGGCAGCTGGTCCCATTAATATCTTGTTTCATGAACTCCATGGACTCTTACACACGAGATTTACAAGACATTCCTCTCTGATCTGCCCCTCACCCTTTACCTTGTAGGGCATTCTTCAAGATCCCATCCTACACGTTCCTGTAACATCACTGTCACCAAGCCGATAGGCGCTAACCCCCTGCTCTGCTCTGGTGCAGCAACACTACCCGTCCCTGCATTAACCCCCCCCCCCCCTTCAAGGTGTCTGCACCCTCTTAATGACTTCTCCAGGTTTATCGCGATGATCCTAAAGAACTCACTTTACAGCTGGGAGGGGTCTTCTTCCCTCTGCTCACGGGACTGGATCTCACTTTCTTGCTGAGTGCCACGGGACCAGCTGGAGCAGCCCTCGTCCAAACATCTGGCCAGTGACTTCCAAGACAAGCTTGACCAGGTGATAGCTTCCACTGCAGGCAGACTTGAGCCCCTTCAACAACAGATCACCTCCGGAGCAGGAGTTGCCCTCCAAAACCAGAGGGCTCTGGACTGACTGACTGCTGAAGAGGGAGACACTTGCCTTGTGTTGGGGGAGGAATGTTGTTTCTATGTCAATGAATCTGGGTGAGTGGAACAAGACATACAAATGTTCAAAGGTCTCTGGTGAGATCTTTGGGCATGCTATGCTCCCAACACCCCTACCCCATGGTACTCAAACCCTCTTATAGCTTGGCTTCTTGCCCTACTTGGCCCTGTGCTAGCCGTTGGAGCCCTATTCCTCCTGGCACCCTGCCTCCTCCAATTTCTAAAATGGCAGGTAAGTAGCATTGCAAAAATCACTGCCAATCAGGTTCTGGTTCAATACCAAACTTTTCCCAACATAGAGACCATGATGACACTTCTCCTCAATAAAACAAAAAGGAGGGGGAGATATGAGGCATATTAACTGTGAGACCAGGGGAACTGGTACAAGAGTGAGGTCAAGATGTGTCCAAACCGTGAAAATCTCCTCTTGAGACTGGCAGGAATAAGGCTCTCTCCCTTTCTGTCCTGGGCCTGCATGCCCCGGTGCACATAATCTTGTGACCCCCACCTCTGCCAACCCTGGAGGTAGTCACGTAGCTGGAGACTAGGTTCCAGGTTTCCTCATAAGGATATGTCCAGCTAGCACCTGGAAATCCTCTCCATTCAAACGAAGCATTCCCTGCACCTCAGCCCCAGACAATGATGTACACTCATACAGAAAGCCCTACCCACTTCCCCAAGGCTTACATAGCCCTTAACACACCCCCCCCCTAATAAAGAGAGCTGAGTCACTAGAAGAGCTGTGTCACTGAAAGGGCTGTATCTGAGAAGGCTTTCTCCCCTCTGGGCATTTGCTGCCAGACCAAGATCCTGCTAACCTACCTGCCTGGCTAACCTTCATTCCTTTGAGTCCAGCTTCTGTGTGCATCGGTGCCTGGATGCCCCGAAGGGAAGAAGCAAGACCTGGGCTCCAGAACTACAAGTCCTGAAGAGGCAATAAACTATGCATTGCTCTTGTTCTCTTATTGTCAAGTGGGCATCATGGAGTTCTCTGCTTATATAGTCATGTGTTTGGTTATCTTTAATAAGAGATGTCACTGGTTTCTGGTTATCAGGGGCAGCCTTGGGTTTAGTGAATTTCCTTGTTTCATGTCTAAAAGGCATATTATTATTATCATCATCATCATCATCATCATCATCATCATCATCATCATACTAAGGAAGGCCTTTGGCTTCAGTGAGAATCAGTGGATGGTTGTAGGCTCCAGTGAAAACTTGGAAATGCCACAAAGGTGACCAGCCTTGAAGAGATATGCATAGGACTGTAGTTAGGAACTTACAGTGTGAACCTTGTGGGAAGATCTTCAGCATTACAAAATATAACTTTTGTTTTAATAACTGCACGTACCTACTTTCTTGCTCATGACACTCGGATTACTAGGGCTTTTGGCCTTCCCAAGAATCTAACTTGAATCTAAGGTTTTGTTAGGATTCTCACTGCGGTCTAAGCCTTTACTCAGGATCTCTCTCACTGGGGTCTAATGTCTTCTCAAGTACTCATTTGGGCCCAAGGTCTTCCCCAGATTCATACTGGGGCCTAAGGCTTTCCCCAGGTTCTCACTATGTTGTAAGGCCTTCACCCTCTCACTGGTCACTGAAACCTTTCCAGGTTTTCACTGAGCCCTAAGGCTTTTCCCATGCTCTAAGGCCTTCCCAGGCTCTCACTGGAACCTAAGACCATCCCCTGTGTTTTACTTGGGCCTAAGGATTTTCTCAGGTTCTCATTGGCACTGAAAGCCTTACTTAGTTTGTCACTGGGCCTAAGGCCTTCCCAGGTTCTCATTGGGATCTAAGGCTGTGTCTTCCCAGATACTTACTAGGGCCCAAAGCCATCTTTAGTATCTCACTGGGACCAAGGTATTCACTTCCCAAGGCACTTACTGGGGCCTAAGGCCTTCCCCAGGTTCTCACTAGGATCTGAGGCTGACCCTAGAATGCCACTGGGGCCCAAGGTATTCTCAGGGTCTCACTGGGGCCTAAGGCCTTCCCCAGGTTCTCACTAGGTTCTAAAGCCTTTCCTGGTTCTTGTTGGTACCTTAGTTCCTTCCCAGCTTTTCACTGGAAGCTAAGGCCTTCCCAGATTTTCACTGGTGCCTAAGTCTTTCTCCCAGATTCCTACTGAGCTCTGGGCCTTTCTCAGTTCTCACTGGGACCAACAACATTCCCTAGATACTCAGTGGTGTCTATGGCTTTCCAATTATCTAACTAGGGACTATAGACCTTCTTCAAAATCTCCCTGGGGTCTAAGGGGGAACCCAGGTTCTCACTGGGGCTCATTATCATCCCCAGTTTCTCACTGGTAATCATGGCTTTTCTTGGCTCTCACTGGGATCTAAGGTGGTCCCCTGAGTTGTTAGGCCTGCTTCATATTCTTACAGGGGCCTAAGGCCTTGCCTGAGTCTCACTGGGTCTTAACTCCTTGCCAAGGATCTCACTGAGGCCTAAGGTTTTGATATAAGGAGGATTATAGCCAAGATTCCTAGTAGCAGGAACCATTTTTCTTCAAACCATCACCGGGCCTAGATTGCCATTGTAGTTTAAGTTCTTTTCCACATTCTACCTGGGGCCTAAGATCTACAGTTTCTCACTGGGGCCTAAGAGCTTCTACAGTTTCTCCCTGGGTCTTAAGGCTTCCCCCAGATTCTTTTCTGGGCCTTTGGTGTGAAAATGAGAATGTTACCACATTTGGAAGGTGTCCAGGGGGATTATAGCATGGGGTATGTATCACATGTACATGTAATACATGGAGCCATATATATGGAGCCATATAATACAGCATAGACATGCTACAATTCACGTACCCCAAGAAGATAAGTAGCAAGGAGGACCCAAGGGAAGATGCTTAAAACTCACTCAGAAGGGGAAATAGACAAAGGCAGTGGTTGAAGAGTGGAAACAATACAGAAGAGGGAGCAAAGAGAGAAATAAAGACAGAGACCAGACTTGGGGATAATGGGGCAGGAAGACAGAAGCTCTGCAGAGAAAAGAGAAACAGTGTGGGGGGTGTCTCTGTGGCAAGCTGGAGACCTGAGTCAGAATAGACCTCTGGGAGGATATGAGGGGGACTGCAGCGGAGACTCCTAGTAGCAGATATCATTCTTATTCAAACCATTACAGGGCCTAAAGCTTTCACAGCTTCTCACTGAAGTCTAAGGCCTTCCCTAAACTTCCAGTGAGGCCTACTGATAAACCCAGGGTTTCAGAGGAGGCTAATGCATCACACAGATTCTAACCGTGGCCTAAAGCTTTTCTAGGCTTTCATGGGACCTAACCCCTTTATAGGGTCTTACTTGTGTCTAAAGCCTTTCACAGGTTCTCTCTGGGGTCTATGGCTTTGCCTACATTCTCACTGAGGCATAAGGCCTTTCTGAGATTCTCATGGGGCCTAAGGTTTCCCCAGGATTTCACTGTGGCCTAAAGTATTCTTATGGTCTCACTGAGGCATAAGACTTTTGCGAGGTTCTAACTGGACCATAAGGCCCTACCACATCCTCACTGTGCTCAAAGGCATTTCCCAGGTTCTCACCAGGACCTAAGACCTTTCCAGGTTCTCTTTTGATCTTAAGAGTTTTCACTGGGTCTTACTATGTCTTAAGGCCTTTCCTGGGTACTCACTGGGGTATAAGGCCTTTCTTAGTTTCTCACTAGGGCATAAGGCTTTCTCCAGATTCTCACTGTGGCCAAAAGCCTTCACAAGATTCTCACCGAGGCCTCAGGCCTTCACCATGTTCTCACTGAGCCAATTACCTTCCTCAGAGTCTCAATTGGTCTAGGTCTCTCCCAGAATCTCACTGGGACCTAAGAACTTAGCCAGTTCTCAATTGTGGCCCAAAGCCTTCCACAGGGTTCTCATTGAGACCTAAGGTAGTTCCCAGGGTCTTTCTGACGCCTAAGACTTCTCCCATGTCTCACTGGAACCTAAGGACTTTCCCAAGTTTTCACTGATGCCTACGGCATTTATTACATTGTGCACTGGGTCTTAAGTTATTTTCTAAATTCTCCCAGGGGCCCAACATCTTCTACAGTTTCTCACTGGGTCTTAGGGCCTTCTCTAGTTTCTCATTGGTGCCTAATACAGTCCTCAGCTCTCATTCCCCAGTTTTCCCTTGAGTCAAGGCTTTTCCAAGTTCTCACTGTATCTAAAAAATTACCCAGGTTTTCAATGGGGGTCTAAGAATTTCCCATTATCTCACTGGAGTTAAGGCCTTCTCCAGATTCTCACTGGAGTTAAGGCCTTCTCCAGATTCTCACCAGGATCTAAGGTTGTGCTCAGGTTCTCACTGGGGGCTAAGGCCTTACCCAGTTTCATTGGTAAGTAAGGCTTTCCCTAGGTCTCAATGGGACCTAAGATGGTCCCCTCAATCTCACTCATGCCTAGGACCTTTTCCACATTCTCACTGGGGCTTAAGGTCTTCTTTAGGTTCTCAATAGGTCTAATGAGACCTTCCTGAGTCTCACTAGTGCCTAAGAGCTTCCCGGATTGTCACTGAAACCTTAAAACTTTCCCTAGTTTCTCACTGGGGCTAAAATCTTCCCAGGGCCTTACTAGATCTAAGGCCTTTCTTAGGTCTCCACTTAAGGTCTGAAGGCATTCCTAGGTTCTCATTATGGCCCAAGGCCTTCCTCACATCCTCACTGTGTCTTAAGGTCTTCCCCAGGTCCTAACTGGGGTCTAAGTTTTCCACAGAGTTCTAAGACTTTTTTTTTCAGGTTTTCAATTGGTCTAAGGCCATCCTTAGATTCTTACTGGGTCCAGGTTCTCACTGTAGTCTAAGGCTTTCCCAGCTTCTCCCTAAGGCCTATAGCTTTCTAGAGTTTCTCACTGTGTCCCGAGGCCCTTCTCAGATTCTCTATGGGAGCCTAAAGCTTTCCCCTGGTTCTCACTGGAGTCTAAAACCTTCCTCAAATTCTCTCTGGGGCCTAAGGACTTTTCCTAGGTTCTCACTGGGGCCTAAGGCTTTCCTCAGGCTCCCACTGGTACCTAAGACCCTTCCCAGGTTCTCATTGGGGTCTAAGGCTTTCTTCCCCTTTCTCGCTGGGACCTACAGCATTCCCTAGGTTCTCAAGGTCTTAAGATTTTCTTCAGGATTTTATTTGGGTTGTCCATCCTTATCCAGTGTCTTAATGAGACCTATGGTCTTCCTGTGGGTCTTTCTTAGGCAAGAATATTTTTTTTTAGGGTTTCTCTTGGCCTAATACCTCTTATAGTGTTTCACTATGGTCTATGTCCTTTCCAAGGTCCCACTGTTGCTTAAGTCTTCTTAAGATTTCTCCTTGGCCTTAAAGATCCCCCATCCCCTTCTTCCCTCACACTGGTCTTACTAAGTCCAGAAGCCTTCTTCAGCATCTCTCTGGTGCTTCAGAACCTCCTATGTTCTTAAATGGAAATAAAGGTGTATTAGCTACTTTTCCCTTACTATAATAAAATACACTATGATGAAGGTAACATAGAAAAAGGAATGATTAGGACTTAGGTTCCAGAGAGCTAAGAGCTCATCATCATCACACTGGGAAGGCACAGTAGCAGGCAAACATAGCAGCTGGAGCAAGAAGCTGCAAGCTCACGCCCTCAACCACAAGCAAGAGTAGGGAGCATAAACTAGAAGTAGGCAAAGTTTTTTAACTCTCAGAGCCTGCCCCAGTATCATACTTTCTTCAGCAAGGCCATACTTCCTAAATCTTCCCCAAAAGCACCATCAGCTAGGTACCAAGTATCCAAATGCCTCAGATATGGAGGACATGTCTCATTTAAACGACCACAGAGAATGTGCTAAGGACTCACCAAGGCTAAAGATCTTTTTAGGGGTATCACTGGAGCCTCAGGCCTTCCATGGAGTTTCATTGTGATCTAAATCCTTCCCCTCTGCAACCTGAGGCACTTCCTGGATCTCCTGGAGCCTAAGGCCTTTTCCAGACTCTCACTGTGGCCTAAAATCTTCATAGGCTCTGAAGGTGGACCTAATATCTTCCCATGCTCACTCTCACTGAGCCCTAAGGGCTTCTCTGTAGTCTCAGTGGGACCTATATCCTCCTCCAGGGTCTCACAAGGGCCCAAGACCCTTCCTGGATCTCAGCAGCGTGTATGGCCTTCCCTGAATCTCAACTGTGGCCTGAGGCTTTTCAGGATCTCTCTGATGCCTAAGGTCTTTCCCACAGTCTTGCTGGAGGCTAAGATTTTCCCTGGGTCTCACAGAGGCCAACTATCTTTCTCAGCATCTTACAATGTCTTTCCACTTGGTTTCACTTATGCCTTCTCCAGGGTCTTAGTAAGGCCTTAGGTCTTTCTTAGGCTTTTACTGAGGCCAGAGAGTTTCCTCAAGTTCTCACTGGATTATGATACTTTCCTTAGGTTATTACTGGGACTTAACGCCTACCCATTGAGGCTTAAGGCCATCCTCAAAGTTTCACTGTTGCCTAGCATTCTCTCCAGTGTCACAGTGTTGCTTAAAGCTTTCTCAAGGGTCTCACCAGGGCTTACCGCCTTCCCCAGTGTCCCACTATTGCCTAAGGCCTTCTCTAGAATCTCACTGTAGACTAAGCCTTCCCCTAAGGCAGTGGTTCTCAACCTTCCTAATGCTGGGGCCCTTTAATATAGTTCCTCATGTTGTGGTGACCCCCAACCATAAAATTATTTCATTGCTACTTCATAACTGTAATTTTACTACTCTTACAAATTGTAACTTTAATATCTGTGTTTTCTAATGATCTTAGGAAACCCCAATAAAAGGGTCATTTGAGCCCCAAAGGGTCTCAACCCACAGGTTGAGTACTGCTGCCCTAGGATCTTACTGAGTCTAAAGGCTCTATAGATGTTCTCACTAAGGCTTAAAGTTGTCCTAGGATTTCACCAGAACCTTCTTCAGTGTCTCACTGGAGTCTAAAGTCTTCTCCAGGGCTTAATAAGGGCCTCAGACTATCCTACATTCTCAGTGGGACAAAGACTTCTTAGAGTCTCAGTGGAGCCTGTCCTAGGTGTCCCTGGAGCCTAAGGCTTTCTTCAGGGTCTCACTGGGGATAAGGCTTTCCAGAGTTTCCCAGAGGCCTAAAGCCTTCTTCCATGCTCTCACTAAGGCCAAAGATCTTCTCTCTGTGTTAAGACCTTCCTAGGTTCTCACTGAACCTTCACGTAAGGTCTCACTGGGGTCTGACATAAGCCAAAATGCCTTTCTCAGGATCTCACTGTAGCCTAAGATCTTCTAAGGCTCTCACTAAGGCCGAAGGCCTTCCAAATGTCTCACTGGGACTTAAGGCCTTCTCCCCAAGATACTACTCTGGCCTACAATCTTGCCCTGGGTCTTCAAGAAGGCAAAAGACCTTCCTTCTACAGGATCTCACTGTGGATTATGGCTTGACTGTGGACCTCACTGGAAACTAAGACCTTGCCAGGGTCTCAATGGCACAAAAGCCTCCCATAGGATCTCACTGAGGCCTAACATCTTCCCTATTATAACAAATTAAGGTTTTCTCTGGGTTTCAATGGGACCTACGATCTTCCCAGGGTCTCACTAGAACCTATGGTGTTTCCCAGGGTCTCACTTAAGTTAAAGATCTTCCTCGGCAATTTTCAGGGCATAAGACATCTCACAGAGTTCCACTGGGGTATAAGCCTCCCCCTGGGACTCATTAAGTACGATGTGGAGGGGGCATCACTGTTGCTGTGTCTGGCCTGCCTCCTTCATCCCTCTGCCTGTTTCCTTGGTGCCTAAGACTCCTGGACACAGGAAGACGGCCTGGACCTCAAGCCTTGTCAGAAGCCATACTCTAGTCAGCACAGCTCTTACTGTCACCCCCCACTGCCCTGGGGTTTTGGTTTTACCCCATGCTTCTGGGGCTCATCTGGGGTTTTGTCCAACACTCCCTCCCACCTCCAGTACTATTCAAGAGCTCAGAATTGACAGGGAGATGACAGCAGAACCTTCTGTCTAGTCTGGAGCGTTCAGAAGGCTGAATTGGAAGGGAGAAGTGGGGGGGGGGGGGAGAAATCCTCTAAATGTCCAAGTGAAGCCAGGGCAGCTACTATCTTTGTGATGACAAAGAGGCCAGGAGCACTCCTAGAGACCTTTCCTTCCTTTATTGAGATAATGCTCAGGGTGGTCTACGGCGCGAAGGGCAGGGGGCAAAGCAGGACCGCCCTGAAGTGCATGCAGTAGTAAGACACAGGGCGGAGAAGCAGGGGGTTGTCCAGGGGAAGCACGTCAGAGGGCCCAAGCAGATTTTGGGAGTACCCATGGCCTGGCCACACCCAGGGGAAAGCCTCTGGGCCAGGGAAGGTTGGAGTAGGGGGCGGAGACTTTGGGGACGGCCCCTGGAACCTGTGGCTGGCACGCTCTACATTTAGCTAATGGCACTGAGCGCATGGGCCAGGGTGTGCAGCTCATCCTGGACCCCCTCCAAGGAGCGCCGGATGGTGTGAGGACTGTCCAGCACGTCAATGGCCAGCGTGTAGGGGTCAAACTTCACGGAGAATGGGCGCTGAATACGAGAGGCATAGTTCCTGGGGAGAAAAGCCAGCATGAATCCTTCAACCACAGGAAATTGGATGTGGGGATGAGAAGGCAGGCTTGAGTCAGGTGACTCAGAATAGGATCTGCGATGGCTTTTCTGAGTTTCCCGAAACCCCAAAGCCTATTCTAGACACTCAGGAGACTAAAGCCTCCCCAGAGGCCATGATAAAGGCAAAGGCCCCAGCACATCTTGCAGGCAGGCCTCTGCAGAGCACTCCATTTCTCATCTGGGCCTCTTCCTTCAGGAAGCCTTCCTTGACAGTGTGCCCTAGAGAGTCCCTAGACTGGTGTAGCCTACCAGTCAGTCTCTTCTCTCCCCTCCAGATCCCTGTGTAATTCCTTTGGGCTGTCTACTCTTTCTATAATCTCTGCCCCCATGGCAGCTCCTAGCTACCACTGCACCTCTTGTTCACCCTTATCTGACCCCATCTCACCTGGACCTGTGCTGAGAAAATGAGAGAATTGGGCTCTGCTGAGGCCAGAGGCTGGCCTGACCTGACTTTGACCTTGTTTTGCTGCTAGCCTCCCTCTCCTCTGGCTCTCAGGGCTCCTTTTTGGAGCATGTACTCTTATTCCAAGGGGGTGTTGCTGAGGGTTCAAAATGCTCTCTCAAGAGGAGACAAGGCCTGGCTTGCACACGTGAGGCATGCTGGGCTCAGTCCTGAAGGCCTCACCCACCTGAGCTTGTCCTTGGCATCACTGAAGCTCTCAGACACAAAGTACACCGGCTGGTAGGTCTGGTCTTGGTAGGGCTGTACAGCTGCAGTGTCCGGGTCAAATGCCCGGACCTCGGGCTCCTCTGACAGGGAGTGCTAGAGAGAGACGACAAGCATCACACCCAAGGGCTCAAGGCAACTGAGTGCTATGGGTGTGGGCCTCCCTCCTCCCACAAGGGTTCTGGGCCAGTGTACAGTGGGGTCTGGACAGGGACACACATTCTCTAAAATAGCCTGAATCTCAGACATGGGCCAAGAACCCTTCTGATGGGAGCAGGGCCCCCCACATCCTGACCTTCCAGCCCTGATCTCCTTTGCTGGGGGATGGGAGTGGGGTAATCTCACCAGGAGCTCTCCATAGGAGGACAGCAGCCCTGCACCATAGGCCTTCAGCTCCCCGTTCTGTTTACACAGCCCAAACTCCACAGTGAACCAGTACACCTGTCACAAGTCATCAGAATCACCTAAAAACACCTGCTACCAAGCACATCCCCTCTGTGCGCAACAGCTCATCACCAACAACAAGCAAGGCTGCTCTTGGGGACAGATAAAAAAGGTCTCCCCCACCCCACCCCACCCCTGCCCCCAGGGCCCTGAAAACCAACCGTGGATAGTTTCTCAATTTCTTCATCTGAGGCCCCCAGAGAGGCAAGTCCAATGTCCTGTGGATAGATAAGTATGCTGAAGCAAGAAAAGACTCTGGCATTGTGCTTTAGGAAAGGGCACTGGGTATCAGCTAGGTGGCTAGAAGACCTCTCTAGGAGTTTCTGCAACCTACACTTGTCATGGACCTTCCAAGGCGGCCAAGAGCCCAGGACATGCAGTTCCCAGAAGTACCAGCAGATGGCAGCACAAACCATAGAAATCCCTCTCCCCTGGGACTTGGATTCAGAGCCAGACCTTTCCTGTTGGGGAAACTGTTCCTACTTCAGCGTTTCATTACCTGGAAGTCCCATGAACCCTTAAGGGCACACTGTCTAGCCCGGAGGAGAGCCGCACCAAGTGAAACTTGTGAGTCTCTGTCTCAGCCAGCCCCCACCTCCCCCGTTTCTGCCCTGAGGCCCTAGACGTACCTGGGAGAACTGGGCAAATGTGCGGTCAGCCAACATGGGTACATGTCCCAACAGCTCATGGCAACAGTCCCTGTGAGGCCAGGAGAGAAGGAAGGTGGGACGGGCAGGCTCTCTGCCCCCACCCAGGGACAAGGAGCCTTTAGCCCCTCCACACCTCTGTCATCATTGGGCACAGATATCACTGGGCCACAAGTTCCGCCGGCTCCCCTGCCCCAGGCGGCATACTCACGGCTCAGGTGAGTGCATGGGTGAGGAGGCGTGGCGGATATACTGTGTGCACTGAAATACACGGAAGGCCAGGCTGGCCAGAAAGTCGCGGGCGGACAGCAGGCCGGCCACGGGTCGCAGCTGGAAGCCAGTCCGCTCTGCAAGACAGAGAATCAGGGAATCAGGGAAGGCAGAGGGAATGCCCCTCCCTGCCCTATTTCCTCTGCATATGCACCCTTCAGGAAGCGGGACACGTCCTCCAGCTGTGGGATGCTGTCCTCTCGGTAGCCGCAGTAGCGTTCCAGGAGCTGGAAAGCCTCCAGGTGCTCCCGGCAGGCGTGGGTAGCGTAGAGGCCCTTCAGCGTGGCATAGACCTCCTTCCTGCAGGCCACAGGGGGTTCAGGGAACTGCCAGCTTCGGGGGTCTCCCCAGGACCACCCTACCTGCTCACCCTCCCCCCATCCCCCACCCCCATGGATGATGTTTTATCATCCTCCTGAATTGCAGGCTTCCATCAATGGGTAGGACATTTCTGTGGTTGGAGAGAGCCCAGAGGTTAGGAACGGGCCACCAGGGACATTTTCTGATGACCTGGTATTCCAGGCCACTAGAAGCCCCTCCTCTAACTGGCCTTAGTCTCTCCTGTTGTACCAAAGTTCCCAGAGGTGGCCGTCATAGACAGGGATTCTGGGAGCTGTCCCTCGGAACAGCTGTCCCAGGCCCTTCTCATGCCCAGCCCCGCCCTGCTCCAGCCATCTGCTGGTGGGGATCTTACCAGGTAGCAATTTCCTCGGCAGTGTATTCCACATGGGGAATTGGTTCACCCCTGTGGAGGGGATTCATGGTCAGTAGAGCCCCCCTCCATCTCAGAGAGTAGGAAAGATGGGGTGAGACACTTCTCCTAAAGCAACATCATCTGTTCAGAGGCCTTTGGAGTACGGCACGCACCAGGTGGGGTACACTGACCCCAGGGACCTGCTTAGCATCTCTGTGCCCCAGTCTCCTTAGCTGTGCCCAGCACAGTGCACCACAGCATAAACAGACCAGCTGACATTCCAAGCTGTGGGGCCAATCACCTCCCCCACCCCCCACAGGCTGGGGATGTGGTCCCCCACTCAGGCTCCTTACTGCTTGTATTGGAAGGCAATCTCTGCAATCAGCTTTCGGCGCTGGCGGTACACCTGGTCAGAGAAGCCCTGATGGCCGAGGGACACACATCAGGAGGCAGCTGGGCTCTCCCTGTCCCACAGGCCAGGGTCACTCCCTCGCTGTGCCCCCCCCCCCCAGGCCTCAGCTATGGGACACAGTCAGAACAGCGGGCTCACCGGATGGTCCAGGTCCAGGTCAGGGTCGAACTTGGTGACCAGGTGATGACACTTGTCCAATTCTGACACCTTCCTTGGGAACCAGGGAACTTCACAAGCAACAGAGGCAAAACGGGCAAAGGTGAGCATGGACCCATGGTAAGCTCTGGCAATCCCGGTCCAGCCTCCCCTAGGGACCTCCTAGAGGGCAGAGGTTGCTGGAATGTGTGCAAAGAACCAGAAGGAGGGTGAAGCCAGGATAAAGGGAGACCAGCTCTATGGACCACCTCAGGGTCTCCCTTGGCAGGATACTCTGCCTCCCAACCCTCAGGCCTCAAGAGTATTTGGTCACACTCAGGGACAGAAACCCATCCTCACCCTTTTCCTCTCTGGCACTGCGGACGTCATCAGACACACGGCGCACAGAGCTGAGGAGGGCAGCCAGGTCTGCACTGGGCACCTCGAAGCGCACAAAGTACTCCAGCTGGGGGCTCCCCGCCACTGGCCTCTGGGCGGGCCGGGTCTCTAAGTGGTGGATTTTGGCTTCAAATGTCTTTGGGAGCAAAAACAGGATGAGAGAGAAGGAGAGAGACAGATGGAGAGGGAGCAGTGGAGATCAATGAAAACAGACGGAGAGAGGAAGAGCGAAATGGAGAGAAGGAAGGGAGAGACAGAGGGAGATTGAGAGAGACAGTTGGGGAGGGAGCAAGGGAGAGGAGTGGAGTAGATTTGGAGAGGGGAAGAGAGAGATGAAGAGACAGAAAAATGGGAAAGAGGGAGATGGGGAAGGCAGGCCAGGTCAGTATTTTGTCCCTGCCTATGAATTTTGAAAGCTGTCACCAATAGATGACACCAGTAGGTGTCACCAATAGATTGGGTTTTGTCTCATGTATCCATCCAACAATGTGCCTTTGGCCCCCTTTCTGGACAGTCCTGCCTGTCTGGAGGTCAAACCACATAGCCTGATTCCCCTGCTGACGGAAGGTTCCACCCCCTAATGGTCTCATTCAGCTTACCAGTCACACCTAAGGGCTTGGACCCCACTCCACCATATCAACGATACAAGGCTCAGGCCCTGCCAGAACGAACAGGGTACCCAGGACTGGTAGGCAAAGGTCAGCTTTATCTCCACCTTCGGTTGCCCAGCAACAAAACACTTAGGTTATGCAGTCAACTCTGGGAGCTCACAAGGGTTCTGGCTTTAATGTCATTTGAGAATTTTTCTGGGGGGCAGGTCATTAGCCAATGCAATAATGCAATCAGCTGCTTCATAGATCCTTGGGTAGGCAAGTAGGGAGAACTCTCTCTCTCTCTCTCTCTCTCTCTGTGTGTGTGTGTGTGTGTGTGTGTGTGTGTGTGTGTGTGTGTGTGTGTG